>NC_137828.1:28747705-28910205 GCF_963921795.1 Nannobrachium achirus | reverse complement strand
TCTGGTTGTTCCCAGGTCCTCTTGTCCAGTACACACCCTTCCACCAGAATCCACCCACTCTGACGGAAGGGGTGCAAATTTACACTGAAATGTGTGCTCCCAAAACTGCCTCACCTGATGAAACAATAATGAAGACATAAGCATAGATAAAATAACAGGTGTCAACTAGAAATACTGTTCCTACGAAACAGCGTGGGCTTGCATGTAACACCATGTATGGGCACAAAGATCTACCCTTTGGCTTCAGCTCATTGGCTATAAGGGCCCTGCCTTTGTACTGTCAAGGAGAACTTATTTTTTGAAGCAGTGAAAGCCGCTTCCAAGGAGTGGCTTTGTGTGTCCCGTTCATGTCCATATATGATCATTCCAGTCCAGAATGAACAGGTTTTATCTGTCCCATACATCCAGAATATGTGTGTAACGTCCGTCCCGGTCTGATGATTGGATGATTAAAAATGTCCAATGAGACCATACTTTGAGGTTTGGTCAAGCTTCACATGACAATTCGGCCCTCCAGATAAAATCATTCATTCATTCAGAATTGGAAGAATGTATATTTCACAGAGTTCATAGCTCTAGAACACATGGAATAAAAGTTCACCGCATCACTTCGAACCAAGGTTTGATTTTTATGAGAACTTGACTGATAGATTGTCATTTTTTAGGAGAACTTGACTGATGGATTACGTCATAAATAATGAAGATAACATACGGAAGCGAGCCCACACATAGAAATACTGTTCCTACGAAACAGTGTGGGCATGGAACACCATGTATGTGAGGACATACTGGCCTGGGAGAACATAATTCTTTCTGCGAGCCCACAAATCTTTACTATACAAAGATTTGGGAGAACATACTACAAAAGATTTCGTGTGAGTGTTGTTATTTATATCAGGTCGCACTTGTTGGTGGTGATGTCACCAAGAACGCTGCTCCTCATTGGCTAAGGGCCATGCTTTTGTACTGTCGGCAATATTTTTGAGGAGAATAACCTTGGTCTATAAAGTTTTGGTATAACATACTGGTCTAGCCTTTCAGCGAGCCCACAATTAGAAATAAAAAACTAGAAGTGCGTGCCACCAAAACTGTGGGAGGAGTAGCGCGGAAAATTCAAGTTTGTCCGGAGATAAAGTTGGACAACTACTATAATACCGTATGTGCACTAATAAAGTCGGACAACTACTATAGTCTGGTTGGCCTGTTAGTGCAACCAGACTAATTCAATACAAAGTGTTAATAAATACTCACAATGTTTGTTTCTTGTCTGTTGTCAGGACCATTGTCAGGATGTATTTCTAACAAGAAGTCCTTGAGACCTGGTATGTCTCCACGACGAATGGCAAAACCCAGGCTGCCTCTCAGGTACGGCTGGTAGTGAGGAGACTGGAGAGTCGGGTCTCCCCACCAATATGAAGTGGCAGGAAACAGCCATTGCAGACCTGTCACTTTCTGCTTTAGCACCTGTTGATTGTGTTGGGGAAAAATGAATGGATGAATGAATGGATCATCCATCCATCCATCCATCCATCCATCCATCCATCCATCCATGCATACAGCATGCAGTTGAATTGCAACTTATGTTCACTAATGTTCATAAAGGGATGTCAATATATTCTCATTTTAGATTCCTTCAAGTTACCAGTAAGACTCCCTAATCGGGAGATAAGCGACCGTCAGGTCGCATACACAAACCTTATAAGGCAATGGTAGCCAATCAGGAGGGAATATGGGAAATGGGACAGATCCATGTTGATGACATGACTGTAGAGATACTGTGTACGGCTTCGCATGATTTTAGGGCAAAATCTGTAGGCAGTGTCCAAAATCTGTTTTGCAAGAATCGGCCTCATGATGGCGCTAGAAGAGGGCCATGTGAGAAATGAGGGGTGGAGGTTGTGGTTTGGCAGCCAAGGAGCTTGTGTGCAAAGTTTGGCATGGATCGGGCAACAGTGGCGGAGATATGAGTAGGGCAAAAGTGTGACATGACGTGTGACGGACAGACTGACCGACAGACTGACTGACAGCGGGTGGAGGTTTTGATAAAATGAATGAATGAATGAATGACTGACTGACTGAATGAATGGATGGATGGATGGATGGATGGATGGATGGATGGATGGATGGATCAATCAATCAATCAATCAATCAATCAATCAATCAATCAATCAATCAATCAATCAATCCATCCATCCATCCATCCATCCATCCATCCATCCATCCATTCATCCATGCATACAGTATGCAGTTGAATTGCAACTTATGTTCATAAAGGGATGTCAATATATTCTCATTTTAGATTCCTTCAAGTTATGAATCCTTCAATTAAATTATGTATCAACATAACACAAACCTCCTCCATGACATTGTATATATAGGCTGAATATCCAAATACAATGACCACGCAAGCTGTGGACGTCTTCATCACTGTGACAATCCTCTGGAGTTTAGCCAGGTCCTTGTCAATGGGCAGAGCCTCTGAATAAGCCACACAACCCAGACCAGACTGGACCAGGTCAGACTGGATTAACAGGGCAGCATCACGTCCAGCTTCATCATCACTAAACAACAGTCCTACCCAGGTCCACTCAAACCGCCTCATAATCCGGAGCATAGCTCGCAGCTGATTGTAGAAGGAATGGAGGGATAAGTACTTAGGTTACAGTGGTGGAAAAAAGGTTGTCACGTTTCTTACTTAAAGGAGAAGACCACCCATTTTCAATATTGAACTATGTCATTAATATACCTTAGAGGAGCTGTGTGTAAATAAAAGAAAAGTTCCCCCCTTTCTGTGTTGTCTAGAACTGGAAAATGGGTGGTCTTCCCCTTTAAGTAAAAGCATCAATACTGCAAATGAAATAACCCTTTACTAACCCTTTACAACTAAAAGTCAGGAATTAAACATTTACTTTAAGTATTGGTATCAAAATGTACTTAAGCAGAAAGTACTCATTATGCAGAAGGTCCCGTTTCACACATTTTCAAATGTATAGGGACGCACGCACGCACGCACGCACGCACCCACCCACGCACGCACGCACGCACGCACGCACGCACGCACGCACGCATGATTTTAGGCCAAAATCTGTAGCTGCAGTGTCCAAAAATGTATAATCACAATGTAGTCTAAATACACCTATGTATCCATAAGCACCATGCCCCCCCCCCCCCCCCCCCCCCCACACACACACACACACACACACACACACACACACACACACACACACACACACACACGCACACAGTGTGTGCTTGACATCTGACCATGAGATGGCCAGAATGCTAGAGTCTGGAACTACCCCTCCTAACCCTAACCCAAGGCACAAATACAGTACTTAGTTTCCATACAATCAATTATTTGCAATGCAAAACGATTCGATACAGATTATTTACATTTTAAACAATACGATACGATATATAGAGCCAAATGGTACAACATTTTCTTTAGAGTAGATCACTCTAGATCATTGCAAATTAAAAACGATTTTTCGAGGGATTCAAGTAGGAAACCTACCATGGGCACTCTGTACAAGCCTAACATTCTAGAGATGGCCACAGAATTCTTTGAGGTAGAAGGACCCACAATTCCAAGCACTGGAGGAGAGCCGACACAGCTCCCATCCAGTGTAAACTGCTGCTCTCTCCCACTGACCAGTGCCAACGCTGCGCGGAGTCCAACCCCGACCGTAGCACAGGTATCATAGATGCTGTACCCCAGGGTCACGTTGGGCAGCAGGCTGGGGTTTCTGTTGATCTCATCGATGGCAAAAGCCATGGTCTGGGAAAATCTTAACGCCCATCTGAAGTAGCACACAAAATTACACTGTAACCCAGGGGTGTCGCACCAAATTCTGGGCCCTGGGTACAAGGATTCATTGCGGGCCCCCCATGAATGTTCTTCATTGGGGGAGGGGGTTTAACCCATTTAGACTAGGAACACATTATTACACGTTATTTTGCGCTTTAACTATTGAAAAATAGCAGATATACAAGCTCACAGCGCGGCACCGAGTGATCTGCTATTTTTGAAAAATCGTGAAAAAGTCTTTGAATATTTCAAATCCTTCTAAGGTTTTTAAAAAAACCTATGTTTCAGTGGTGCTCAAAGGACCCCCAAAATGATCTGTATTTGGCCACGGACCCCCATCTCAAAATATTTAGCCATGCAGGGACCCCCCAGAAGCAGAATTTGAGTTTAAAAAAGACATATATTATTCAAAGATCTGCACACATTCTCACGACTTTTCAAAAATAGCTTGTAGTTCTGCTTGTATATCTGCTATTTTTCAATAGCTAAAGTATAAAATAATTAAGGCCCCTCCACCTTGGGCCCTGGTAACTCTTTCCCACTCCCCCCCCCCCCCCCCCTTGTGACGCCCCTGTTGTAACCTTGAACATTGTTGCTGTATGACAAAAACCTTGTTTCTCCATAAACTTATTGTTTAATAAATGAATTCCTTTTCTTACTACAGTGTCACACAAAAGTAGTAAACTAACAGATCTACAAGCTCACAAGACGTCACACTGCAACGCGTTGTGAGCTTGTCGATTGGCAGTTTTTTGTCATTTTTAAGTGAAAGTGAACATGGTTAACTACAAAATGACGTCACTCGAAACTTCTGAAAAGTATTTCCCTGAATTTGAGTTGGGAAAGCTGCACTCCCAGATGTTGTGACTCTCCGACGAAAGGTTCGGTGGTTGGAGACAGTATGGACAGCCCTTTGGTAAATGTTGATTAAATAGTTTTCGTCATAGTCTTCTGAGTAAAATGTAATTTAGTTTTAGTCATATTTTAGTCTTCTGAAATGTTTTAGTTTTAGTCGGCTAAATAACCAAGGATTTTAGTTGACTAAATGTACAGTTGATTTTGGTGGGCCTTGATGGCGTCGTAATGGTTGATTTTACACTTGGCATGCAATAGGCGACGCGTTGTGAGCTTGTAGATTAACACCCGAGCAAAACCAAACGTGTATTTTTAGTTCTACTGGATCTCTTCTCCACTAGACCCTCTCTAACATTTTAGTCTAGTTTTTAATTGTCAATACTTTTAGTCTTAGTTTTAGTCACCATAGCTTAGTTTGTATTAACTTATATTTAGTTTTCGTCAGTGAAAAAGGGTAGTTGTTTGTCATAGTTTTAGTGGAGGAAATTGAACACTGTAGCCCAGGGGTCTTCAACAGGGGGTCCAGGACCCCTAGGGGGTCCTCGAAGTTACTACAGGGGGTCCTCCAAATCTTTGTGTGATAAGAACTTTATTTGTTCTACACTAACCACTTGAACCCTTGTATCCCTATTCTGTGTGGAACATTAGCCAAGCTTTATACACAGAATAGCAGATCTACAAGCTCACAACGCCTCGCACTGCGAGGCGTTGTGAGCTTGTAGATCTGCTATTCTTGGCAAAGAGGTTTGGTGTAGAGTGAAAATAAAAGCAGACTAAGTATTGATGGTTAAAGTCGTTCAATGTCTAAAAATACACATTAAACCAACAATGATGATATTGCTGTCAAACAAGTCTAAGCTGTCTCAGAAATCTATGAAAATGTTTAATCTGCAACTCAATTTTATACATTTTTATATGCATACAATGTATATGTAGTGGGGGTCCCTGCTTTTATCTCTCTCTCAGCTAAGGGGTCCTTGGCCTGAAAACGTTGAAGACCCTTGCTGTAGTGGGAAGTGCAAGTGGGTGACGGGCACCCTGGGGTGCCGCGACGGCAGTCCAGGGGTGCTGCGAGATAATTTGATAATATTTGGAATTTATTTGGACACTTGAAAAAACATTTAGTATCATTTTAAACTTGAAGTACAGTTATTTTCAGTCAGTTCTAACCAAAATGGCTATTATCTCAACGTTTTCCTCGCAACATAATGACTAAAATATCGTCACTGTCGGGCAGAAACCTTGTATCTCCAAGTTTCAAATGTGTATGTCTTATTGTCTTTTGGTAAAGCAAGGCCCTGCTTCATCATACAAGACTGTCACACAAAACTAGTTTGTGTGACAGTCTTGTATTTATCATCTATAAAATGTACTAAACTAGTGAAAACAGCCGATCTACAAGCACACAACGCCTCGCCATGCGAGGCGTTGTGTGCTTGTAGATCGGCTGTTTTCACTAGTTTAGTACATTTTATAGATGATAAATACAAAATGAACGGTTTTGGACATACAAGGTTTCCACCCGACAACGATGCTATGCTATAAATATAAGGTGCTGGGAGTGAAAATTATAATGTAGGGGTGCCTCGGGTAAAACAAATATTTATGGGGTGCCCTGAGACAAAAAAGTTTGGGAACCCCTGCTGTAGCCTACTCACCCATAACAAGTGGGCTCCTGTTGCTTTGAGGTAAAAGTCAGCTCAGGGAACACAGAGGACAGGTGGAGGGGAAACAAACCACCCAGAAGCACGTCTCCAGCCTTGTACAGTCTGTTGACACTAAACTGTGCCTGTAACTCACAAGAAGAGGAAGATGAGGAGGAAGTCAAAGGGGAGAAGGAAGAGAACAATATCAAGTACAAGTACATGTAAGAAACTACGTGTGTGTCTGGAGGAGCCCTCATGACTGTCCTCCTCTGTCTGACACCCCCCTCCCCTTTCTAGATCCATTGCCCAGTTGTTATGTTTTATACACAGTGATGTGCCGTCCCCCAGGGCCGGATCTAGCCTTTAGCACTAGGTGGGGCAGGGAGAAATGATAGGGGGGTGACCTCCAGCCCATGCAGCGAGTGGGACGGGACAAACCCCCGAAATAGATGGAAAACTAAGCATTTTGGCACACTTATACCTATAACACACAATACAAACAACAGGTCACCTGCATCAGGCTACAGCATCCCACTTTTTTACAGGGTGGTGTTAGCTTCGCGCCCCAACCCAATTCCTTTTTTCCCCTCTTTTTTGGGGGGCCCATTGGCCCACTAGTATAGTCAGCATGCCAGATGCCCAGTCCACCCCTGCTATCTATCTATCTATCTATCTATCTATCTATCTATCTATCTATCTGAGTCATTCCACGAAACCGGTACGATTTGAGGTCCCTCTAATCATTTTAGGTGTATTTTATCTATTTGGTCACCAAATTTATTTTTAAAAGCTTTTTATCATTAATTGAAATGTTCCCTTTAGTATTGTGTAAAGCTTACATATATTTTATCTTAATGCCAGAAATTATCTTCCCTTTTTTTAGTAGACACCACCTATTTGGTCCATTTTCTCATGTCCCGGATGGCTGCTAAGGAAAGTGGACTTGAGATATAACTACTAAAAATGTAAAATAATCAATAAATTATGCTATTCACATAAAACCAGCAATATACTCTATTGCTGGTCATGTTTAGTATTTTAGTAGATAGATGATTTATCATTAAAATCACATTAAATAGCTCTGTCTCCAAATCGCACTCAACCCCGTTACAAAGTCATTCTCCTCTCTGTAAAAAAGTATGAACTGCTCCTTTAGTGACATCAACAAAATGCAATGGCATTCTACAAGTCTTCTGAGCAAGATGCTGCAGAAAGAGGACATTTCCCAACTTTTTACACCTATTTATAGTCATTTATACATTCTGTGGTCGTAAAGCTTAACAACTCAACCCCGTTACATGAAATTAGATAGAAAACAATCATTTGTGAAAACTATCTTTGTTATTTCAACAATGTATCTGATTTCCTAATGTCATGCATGCCATGTGGTCTCCTCTTAATCACCACAGGTAGAGTAATTGCCATCTTGAGTAAAAAAATCTCAACCCCGTTCCACTCAACCCCCGTTATCAATGTCAACCCTGTTAAATGGATTATTCCATATAAAAATATTAATGTAATGCCTGAGATGGGAAAATATGTTTTTCTGTAAGTTAAATGTGTCCTTAATGGTGTGTGCTATTCAGAAAAGTAATTAATTTCCATCAAATTTTCCCGAAAAAAATGTCCAAATCGTACCGGTTTCGTGGAATGACTCACCTATCTATCTGTCTAATATCTTATCAGTCCATCTATCCATCTACCTAGTTGTAGCATAACATTTCAAATAGTTAAATATTTTAGATTTTTTTAGATTTTTGCATGCCATCATGTTTGATAGGGCAGACATGGCATTTAGGGGGGCATTGCCCCCCCTTGATCCAGCCCTGGCGTCCCCTGTGCTAGCCTGGAAACCAGACTAATCTGCCAGGATACCCCAGTGCCACCTTATGGCATTACGCAATCCCTGTGCCACCTTATGGCATTACGCATTCCCTGTGCCACGTTGTGGCATTACGTAATCTCTGTGCCACATTATGGCATTATGTGATCCCTGTGCCACATTATGGCATTATGTGATCCCTGTGCCACATTATGGCATTATGTGATCCCTGTGCCACCTTATGGCATTATGTGATCCCTGTGCCACATTATGGCATTATGTGATCCCTGTGCCACATTATGGCATTACGTGATCCCTGTGCCACCTAAAGCCTGTATCATAGTCGGGTCCGCGGTGGAAGGCTTTACACCGCGGTGTAGTCTTTTCGAGTCTTTTTGAGTCATGAAACTACAACGTTACATCATTCCTCACGGTGTAGAGCTTTCCACCGCGAGTTCCAACACATCTCTCTGTTTTTACTATCAGACAGACAGGCTCTACACCACGTTCACTGATTGGTCGACCTGAACCGGTCTAGACGGGGTAAAGGACTTCACCGTGGGCCGTGACTATGATGGCCTGCACTTATTTTCTGACTTGAGGTGGAAAGCTTTCCACCTCAAATTTGCGGTGGATAGGTCTCCACCGTACACTCTGATACGGGCTTTATGGCATTACGCAGTCCTTGTGCCACCTAATGGCATTACAGAATTGGAAAGATTTCTAAAAGACTACCCTCTCACACTATAAGATTTGAAAAAGACTTTCCAAAGACTTAATGATGATTTTTAAAAGATTTCAGTTGTTAGATGTGAGACACCTCTAAAGAATTTGTAAAGACTGATTCAAGATTCCCTTTTATTTGCTGAAATATGCCTAGGCTATTATAACCATGTGTTCCTATTCCTCTGACTAGCTCCCACACACACACACACACACGCACGCACGCACGCACGCACGCACGCACGCACGCACGCACGCACGCACGCACGCACCACGCACGCACGCACGCACACACACACACACACACACACACACACACACACACACACACAGACACACACATCATATTGTACTTTTACTACACTAAGTTGAAAACTTTAATTACTAGTTACTTTGCAGATATAAATTATAATATTATAAAACATTAACCACTTTAGCCCTATTGGCTATTGGGATAAATGAAAATAGCCAATCTACAAGCTCACAACGCGTCGCATCGCAGTATTGATACTTTTACTTGAGTAAAACATGTGAGTACTTTTTCCATCACTGCATGCACAGATTGCACACACACCGAGCTCAGCCCTCTCTTCTCTCTTTCTCTCTTCTCCTCTCCATAGCCGGCGCAGATTGATCCTATCAACTTATTATCAACTTTGAATGTTTGGAATAATGAACTATTATGATACGCGGTGAAATAAAGGGCTGCCGTAGCCGCACCAACAGCTACTAGTGGCGGCCAGGCTGGCAACTCAGCGTTTTGGGGAATGAATGGCTTTTGGCAAACCAGTTTGATTTTATTACAACTGAGAAATCTTTTCAGAGTCGTTAGGTGTAAGACTAGCTTTATGGCATTACGCGATCCATGTGCCACCTTATGGCATTACGCAGTCCCTGTGCCACCTTATGGCTTTACGCAGTCCTTGTGCCACCTTATGGCATTACGCAGTCCCTGTGCCACCTTATGGCATTACGTGATCCCTGTGCCACCTTATGGCATTACGTGATCCCTGTGCCACCTAATGGCATTACGCAGTCCCTGTGCCCTGTGCCACCCTATGGCATTACGTGATCCATGTGCCACCTTATGGCATTACGTGATCCCTGTGCCACCTTATGGCATTACGTGATCCATGTGCCACCTTATGGCATTACGCAGTCCCTGTGCCACCCTATGGCATTACGTGATCGCTGTGCCACCTTATGGCATTACGTGATCCCTGTGCCACCCTATGGCATTACGCAGTCCCTGTGCCACCTAATGGCATTATACAGTCCCTGTGCCCTGTGCCACCTAATGGCATTATACACAGTCCCTCTGCCCTGTGTCACCTTATGGCATTACGCAGTCCTTGTGCCACCTTATGACATTATTCGATCCCTGTGCCACATTATGGCATAACGTAATCCCTGTGCCACCTTATGGTATTGTGAAATCGAATCCCTGTGCCATTTAATGGAATTACGCAACACCCATCGGAGCAGTGGCAGAAGTAGAGTAAGGGCTTAAAGGAGTAGTTCACCACAAAATGACTATTTACTATCAATTACACACCCCATGAAACCTTGGATTGAAGGGGATTTGCTTGTTTTTCTTTCATTCCTAAGCCAGGCAATAATTTGATGACCGGCAAAGAGGGTCCATTGAGCCTCTGCCAGACATCAAATTATTGGCTTAGGAATGGAAACAATGAAGATAATAATATAATAATCTAAGGCTCCATGGAGCGTGTAATTCATAGATACGTCATTTTGATGGTGAACTATCCCTTTAACGTGCATTAACAATACTTTCATTTGGAAATAATGGCACTATCTTACCAGGGTTACACACTGGCAACTATTGGTCCATGAAGCACAGACTCTGTTCACATTGAAGATGTATCATTAATGTTTACAAACTGTAATCTGTGAGACAGATAAGTCTCAAAGCAGTTCAGTGGCACCCTCCTAAGTGTTATCTGCAACAAAATATAGTGGTCAATAGTATCACATGCTGAATAAAAGTATCAAATGCTAATAAAACCAGTACAGAGAGGTTGTTATCTGATGCATTCAAAAAGAATGTAAAAGTATGTAAAAAGTCACATAAATGCTATAGGCAACTGTAGAGAAATGGAAGGTTTGACATAGGTCTATAGTTATCTAAAATGCGTCAATCAAGAGGGGGAGAGGTTTTATTACAGCTACCTTAAAGGACTGTGGTCACGTAGCCTATCACCAGAGACATATTGATCATATTGTGCAAGGATGCACGCAACCATTTAGTCTAGTTGGGACTGGATCCAAGGGACACGTCATTGGTTTGGAAGATGTAATCATCAAAGTGAATTCTTAATTAATTTGAGGTATTTAGTTCAATATCTGGCAGCAATGTTTGGAGGCCAATCTTAGCCAATCAGGATGAAATATGAAAAAAAAGCAAACACAGATCTGTCTCGATCACTTGCCTATAGAGATAATGTGTACCGGTTTGTGTGATGTTTGTAGATAATCTGTAGGAGTAACAATAAAAAAGAAAAACATCTCCTGGTGGTGCTATAACAGGCTGGTATGACAATTGTGGTTTTGCTCTGGCCTTCAGGGATTGTGTGTGCACAGTTTCATTGTTTCAGAGATTTGCAGACACGCACGCACGCACGCACGCACGCACGCACGCACGAACGCACGCACGCACGCACGCACGCACACACACACACACACACACACACACACACACACACACACACACACACACACACACACACACACACACACACACACACACATACATAGTCTAGGCTGGGCCACACCTTTGGCCTGGTGATGAAAAAACTGAATCATATATTATAGATAGTCATCATAACTCACTTTTTTCACGATCTGAAGCCTACTGGCCATTACGATACTGTATATTTAATTTTAATGTATCTACATTTGGTGTATTTTGTTATAACTATCGGTTTATAGTTATGACACTATACAAATATAGACCAAGCTACAGTGGTTGTAAGCATGGCACCCCTGTGTTGTGTTAATTAATGTTAGCAAGTTTTGAAGGCTCAATGGTTAGACTCAATGGTCTCACTGGACCTTAAAATTAATTATCTTCTTAAATGAATTAATCACAACATGTAGTGTTGAGCCACTATTTCATCACCCCTGGGCCAGATATCATCAGCGGTAAACAGTAAACACACACCTGCCTTTACTTGCCCAGCTCACATTTAATCTGTACCCGCTGGGTATAGTCTGTTATTGCCAGGCGATGATGAGATGTCTCCTTCCAATTTGTCTGGACACTTCTCAAGATAGTTACAAGAACACCATGGAGAACACAAAGCTATACGCCCATGCACTGCCTTAGAAACCAATGAGATCACCACCCCTATGCGAAGGACCGCCCAAAAAACCTTTTGATTGTTTCTACAATTGAATTACATTGAGGCCTAGAATTATTGAATGCTTTAACCAGTGACAAATAGCAGATATACAAGCTCACAGCGAGCTAGTAGATCTGCTATTTTTGGAAAAAGTCGTGAAAATGTGTGCAAATCTTTGAATATGTATTTTCAAAGCGAACGTTTGTAACTCAAATGTTGCTTCTGGGTGGTCCCTGGAACTAAATATTTTGAGATGCGGGTCCGTGGCCAATTAAATATCATTTTGGGGGTCCTTCACATGAAAAGGTATGAGAACCGCTGACATAGTAGTCTCTCAAGAACAGACTGACTGAGCTCCAGTTAAGTGAAAAAGACCTTTTCTTTGACGATGGCTGGCCAGATTGCTGACATAGAAACATAGGTTTTTCTTTCAAAAAATCTTAGAAGGATTCAAAAGGCACTAATAGAATCGGGTCAAAATTCTAATTTTCATGATTTTTCAAAAATATCAGATCTACAAGCTCGCAGCGTGGCACTCGGTGCCGCGCTGTGATCTTGTAGATCACAATAATGTGATCAATAATAACAATAATGTGTACCCGTTATAGACATGTGTTCAAAGTTGGGTCAGGACGGGAACCCCGAATAGAGTTTTTAAAACGTCGGCCCCAGAAGCGGCAAGCTAAGGCTTGCTAGTTTGACGCTCAGTTCATCAATCTGTGGGCTGTGGGACTCTCGGACCAAAAGAACCAAATAACCTGTGGGCCAAGTTAGTTTCTATGTCCAAAGTCCGGTTGCTACCGTGGACCTCAAATTATAACCTATATCCTCTATTTCACTGTCTTGTCCCTGACTAGGGATGGGACGATAAGCGATATTATTGTTTATCGTGATAAAAAACACTCGTATCGTATCGTGGAGATTAAGGCCCTGACTATACCTAAAAAATCCCCGGGGGTTTCTGACTTCGTTTTGAAACCTATACGTGCACTGCCTTAGAAACCAATGAGATCACCACCCCTATGCGAAGGACCGCCCAAAAAACCTTTTGATTGTTTCTACAATTGAATTACATTGAGGCCTAGAATTATTGAATGCTTTAACCAGTGACAAATAGCAGATATACAAGCTCACAGCGAGCTAGTAGATCTGCTATTTTTGGAAAAAGTCGTGAAAATGTGTGCAAATCTTTGAATATGTATTTTCAAAGCGAACGTTTGTAACTCAAATGTTGCTTCTGGGTGGTCCCTGGAACTAAATATTTTGAGATGCAGGTCCGTGGCCAATTAAATATCATTTTGGGGGTCCTTCACATGAAAAGGTATGAGAACCGCTGACATAGTAGTCTCTCAAGAACAGACTGACTGAGCTCCAGTTAAGTGAAAAAGACCTTTTCTTTGACGATGGCTGGCCAGATTGCTGACATAGAAACATAGGTTTTTCTTTCAAAAAATCTTAGAAGGATTCAAAAGACACTAATAGAATCGGGTCAAAATTCTAATTTTCATGATTTTTCAAAAATAGCAGATCTACAAGCTCGCAGCGTGGCACTCGGTGCCGCGCTGTGATCTTGTAGATCACAATAATGTTATCAATAATAACAATAATGTGTACCCGTTATAGACATGTGTTCAAAGTTGGGTCAGGACGGGAACCCCGAATAGAGTTTTTAAAACGTCGGCCCCAGAAGCGGCAAGCTAAGGCTTGCTAGTTTGACGCTCAGTTCATCAATCTGTGGGCTGTGGGACTCTCGGACCAAAAGAACCAAATAACCTGTGGGCCAAGTCAGTTTCTATGTCCAAAGTCCGGTTGCTACCGTGGACCTCAAATTATAACCTACTAGAAGCTGGGCCGCCCTTCGGGCGGCCCAGCGTCTAGTCGGCGACCTGGCCAACTCGGAACAATGTAAATAGGGAATGAATGCCCCGCCCTTTAATGCAAACCCCATTATACCTGTTTTCATAGGACCCGTTTTGACCATTTGTCTGCCTGTGTCCATTTATGCCCATATATGGAGATATCTGTATCTGTCTGTCTGTCGGTGTCCATTTTATGTCCATATATGTAGATCACTGCAGTTATAGTTCTGGGTCCATTTTATGCCCATATATGCCCATATATGGAGATATCTGTCTATCTGCGTCCATTTTATGCCCATATATGGAGATCTCTGTATCTGTCTGTCTGTGTCCCTTTTATGCCCGTATATGGAGATCTTTGTGATTCTGCATCCATTGTATGCCCATATATGCCATATATGGAGATATATGTTTATCTGCGTTCATTTTATGCCCATATATGAGATTTCTGTCGCTTTTTCAAACAGATGGTCAAAACGGGTCCTATGACAACAGGTATAATGGGGTTTGCATTAAAGGGGGAACCGGCACTGTGTCTGCAACACAGTCGGAGGCACAGACAGATACAGAGATCTCCATAATGGGAATAAAGGGACACAGACAAACAGATGGAGGAGGAGACAAACTTAATGCAAACCCCATTATACCTGTTGTCATAGGACCCGTTTTGACCATCTGTTTGCCTGTGTCCATTTATGCCCATATATGGAGATATCTGTATCTGTCTGTCTGCGTCCACTTTATGCCCATATATGGAGATCTTTGACCATCTGTTTGCCTGTGTCCATTTATGCCCATATATGGAGATATCTGTATTTGTCTGTCTGCATCCATTTTATGCCCATATATGGAGATCTATGCAGACACAGTGCCAGTTCCGGAAAATCCTGATGTCAGACATCAGAATCCGAACCTTTCGTGCTGGTTCCAGAAAATCGTGTATCGGGTCGGGTCGAGGCCGAGCACTGCACTACCTGCTGCGGTGGGGAACGCACGTGCTGAATTTGAAATAGGGAATGAATGCCCCACCCTTTAATGCAAACCCCATGAATGCCCCACCCTTTAATGCAAACCCCAATATACCTGTTGTCATAGGACCCGTTTTGACCATCTGTTTGTCTTTGTCCACTTATGCCCATATATGAAGATCTCTGCACACACAGTACCGGTTGCGGAAAACTCTGATGTCAGACTTTATGCCCATATCTGGAGAACGCGCGTGCCGGTGGGAAGAAGGGTTCTCGAGATACGCGGATTACATACATACATACATACACATTCACAGAGATTTTGTGTTGACTCATGTGGCGTACGTGATGTCAGAGCCTTTTATGAAGTGATGTCACAATGACTCAGCGCTTGCGCCGATTTCCTCCGGAACAGCCTGATGTCAACAATCAACTCCGCATAAGGAGATTCCGAACGTTTCGCGCCGGTTTCGGAAAACCGCGAGTCGGGTCGGGTCGAGGCCCGGCACTGCACTCCGCGCGGCGGCGGGGAACGCGCGTGCCGAATCTGAAGCCGGTGGGACGAACGGTTACGCGGATTACAAACAAACAGACAGAGATTTGTCGCATTTATAGATAGATATCCTCTATTTCACTGTCTTGTCCCTGACTAGGGATGGGACGATAAGCGATATTATAGTTATCGTGATAAAAAACACTCGTATCGTATCGTGGAGATTAAGGCCCTGACTATACCTAAAAAATCCCCGGGGGTTTCTGACTTCGTTTTGAAACCTATACGCCTCCACACGGCCCCGTGTAGAAAAATATGTGTGTCCATACGGTATTATCAAAACGCTATAATCCCTGTCTGCGCGTCACCGAAGCAGGTGGCGCGTCCCCCTGCTCTCATGCAATCATTGCAGCAGCTATCTATCTATAGGCTATGCATCGTCCAAGTTTCACAATCTTCACACTTTAACATGCACAATTGCTATTTAAACATTCATTTAATATAAATTCGCGAACTATTTCTAGAGCAGGAGAGGGGAGAGGAATCGTCGAGTGTGGTGTGCTCTCTCTCTCAGCATTAAACGAATGTAACTCTATCAATCAGAACATCGTGGTCAAGCAAGCATCACTTTGTATTGAGAGAGAGAGTTTGGGGCGCTCTCTCTCACAGCATTAAACGAATGTAACTATCAATCAGAGAGAGAGAGAGAGAGAGAGAGAGAGAGAGAGAGAGAGAGAGAGAGAGACACGAGTGAGTTTCACTTTGTAAGACGGGACCGTTTAACGGTGCAGCAGAGGAGAGCGTTGCATAAGCGTAGGCCTAAGCCTAGCTATTTATTAAACCACAATCGAATGTTTTTTACTTGCATAATGGGGACTCTTTTAAATTTGTAATAGTCCCTGGAAAATGTTTAGCCTATTTGAACATCTGATCTCTAAGTAAGTTGCCTCAAGTTGGAAATGAGAACATAATCATATTAATGCTTCAGTGCACTTGTTAAAGCACCGACAAAGAGCATCTATTACTAAATTAGAGTGACAGACACACATGTTAGAGATAGGAGAGAGATGGAAGATAATGTAGGCTACACAGCCTAGAGCCTACACCACTTCACCACAAGAAGCAACTACAGACTGACTTTTTTTTTGTTTTTTTGCATGTGCTGAATAATTTAAAAGGAGTTTTGGAAACTATTCGTCTAGTCCTCCGTTTGCATGCGTTTGCATGTGGACATGTGTTCGTGGCTTTACCTCCCCGGTGAAAAATAATCCGTTGTCATCTGGACTAGGCCTTAATTATAGTGATATCGTCCTCCGCCATGCACTGGGATCAATACCTTTTATTTGCCGAGCTGCATATCCGGTACCGTTTAAACCCTCTATAAGGTAAAAGGTGTATAATGATAGACTGTTTACTAGTCTTTCAGGAAGTAACCCCCACCCAAAGCATCCTGGGAGATGTAGGCAATGCCCTACTGCTACAAAAGCTACTTACGGTATATTATAGGCTACATACTTGATAGTCTTTTTGTTCACTCTCTATCAAATGTCTTTGCCAAAAAAAAGCCGATCTACAAGCTCACAACGTGCCACGTTGCGACGTGTTGTGAGCTTGTAGATCTGCTATTTTTTGGCAAATGCTCCGCCCCAGGTTAATGGATTTTGATTATCGCAATAATATCGTAAATCGGGATTTCTTTTGTCACAATAATCGTGATGTGAAATGTTCATATCGTCCCATCCCTTTCCCTGACAAGACATATTGGACCCGATCGTCACAAGCCACACAATATTCCCACAACAAGAGAAAATCTACTTCATTATCAACCTTTCTCTTTCCCAGCAACACACTCTTGCGCGATCTAGCACCAGTAAACATGGGACGTGCGCACGATTTGCCGTCAGCAGAAGACCATTTGTAGGATTTGTGTAACATCTCGCCTCTAGAGGCTCCAATTGAGATTTCATATCTTCCTATATTGAATGAAGGAGTACACCCGCACACTGCCACTTGCACGTTCCAGAGGTACATTTTATTGCAACGTTTCGGTCATGAGACCTTTCTCAAGCTTGACCGAAACGTTGCAATAAAATGTACCTCTGGAACGTGCAAGTGGCAGTGTGCGGGTGTACTCCTTCAGTCATTCTACTGCTTTGTGACTTACGCACCTGTTTGAGAGGAACTACTGGGTGTGCGACATAACATATCTTCCAATATTAAAATCCATGGTGGTGGTGACGTACTGCCAAATAGACCATTCACACACTTCCACCCTACTTCCTTGTTTACATTCATTTACCAGGAGGGGAGAATTACCACAAATCCTCCTAAAAAGGAAGTGCCGTGACCCAGATTCGAACCGGGGTTGCTGCGGCCACAACGCAGAGTACTAACCTCTATACGATCACGGCGAGCCACCCACAGGGGTGTGCACAGGCAAGTGTTGAATGTCTGTCTGTTACTAATGCTTTCTCTCTGCTAAGCCTCTTCTCTCCCAGTGCTGACTCTGCCTTTTTACTGCTGTGGCGCTCTCACTCATTCAGGCTGGGGGAGAGTAGGGTGGGGGTGGCACCTGTTCCAGTTTTTTTCCAGCATTATCGAAATGAAACACATAATGTGTTACATAAAGGGCTTCTTTAGGACCTACTGATGGATTCTAGCCTTGGGTACCAGTGTGCCTGCTGTGTTGCTTTTAAACCCCCTTATCTTAGTTCATTTCACTTTTATCCTTAGTAACACCCACTGAAAAGGCTCCATTTGGGACAATTCATTTATTTCATTGTGTTACTAGTCCTCACTGGTTTTAATAAAACCATTGCATGCTTTTATTTCCTTTAGACTTTAATATTATTTTATTAGAGTTTTTATATTTTTAGTGTGCAGTGTTTTTTTTTTTTTTTTTTTTTTTTTTGATCAAGTGTTATATGGCCAATAGGCCATTGTGGACAGCATTGATTTGGATTATTTGTTTGACCCTTAAAGGAGACGTGACGAGAGAAGAAGGACATTCACCAATATAAAGGGACAGAAGGACTTTTTCTCTTCCAAAGGACTGCATGGACATTGCTCTAGTAGGAAGTCAGAAAAAAGCTGTTCATTCTATGTTTTAATAATGTGTACATTTTAGCAATAAATCTGTTTATTGCATCCTTGCCTGGTTATTCCTCTGCTCAACCCTGTTTCAGAACCTGTGTGCAAATTTATTTAAAGTGGTTATTTGAGTTCCTCGGCTTTGTAGTCCTCCAGGTGGCATAGTCGACGCCAAAGTAAGTATTTCACCATTTCCACCTCGATAATCACATACAATTATCCATATCAATATCCATTAAAAAAAATAAAAATAAAAAATATTTCGGCCTATATTTCTTGAACCGTATGTCATTACCAGGGGGACAGTTGTCTGGATTTAAAATGAAGCAAACACAGAACTGAAAGTCCCTATGATTGGCCGCTAGTTGCGCTACACGCGTGTTGTTCTGGTACCAGAAGCAACATGTTCTCCCTTCATTTCCCCAAACTTTTACATTTGATTTTCTTACCGTAATAAACATTGTCATAAATACTTTATGGTTCCTGTCACTAGTTTAAAGCCTCGTTTCAATCAACACGATATGCGTTTTGTGATTTTTTTTGTTTTGTGTATAATTGATGTTAAAGCAGGGTATGCTGTAGGAGGGGCTTGTGATCATAGGTATTCCTGCGGTTGCACGTGACCGTTGGCAGCCAATAGCATTCGAGATGGTACCATTTCTACCAATGAACTTTGATTTCTACAATGATGGCGGCACCCATACAAGGGCCAAAAAAAGCGTAATTTTCACAGCATAGAAACCAATGTCTTCCCACCGTCCATATTTTTTACATTCTATGGTCATACAGTAACATCATTTTGGTTTTCACTACACGATTGATCACCATGATGTATTACCTTGCTTTTTGTAAATCGCTCTGGATTAAGAGAGATACACTCTCTAAATACTTAAATTGTAAATCGCCAAGAAGGGATCATACACTGTAGGACATTTCACATGCACTCAAAGCCGAGTTGTAGACGAGAACGTCAGAGCGTTGGGTGTTGTTTGGGGGGGATTTGGGGGATTACAGTACGTTTCCTTTTCTTCAGTCTATCCTCCTTTTCTTGTGTCCATGTGTTATTGTGTTGTGTATTTAAAGAGGTGGTGCCATGATCCCCCCCCCCCCCCCCTCTAAAACATGATTATCAGGTATTATGATTATACTAGGAGGAAGATTTTTTCCAAAAAAGTATACAGAAATAGTTAAAATTGGGTTTTTATGTGGCCACACCCCCAGTTCATTAAGTATGCATGGATGGCATGGTGGGTGGTGACCCAGCTGATATAGCCACACCCCACAGTGTTGGGTGAATGGCAATTGGGGAGGAGTTGATACTGTGACACACTTAGTATCTGTGTTTTTTAACGGACACTTTTCACCACAAGGTGGCAGCCTCCAAGAGAAAACAAACAAATACTAAGAGAATACATCATTTCTCAAAAAAACCACATCATGAAGTACTTTCAACCTCCTAGACACATGAAAAACAGAAAAAGTACAAAACTATGGCACCACCTCTTTAATGCACAACACAAACACAATGCACCCAAGAAACGGAGCGTCGGCTGGTACTCTTCCCTCACTGATTGAAACTGATGCTCGCGACTCACTTCTCACAGTGCTTAACACAGTCCAGTCTGCGATAGAGCTGAATATCAAACCTACCAGATATTCAGAAATGTTCGGAAAGCTCTCGTCGAGCGCTGTAATCGCGCAAGGACCTTCTCGCAGAGCCTTTCACACACAGCGAGCAAAACTTTGCGAGCGAAGCCCGATCATCCGTCAGATCGGGGGGTGTGTCGGTGAGCGCCAAGAAATGGTCGGCGAATGCATATCTTGCAGTGTGTACTATCCTTTACTGCACTGTACATTTGACACCAGGCTAACGTCTCAGATATGATAATTTAACTCTCAATGAGTTTAGGAAAGCAAAAAAAAAGCATAAGAAATAAATACAATCACTTCCTATATCTTCCTAAAAACAGGGGCGGGCATTTGCTCTACGCAGACTACGCAGCTGCGTAGAGCCCCTAGGCAGAGGGGGCCCCCTGCTGGGCTGCTTGATAATTCTGTTTCAGTCTGCAGGTTCCTTTTTTCTACCTCCCTGTCCCGATAGCATGAAGCAGTCTCAACTACTACAACTTTTTTTTGTGGCATTGGCTTTTGTTGTGTTGTTTGTGCAAAAATGTTGTAACGTGGTGGTCTTGCAAAATGTAGTAGGTGATTTTATTTCATATTTTTATTCCATAAAATATGAAATAAAATATGATGACCTATTTGGTTTTCAAACAGTAGTCCGGGATTTCCAGGTGGTTCCCAGCTAAATGATGGAGAGTTGGTAACCAAATGAACCCTTACCCTAACTTAGATTATAGCATTAGCAATGTACATGTATATGGGTGACGTGACGTAACGTTTTCGCTGTCCTCGGTGTCAAACATGTATAAATAAAAAATATATTTGTCAAAAACCTTCTGAATATTGTGCAGGACATTAAGCTTTATGTGAACTTACTCAAGATTAAAACATTTCATTCCTCATTTCTTCAGAATTTTCAACCAAACATGGCAAAACTCATTTGGTGTGACTGTCCTGACCTTGTTTCTCAAAGTGGGAACTTGAATAAAACTAAGAAAAAGAATTGCTAAAAATCATTTGAAAATGAATTTAGGCTAAAAAAAAATGTCTATTTGTGAGCCTATATCTTTTCAAAGTCAAAGCATAATGTTTTCAGTCATTTCTGATCAAAAACATTTTGTCCCCCAAACCAAAATCATTTGGTGTGACACTAGTTTGGAAAAATTAAACAGGCAATTATTTGGACACCTATTGGCTAGAGAGGTCCTTCTTCTGTAAGGCTATTCAGCACTCCCAGCATAACTGCAAGACAGGTGTCTGAGGTGAGTTATGATTTTAACATTTTCATGAAATGCCATCTTGTTGAAACTTTGACAAACTCACCACTTCTGGATGTCTGTTGGTGTGACACCTTTTCATTAAAAAAAGCTTAAGTTATTTGAAGTTTTGGTCATATTTCCATGTAGATCTAGGTTGCTTTGTTATAGCTAGCATGCTGTTAGCATGCTAATGTGTACATAGTAGCCTCAAGGTAAACCTAAATGCAGAAAACGTAATATGGTGTGACACTTAATCATAATGGTGTGACATGTCTGCTTGTCACGCCATATGACTTGATTGTCACACCATATGATTTATACTGTATTTAACTACAGATATAACAATAAATAACAAAGTTCCATGTTTCTTTTGTACATTTAAACATTTGTTTTAAACATTTTTACATAAAATTTAATTTAGCTTCATTCAGTGATACTTCAAATTCATCAGACAGAGCAGAAACCCCTTCACAGAAACCTTAACATATTGTTTCAATCTAAACAATACTATACATTCCATTTTCTTTTGTCAGCTGGAAAATGACAAGTGCTGAGAGAACGAGAAAGTACAGGGAGAAACTAAACAATGACCCAGCAAGGAGAGAGGAGCCAAAGGGGCGAGACTGCATTTTCTACGAAGAGCAGGAGGTTGTCTGTGGCATAGCAGAACCGCAACAAGGCAGCCGGTTTGCTACCCTCACCAAATATGACTGGCTGATGTACAATACAGTCTAATGTATTCACTCACTGGACTGGAAAGTGGACAGTGTTAAGGTAGGACCCGAGACAAAACTAGCGAAAATAGCTGATCTACAAGCTCTCAACACGTTGTGCTGCGAGAGCTTGTAGATCAGCTATTTTCGGAGTTGCGCAACCCAGCACTAGTGGAGATGTGGTGTAATGTCATGATTCCTAATTACATTTGTTCAACACAAAATGCTGTGTTCAAGTTCAGGAGACTTCGGAAAAAAGCAATTTACCTGAATGCTGAGTTCTGTTTCCACTAATTGGTGTTAATAAAATGTTGCCTTGGCTCCAAGTGTGGCTATTCGCCTTATTGTCTCTTTAGGATCCTTCTGCCGTGGGCCGGCAGAAGACTTAGGTGTGCGTAGCATTCCTGTGCACATCCTCATTGTTTGTGTATGCATATAGTGGTAAATAATGACAGACACAGTATTGGCGTTCAGCGTGTATTGTAGCCTCTGTGCTAGACATACAGTAGTCATGACAACCCACGTATACATCCGGTTATATGCATGCCTAGTCTTAGCTAGTCGATAGCCGATCTCCTCGATCTAGCCCTATAACACTCATCATCCATCTACTACTACAATTCTTTCTTATCCCATGTTAAAGCCCTACAATAATATCCTGTTCAGAAATATTAAGGCCATGTTATCCTGGGTAATTGTTTAATCAATCAGTAAAGTTCAGTACTCACTAATAGGTAGGTTAAAACACAGTTTGCTTTGACACATGAAGATATGATCATACGGTGTGACACTAAATCATTTGGTGTGACATTCCAAATAGTGAAAAATCATACCTTTATTAATGATGAAACCAAAAAAATGTTTATGGATTACATAGAGAATAGTATCAGGAAGAGTCACAAATATTTGTGTAATTTTAGAGAAAGTTTTGACAGAATACATTTAAAATATGTTGTAAGATCGACAACATGGGCCTCACACAGAGTGTCGATTATGAAAAAAATATACAGATATAATTAATTTTAAAAAAACTATAGTGGATCACTGGTTAGTTATGATAAAGGACTTTGATAAAGTGAGTAACTTAAGAAAGATGTACTCCATTTTCATTTTATGAACAATTATTTTCATGTCACACCATATGACGATTTTAGGCACAAGTACAACAAACAGCTGAATAAAGTCTGATTCCAATAAAATATCTAAAAACAAAATGTATTTCCATAAGGTTGAGAGTGAGTAGAACAAAAGTAAATAACTTTTATGCCTGCAATTTAAAGTTTTTTTTAAAAAACACATTTTTTGGGGCGTCACGTCACTGACCCATATGCACATTCAATTTGCATTTATGCTCTCAATAGTTAAATTATTAACAAATTATTGTTAAACGTCATCAAATGCAAATGGTGGTCTGTGGCCCAAATGCTGAGAATGAAAAAGGTTGAAAAGCTCTGCCCTTGATAATGAGCTTGTAGATAAGCATTTGTCATGAGAATGACTGATATGAGAGACATCTTATCTGGCTAATTTGTTGGAATGTAATTCTTTCTTCCTACCTTTTTCCACTTGACCAGTTCTCCTCCTTACAAGTTGTTGAAAGTTAGTTCTGCTGTAGGTATGTGTGTGCTCTTCTTAAATGAATCAAATAGATCAAAAATGATTGTGGTTAGGTATTTAAAACCAACCATAATGACAACAAATAGGCTTCCTCTGCCAATCAAGTGTTCAATGTCATGCAGGTGTTCTCTGATTGAATCCTGTTGGTTTGTTTGTTCGTTTGTTGTACTTGACAGCCTGCAGCCATGAAAAGAAGCTATCCAAGTGGAGCTGAAAAGAAAAAGGCAGAAATGCTTAGGGCTTCTTTGCCAAAGTTAACAAGTTTTTTAAAGGCAGCAGAAGAACCCAAAGAAGCAATAGATGAGGAGAGTGAGGAAGAGGATGTGTTGTTGGACCAGGAGGACAGAGCTAGTGTAGCAGCTGCTGCTGGTGGGGCTGCTAGCACCAGTGATGATGGTAATAGTACTGGGGCTGTTTCAGCTAGTACTAGTGATGCTGCTGCAACTCCAAGTACTAGGGCTGTTACTGCTATTAGCAGTGACAGTGACAGTGACAGTGACAGTGAGGCTTCTATTTATGCTCTCAATGATAGTGACAGTGATACTGCTTTTACAAGTGAGGATGAAGACATTGATGCTGCTTTTAGCAGCGAGGAGGAAGAAGCACAGACAGAACAGTTACCTGTAGTGCCAGCAGTGATTATACCTGATGACCCAATCTGAGTTCCCAGAGGTTCTTTTTCTCGCCACTAGGGGGGCGAGAAGAACCTCTGGGCCAAAACTATGATATTCCTGGGCAGGAAGTTGTCCCAGGCTCAGAATCTGAGCTGGGACAATACAGGAAGTAGAGCCCTGTGCAAACCTTCAAAACATTCAGAACAGAAACCAACCAAAAACACCACAACAATATGCAGCCCATGTTTCAAGGTGAATCCTACCAGACTACTGATGACCCAGCTCTTTGGCCAGTGATAGGGAGCGGTGTGACATTGTCATCAAAGGGCCTCTCCAGGTGAAGGACTATGTTTTCCCTCAAAACAATGACAACCCCCCACGACAATTCACAACAACTCAGTATGTAAACAAAAATGAAAAATTGAGAAAGTGTACAGCGCAAATGGCTTGTTTATTCAACCAGCAGTGATGCTGTGTATTGTTTTTGCTGCATGCTTTTTGGGAGAGGGGCTAATGCTTTGTGTAGCCAAGGTTACTCTACATGGAGTAACATAGTGAAACAACTGAAAGACCATGAAAGCTCCTCTCCACACCGTGACAACATGGAAAAATGGCACAATCTTGCAGAAGGACTTAAGGCAGGGACAACAATTGACGCGCATGGGGGGGCCTCTTTTACTACCTTTGTGGGGAGGCCCCAGTTTGTAAAAACCGCCCCTGCCTAAAAAGGAAGTGCCGTGACCCGGATTCGATCCGGGGTTGCTGCGGCCACAACGCAGAGTACTAACCTCTATAAGATCACGGCGAGCCACCCATAAGGGTGTTCACAAGCTAGTGTTGAATGTCCATTACTAATGCACACGCTCTCTCTCTGCTAGCCTCTTATCTTTCAATCACTGTCTCCCAGTGCTGACTTTTTACTGCTGTGGTGCTCTCACCAGGGGGCGTAAATTGCGTGACGCAGACAACGCTATTGCGTGGGGGCCGAGAGTTGTTTGGGGCCCAGTGGCCGAGTCAGGCCGACCCATGCTGTCGGTAAAATCTAATAATAATGTATACAGACGGAGCCGCTGTTCTGTCCAGTGGCTGCTGCTTCCATTTCCTGTAATAGGCTGCTACGATTTCAAAATTAAAGCAAGTGTTGAATGATCACATTACAAATATCCAATACAATTACTCTTGTTTTGAAATGCCCACTGGTATGACAGGAAGCTCTATTGGGCCCCTTAGTGCTGCTGACCACAGGCTGAAGAAGACGTCCTTCTGAGTAAAAACAACACTCTGGCTTTATGGAATATAACGTTTTTATTTTATTTTTAGGCTTCTAGGACCTACAGATGGATTCTAGCTTTGGGTACCAAACTTTATTTAGAAAATTATCCATATCAATATTCATAAAGAAAAAAAAAAGAAAGCATAAAAAAATGAATAAAATAATTTCCTATGTATCTTCCTAAAAAGGAAGTGCCGTGACCCGGATTCGAACCGGGGTTGCTGCGGCCACAACGCAGAGTACTAACCTCTATACGATCACGGCGAGCCACCCATAGGGGTGTTCACAGGAAAGTGTTGAATGTCCATTACTAATGCACACGCTCTCTCTCTCTGCTAGCTTCTTCTCTCTCCCAGTGCTGACTCTGCCTTTTTATTGCTGTGGCGCTCTCACTCATTCAGGGTGGGGCTAGCAGGGAGAGTAGGGTGGGGTGGCACCTGTTCCAGTAATCTGACCCTTTCTCCCCTGTGCTGGGCTATGAAGGGCTATGAAATCAGTGCCTACTTGAGAATGTGTTTGTGGCTCACCCATCTGGACCACCAACTCATTCGCTGCCAAAAATATTATAATTGTTATTATTATACTTTCTCACATTACTGACATTACTGACAGACTGTCAACAACAACACTCAAGTAAAGACAAAATGTATATTATGCTCCTTTGTTTTCATTTTTCATTTTTGTTGTATGTTGTCACCGTGTTCAGTCCTGCTGCCTAGTGTCATGATTGTATCCTAGTCCTAGAACTTTTATTGTCCCAGAGTGTTAGTTTCCTTGTGTTTTTCCTAGGGATTTCCTTGTGCCTGTTCTAAGAGTTCCAACCGACTCAAACTCAAACTAAGACAAAAAATGTTCGACTACCTTTTTTCACTGACGAACTAAATGAAAACTAAAGGGAAACTAAGCTATGATGACTTAAATTAAGATGTAAATATATTGACAATTTTGTCAACAAATAAAATCTAAACAAATGTTAGGAAGGGACTAATCTGAGTTCCCAGAAGTTTTTTTCGCCACTAGGAAGAAACCATTATATCTCTGGGCCGGAAGTCAGCCCAGCTCAGAATCTGAGTAGCAGGAAGTTGAACCAGAGGCAAAGATGGAGGAGGTTACCTATGTCTCAAAAAGCCCACGTATCGAGGCAAATCCACCAATTCTCCAAATTCTCCATCCTGGAGAAGAAGAAAGTCATGTTATGTTTGGTTGCACTCGGCTGTTGCACTCTGAAAATAGCACATCTACAAGCTCACAACGCGTCCCAGTGCGACAAGCTGTGTAGATCGGCTATTTTCAGCATGCAGCTAATAGACCATACCATCACGCATCACGGCCCGCCAAAAATAACTTTTAGTTGACTAAATCAATTGTAGATTTAGACGACTAAAATCTCATGATATTTAGTCTACTTAACTCATTTACCGCCTCCCCCGATAGTCCCGAGAAAATCCCAATGTCGTTCCCGGCCAGGCCCGATAGTCCCGAGAATTTGCTTTTATATAATGTAATGTTTAATTACACTCTTCCCCAGCCCGTGACAAAGTTTGAGCCTTCTGTCATAAAGGGAACCAACAATATTACTCATCAAAGTAAGTGTGTTTGAAAACAAGAGTGTAATAATGTATAAATCTCAATAAAAATGAATAAAACTCCCAATAAACCAAAGTGAATGCATTTAGCGTGGCAGAGCGCAGCCCACAGAGTGCAATCAGCGACACTGGGCACACGCATGTAGAGGGATGTGGGGCAGGGATGTGCAGAGAATATTTAGAGAGGCAGGGGCTGACATTTCTAAAGGGGCCTTTTGGTGGACACTTTTTACAGTTGGATAAAAGGGCAGGGGCTCAAGCCCCCTTTGATGTCTATGTGTGTACATGCCTGGCTAGCAGAAGCGACAACATAAACAGAGCAGCTGGATCTGAGACCATTCTGCACAAATCAAACAAAATCCAGTAAAATGTTCAATTGGAAAGCCATAACTGCCACATGGGCCAGGGGGCCAACACAACACACAGCTCCATACCCCCCAAAGTCTCCACAACAAAATATTATGTCCCAGACAGAAAACAACGAAGATCAGAGCAGGGGCGCCACAAGGGAAAAGGTGGGACTGAGTTACTAGACCCAAACAACCCGCTACAAACACATTAGAAAGCCTGGTGAGGCGAGGTTACAAAGACAAACAACACATCATCACCTACTCGACTAGATGCAGCGACGGTCCACTCCACCAACAACCGGATCATCAAGCTCGATCCTGCTCGCGGGAGGGGAGAGAAAATATCCCCCGGAGTCCTCGGTCAGTTGTTTTTCTCAGTGCCAGTGGTCAGAGGAAAAGCGTCGCGTCCATAGTTATAACTCCCAGCGGTACGTAACAAAAGCAGTGAAAAGAGCAGATCTACAAGCACACAACGATCAAGCTCGATCCTGCTCGCGGGAGGGGAGAGAAAATATCCCCCGGAGTATTCGGTCAGTTGTTTTTCTCAGTGCCAGTGGTCAGAGGAAAAGCGTTGCGTCCATAGTTATAACTCCCAGCGGTATGTAACAAAAGCAGTGAAAAGAGCAGATCTACAAGCACACGACGCCTCGCATCCCAAGCGCGACAAGTTGTTCTGGAGTTGTTCTTCTCGTGGATAATATTCCTGGTCTGACGAAAGCGTCGCGTCCATGTAACTCCCTGCGGTGTAACAAAAGTAGTGAAAATAGCAGATCTACAAGCACACAACACGTCTCATCCCAGGCACCACGATCGTTTCACGAGTGGAGTCCAACGTCGAGTCCAACGAGGAAGAAAGAAACGCAACCGCGACGATGCAGTAAGTTTATTGTTGTTTCCACCCTAAACGAATGCTTCACTACTTGGATTTCCCTGCTGCGTGCGTGCACGTTTGAGGCGCGCGCAGCCTGAACCAGGGGCGTCAATTGGGTATGGCAGGAGTATGCAGCTGCCATACCTTGGCTACAGGGGGAAATAATAAAAATGTACTTTTCATCGTGCCTGTTGCTAAGGTATGGCAACATGACTGGTGTCTTACACGCGCGCGAGGGCGTACAACTGACACCACTGGCGTACAACTGACACCTTAGCTTGTTCTGAACTGACGCCACTGGCCTGAACAGAAGCAAGTGCGCGTTCCCGGAGAAATATCACCCTCTGAGCGTTTGTGATCGCACCAGTCTGTTCCGTTCTAAAGCCTGCCTACTGTATCCGGCTAGGTACACACTCACATGCATGCAAGAAACATTTCCGCATCCGGTAGACCCAGACCGGATCAGCAACAGCCAACAGGCAGATCCCGCACATTACCACCCCCTGTTGTAGTGTGTGAAGAGTCTGTCGCTTGCAGCCAGGCAAATCCCAATCAGTTCTCTCCCATGCTCGCCACAGACTACAGCATTTACAACAGAGCATGAGCGCGATTCTTTATTGGCATGAGAAAACATAATTTTACATCGCCAAAGCATAAGTGCTACAAATAAAATAAAAACAGTTGAATATGGGGAACATATTTACAGTTATACACATAGGCCTTATATAAAGTTATACGTGTGTGTGTGTGTGTGTGTGTGTGTGTGTGTGTGTGTGTGTGTGTGTGTGTGTGTGTGTGTGTGTGTGCGTGTGTGTGTGTGTGTGTGTGTGATCTGTGCAAAATAAAACACTTGAATGTTGAATAAAAGGTAAAAAGCTTATTTCTATTTGTGTGAAGTCAGTAAGCCTAAGGGCAAGAGGTGACCTATTACAGCCCTATTACACTATTCCAGTTATTGCCCTATTACACAATTACACTTATTACACTAGTACACTTATCTGATAAGTGCCTGACGCCATAAATACAAATATCAACTGAGTTATTCGCTCGAAAAGCCATCAATCACAAAAAGGTCAATATCTCCAGTTCTTTCAATTATAGCTGGATTTTGGTAAAAATGGCTATTTTGAGATGGCTACAACTATAGAAAAAAAAGCTTTTTATTTTTATTTTTTAATTTTTTGGTGAGACTAGAGGTTGTCCTCTTTCATTTCAGGTACTATATGACATTGTCGAAAAAACACAGAATTTAGGAAAAATGTCAATATAAAAAAAATATATACATTTTTTTATTAAACAAAATGGCAGGAGAGCCATACAGTCAATGTTAAAATGTCGGCCAATGTGTTAAAGGAGCTATAGTCAACTTTTTCTTGAAAAACGGATGCTAAAATAAAAATAATGTTTCGAAAATATTTTATAAAAAAATAAGCTTCATATAGTGTTTCTATTCAAAAATGACCACAAAAAGCGTAAAATAATGATAAAATAATCATTTTGGCCTTTGGACTTTGTTTACATTCTAGTCTATAGACTAGGATGTAAACAAAGTGTCGGCCCTACAATGAAAAAGTTGACTATAGCTCCTTTAATTAAACTAGACCACATACAATGAGTAATGACTAAAACTAAATGGAATTTTATTCAAAAGACTATGACTAAAACGAATTGCCTTCAAAATCAACTCACAGTCTGCACTTGGCTCCTTCACTTCTGCCTTGCGGCCATGACAACTAGGCACAACGTGATTAAAGCTTTAATTGTGTCTTTTTTTACGTTTTTATTTCTGTTTTTCTTACAGCTTCACTTTCCACTACTTTTACCAATCATCGATTTTCCACGTTTAACCAATAATCATAAGTGTAATGTTTCTATCAATAAAGAAACTTTGGGTTCTGTTAATTCATTTATTTCAAGACTAGCAGTGGTAGTGGCAACATCATACATCCAACTTGAACTGGAAATGTTTGGGGTGGGGTCACATATATAGACCTGAGGTATGAGGTGTCACAGAGCTATTATTGCCATCTGGTGGACATAATAAATCAATGCATCAATGCAGATCACATTTCACAACATCCCCTTTTCTTTAAAAAGTAAACCCAACAACAATATGTAAACATTTCAGTTTGACTCAGATTTACTTTTCTGTTGCTACAGTCTTACAATCCTTTTTTTTTTTTACATGCAGAGCAAATATCAATGTCATTTTTTTTCTTTTTTTTTCTTTTGTAAATTTTTTTTCTTTTTTTTTAATGCGTGCTCAAATGTCTTTGAAACGTTTTTTTTTTTTTTTTGTGCAAAAGTCTTTCTTTTTCTTCACCATTTAAGTACCAGTCTGTCTGGTGGTTTTGACTGGCGAGTTGATCTTCTCATTACAGGTTTAGATAAAGGCTCTGGTTCTGGTTCAGGTACTGGAGGTGTCTGGTCAGCTGGAGGTGGACAGTTTTTCAGCTCAGCCGGTGTTGTTGTTGTTCCATGTTCATCATCAGCTGACTGTTCAAGTGTCTCTGGTGTTTTCAACAAGCTCCGTCGGTTTCTTCTTAGGACTTGTCCATCTTCTGTTCTCACATTGTAGGATCGAGGACCCACTTCCTCCAGAACTGTGGCTTTCTTTTCCAGTACTTAGAGTCTTGAACTCTCACTGTGTCATGTGGTGACAATGACACTAGATGTTTTGACACTTTGTCATAGTTTGTCTTCTGTCTGTTTTGTAGACACTTCTGTTTCTGTCTCACTCTGTGATTCTTCTTCTGTTTTGCAGTGTAAGGAAGCGTTGTGCGTAGTCTGCGTCCCATCAGAAGCTCAGCAGGAGACATTCCATGTTCTAGTGGTGATGCTCGGTAACTCAGTAGAGCTAGATATGGATCAGAACCACTCTCCTTTGCTTTCTTGAGCAGTCTTTTCACGATGTCCACACCCTTTTCTGCTTTACCGTTGGATTGAGCATACAGGGGGCTTGATGTTACATGCTGAAAATCATATTCTTCTGCAAAGTTCTGGAACTCTTTACAGTTGTACCAGTAAGACTCCCTAATCGGGAGATAAGCGACCGTTGGTCGCTTATCTCCACAAATATCACAACCTCCACCTCTCACAATCCCTTTTATGCCCATATATGGAGATCCCTAACATAATCCCTTTCATGCCCATATATGGAGATCCCTAACAGAATCCCTTTTATGCCCATATATGGAGATCCCTAACAGCATCCCTTTTATGCCCATATATGGAGATCACTAACAGCTAACAGAATCCCTTTTATGCCCATATATGGAGATCCCTAACAGAATCCCTTTTATGCCCATATATGGAGATCCCTAACAGAATCCCTTTTATGCCCATATATGGAGATCCCTAACAGAATCCCTTTTATGCCCATATATGGAGATCCCTAACAGAATCCCTTTTATGCCCAGTTGGTTGCTGGGGTAAAAAAACATGGTTGCTATGGTAAACAGTTGGTTGCTAGGGTAAACAGTTGGTTGCTAGGGTAAAACCATGGTTGCTAAGGTGGTTGCTAACGTACACTAACAGACCAGCAACAACAGACTGTTGCCACAGCAACATACACAAAGGTTTGTGTACACATGTGGTGTGATGTCATACTGAAGATATATGACATCACACCGTACACAAACAAAGGTGTGACGTGTGACGGACGGACGGACGGACGGACGGACGGTGGAGGTTTTCATAGTAAACTGCTCCCTGACGGTCGCAAACAAGGTCCGTTGTCACTTTGTAGAACTTGACAAATTCCATGTCTCGAAAAGATAGATTTCAGATGTGTAATCACACAAGAAGCTGTCATACTGGTAAGCAGTGCTATTTCTGGATAGTTTGACAAATAGTCTATTACCAGTAGATAATTTTTTCCATCCAGGTGGAACAAGTCAGTTCCCACCTTCTGCCAAGGCATAGTAGGTATTTCTGTAGTTACCATTGGCTCTTTTTGCTGCTTTGATTGATGTTTCAGACAGGTTTCACAGCTTGAGACCATCTTGTCAATGTCAGTGTTGATTCCTGGCCAGTAAACTGCTGTTCTGGCTCTTCTTTTGCATTTTTCCATTCCGAGGTGCCCCTCATGAAGTCTTTTCAACATCTCTTTTCTCAGTGACTGAGGAATGACAATTCTGTTCTTTCTTAGAAGTCCATTTATCACACTCAGCTCTGCTCGGATGTTGTAATACTGTTGACAGTCTCCTTTAGGCCATTTCTCTTTCAGATTTTTCATGACCCTCTGTAGCATTGGATCTTTTTCCGTTTCTGCTGCAATCTGCTTGGATTTTCGGTCTGACACAGGTAGTGATGTGGCAATCAAGTTCACATGTATTTCAACATCCGTCTCTGTAGAGCTCACTGGTGTTTCACTCTGTGTAGTTGCCCTGGACAGAGCATCAGCCATCACTATGTGTTTACCTGGTGTGTATATCAACTCGAAATCATAGCGTTGCAGATTCATCATTAGTCTCTGAATGCGTGGTGACATCTCGCTGAGGTTTTTCTTTATGATGGATATCAATGGTTTGTGGTCTGTCTCTGCCACAAATGTTGGTAGGCCATAGACATAACTGTGGAACTTTTCAAATCCATACACTAGTCCTAAGCACTCTTTTTCAATTTGTGCATAGCGACATTCAGTTGCTGTCATCGCTCGTGACGCGTATGCAACTGGCCTCCAATCTTCTTCTCCATCAGCTTGTAGCAATACTGCTCCAATTCCATTTTTTGATGAGTCAGTGGAAATCTTTATCCTCTTGGTTGGGTCGAAAAACGTCAGCACTGGCTCTGTTGTGAGAATGGTTTTCAGTGTTTTCCACTCCTCTTCATGACTGTCAGTCCACTTAAAGTCACACTTGTGATGTAACAGCTGTCTGAGGTGCACTGTTTTTGTTGATAAAGTCGGTATGAACTTTCCAATGAAGTTGTCCAGTATAGCGTTCACCTTGCGGATGTCAGGTTCAATACCTGCACTCGAAAGCTTGTCTCCCAGAAAGGTGATTTCTTTCACACCAAACTGACACTTTGCTCTGTTCAGCTTTAGTCCATGCTTTTTGATGTTTTGCAACACTTTGATGAGTCTCTCATTGTGCTGCCCCAGTGTGGATCCCCACACAACCACATCATCCACGTAGACCCGTGCTCCTTCTACACCTTCCAGACTCAGTATGTGCTCCATGGTTCTGTGGAACACTTCAGGTGCAGAGCATATTCCAAAAGGCATTCTCTGGAATGAGTATCGGCCAAACGGTGTATTGAATGTACAGTACTTTGTGCTGTCTTCATGCAGTTTTATCTGCCAAAAGCCCTGTGAAGCATCCAATTTACTGAAGTATTTTGCACCGGCCATTTCACTCGTTATTTCAGCTCTTGTTGGGATCTGATAATGCTCTCTTTTAATGTTTGCATTTAGGTCTTTTGGATCCATGCACACACGTATATCTCCATTTGGCTTTTTGACACACACCATCGAATTCACCCATTCAGTGGGCTCCTCCACTTTCTTTATCACTTCCAGTGACGTCATTCGGTCGAGTTCTTGCTTTAGCTTTTCTCTGAGCGGTGCTGGAACCCGCCTGGGAGCATGAATGACTGGCTGTGCATCATCTTTTAGTTGGATCTTGTAGGTGTATGGTAAGACACCAAACCCTCGGAATACATCTGTATACTGATCCACTATTGTCTCAACGTTGTTCTGTGCATTTGTCTTGATGCTATACATCCTCTTGACTAGACCCAATGTTTCACATGCATCATCTCTCAACAGTGAATCATGTCCATCTGGAACTATTACAAACATGAGGTGATGATCTTTTCCTTTAACTCTCACCTTTAGTCTGCATATTCCTCTTGTGGGGATGGGCTGTCCATTGTAGGCCTTGAGTGGAATTGGATTAGGACGAATGTGGGGCTTCACCTTCATGGCTCTGATGTGAAGTTAATTTATCATGTTAGCCTTTGCTCCTGTATCCAGTTTGAAAGCAATTGTAGCTCCATTTATGTGCAACGGCTCGGTCCACTTGTCCTGTTCCACTTTATTCACACTTGACTCTTCAGGCATGTTGTCCACATCCTGTTTCACCATGCCCACAAAGAAGGAATCACACAGATTATTTTCTTCCACTGTGTGTACACGTTCACCTCTGCCTTTTTTCCCCTTGGAAAAGCATTGCTTGGCAAAGTGATTCTGTCCTTGACATTTGTGGCACATTTTTCCATATGCTGGGTACTGTTTTGGTGCATGACGAGTACCACATCTTTTACAGTTGAAAGTCTCTGATTTATTTCGTTGATTGGACTGCCTCAGGACTTCTCTGTTGTCCGTCTTTCGAGACCATGGCAACGGCAGTAGTGTCCCCCGCAAATGTTCTGGCATGCTGCATAGCCAATTCACTGGCGTGGCATATTTTCACAGCAGATTCAAGGGTTAGCTCTGTCTCCCGCAGTAACCTCTCCCTCAACTTTGAATCTTGTATGCCAAACACAAGCTGGTCACGGATCAAAGAATCATGCACAACTCCAAAGTTACATGTTCTAGCTTTAAGCTTTAAGTCCTTCAGGAACACATCAAAACTTTCAGCAGGCTGTTGCATTCTCGCACGAAACACATACCGTTCAAAGGTTTAATTCTTCTTTGGTGAACAGTGTTCATCAAACTTCTTGACAACCTCGTCAAACTTGTCTTTGTCCTCTTCGTCGGCGAACACAAACGTGTTGTATACTTCCACAGCTTGTTGTCCCGCGACGGTCAGAAGCAGTGCAATCTTCCGTAATTCAGACTTTTCATCCAGTCCTGCAGCCATCAGGTACAGCATGAAACGCTGTTTAAAGGTACGCCACTCATAATCCACATTACCAGCCCAATTCACAGCGTCTGGCGGCTTCACACTTTCCATCTTGACGACTCGTGAACACTCCTGGTACCATGTAATGTTTCTATCAATAAAGAAACTTTGGGTTCTGTTAATTCATTTATTTCAAGACTAGCAGTGGTAGTGGCAACATCATACATCCAACTTGAAATGTTTGGGGTTGGGTCACATATATAGACCTGAGGTATGAGGTGTCACAGAGCTATTATTGCCATCTGGTGGACATAATAAATCAATGCATCAATGCAGATCACATTTCACAACAATAAGGAGATCTCTGATAGTGACACTGTCAGGAACGTGCTTGTAGATCTGCTAGATTTGGTGAAGAGAGTTGGTGTGTAGATGGAAAACGAACTCATCATTTACAGTGCAACTCAGGTCTGTTTTATTAAGTATAGGAGGTTTAAGAGGTTAAACTAAAGTGGTATTGATAAATGTTTAAGTATTCTGAGGCACCCCTTGACTGGTGTCACAGCACCCGTTTTGAGAAGCCCTGGTCTAAACAACAATGCTATGTAGATAACATTCTTACCATTTGTGGACAAGCAAGCAAAACATCTCTCTGATTATCATAACATGTTCAACAAGTAACCACCACATTTAAAAGAAAAGAAAAGAAAAGAAAAGAAAAGAAAAGAAAAGAAAAGAAAAGAAAAGAAAAGAAAAGAAAAGACGAGTTCTCAAAATGGGGAGTTTGGATTTAAGTGCAGGCAGCAGAATGATTTGATTTGATTTAATTTGATTTGATTCAGCACATTTTTAAAAAACACTACAAAAAATATTCCACAGAAATAGAAAAAACAATTAAAGTGCTAGGAGGAGGCAAGAAGCCCAAAGGGCTTATACGAGGCCTCTACCTATATAGTCAGGTGATATCTTAAAAAGTCCTGGAATAAATTCCTTACCAAAACATTTCTTCACCAATGTGTTTGTAAAGGTGTCTAGTAACACATCCCACAAAGACTGAAATTCAGTTTCCCTAGGAGAATTCGTGACAGCTACTGAAAGTTGGGGTTAAATTAACTATACAGAATAAAACACACCAAAATAATTATGCTTTAAGTAGCATGTGAGGGGTCAAACTAGGGTTTTTTAATGATTCTGAATCCATTGCAAGCATTTGTTTTGCACGAAAAACATTCCTTGGGGTAAAGGCAGCTCCCACAAAACTGTGAAAAGTGATGACTCATCACTAAACCATAATTGTATGGGGCTGTTTTTAGCCCAAGGAATGTTTTTCGTGCAAAATGCTTGCAATGGATTCAGAATCATGAAAAACCCCTAGTTTGACCCCTCACATGCTACTTAAAGCATATTTATGTTGGTGTGTTTTATCCTGTATAGTTAATTTAATGGGACTTAATGTGTTACTAGAGACCTTTACAAACACATTGGCGAAGAAATGTTTTGGTAAGGAATTTATTCCAGGATTTGACACTATTTCTGAAGATATCCCCTGACTTAATACGACAAACAAATGAAATAACATGTATTGCAGGGTTAGTGTACAAATGGAACCAAATTAACCTGTTATAGGGTTCATTTGGTTCCATTTGTACACTTTCAGAGTTACAGACTTATTTACAACACTAAAAGGAACCCACAGTCCCTGGAATCCACTTTGAGAACCACTGTACTACAGTATGGAGAATGCACACTTCGAGGTAGACCAGTTTGTCAAGCTGTCAAGCTTTTCGCAGTGATCACGATCACGGCCTTTAACTAATTTTGGGCCAGACCAGTTTGTCCAAATAATTTTGGAGTGACACTCCCACCAGCGGCAAATACTTAAAAGTGAAAGCAATTTGCTTGTGTCTGTGTTGTAGCTGTGATTGTTGGAGGGTTGTTGTGTGTTCTTATAAAGCTAAAGAAGATGATGTATGCGTGGAGATGCGGTGTCGCCGTGGTTCTCGGTTTAATGTGGTGTTTTACAGACTGTGCACCAACAACAGTGAACCAATGCTTGTGGGTCACTGGGGTGTGCGTTCTGTGTTACCTGTCAACTCCACTGTTACTGCAGAACATCAGCCAGGAGAGTAAGGTAAGGAAAATATACAAAACATTTAAATTCAATTCAATTCAATTCAATTCAATTCAATTCAATTCAAATTCATTTCAATTCAATTCAAAAGAGCTTTATTGACATGAGAAAACGTAAGTTTACTTTGCCAAAGCATGTGTCAAAATATAACAAAAACTGTTGAAAAAGGAGAATGTATATATACAGTTGGAGTGGGGTACAGCGATGTGTAAACAGATCATGTCACATTGTGTCGTTATACAGTATATGCAGGGTAGAAAAGCTTTTTGGAACAAAAAGCAGCATTATTTTGCAGTCGCTTTGGAACAAATAGCAGCATGTATTTTTTGTTCTCAAAACAATTGAAATAGTATACCATAAAAAAAAAGTTTTAAAATGTGTATAAAGGTAGCAGCTCTTTTTTATATGTGCAGTAGGTCTAGATGTCACGCAATGGTTTGTAGTCCTTCCTTGGGTTGGTTGTATTCCGTTCTCTAGCCCAGGAGTTTTCAAAGTGGGTGACGGGGCACCCTGGGGTGCCGCGACGGCAGTCCAGGGGTGCCGCGAGATTTATAGTATTTGGAATTTATTTGGACACTTGAAGAAATATTTAGTATCATTTTAAACTTGAAGTACAAAGTTATTTTCAGTCAGTTCTAACCAAGATGGCTATTATCTCAACTTTTTCCTTGCAACAAAATCACTCAAATATTGTCATTGTCGGGTAGAAACCTCGTATCTCCAAGTTTCAAATGTGTACGTCTTTTGGTAAAGCAAGGCCCCTGCTTCATCATACATGACTGTCGCACAAAACTAGTGAAAACAGCCAATCTACAAGCACACAACGCCTCGCGATGCGAGGCGTTATCGCGAGGTGTTGTGTGCTTGTAGATCTGCTGTTTTCACTAGTTTAGTACATTTTATAGATAAATACAAAACAAACAGTTTTGGACATACAAGGTTTCCACCCGATAACGACGATATGCTATAAATATAAGGTGCTGGGCTGGGCAGGCCTAGAATTTCGTCTTTTTAGGGGCAAGGCCACTTGGCCTTTGGTGTTGTCCATTTTTTGAGGGCACAAAGGCCAAATGCTAGGGCAGGAAGGCCATCAAATAAAACAAGATTTTAGTCCATTGAAATAATGAATTGAATTTAATTGAATTTAAGGGTTAAACTTACTGCATTGGTTTAAAGATGAGGTCTTAAAAAATGTATATATCAGTTTAGTTTAGTTCAATATCACTAAACCTTTCTTTCCTTTTTTTTACCATTTTGAAGAACATTTTTGAATATTTCAAATAGCTGATCTCACAATGTCGATGTACAGGGTTCATCACCATGTCAGCTTGTGATGGACATTTTGATAAATATTTTATTTTTTGTCACGGACATAAAAAATAACTGTCCAATAATTTTACAAAAGAACATAATACTGTATCATATTTGGCTAAATGGTTGAAATTTCAGTTCCTTAGTTTATTTATTTTTCTCAGTTCTCTGTCTGCTGGAAATGTCTCGTCAAATGATGTGTGGTTTGTCCGCAAGTTCTCTTCCTTCACCATCTTGCTGATGAGACAAATACTTGACAGAGCTCCATCCAGTTCCATGTATGGTACACAAATACGTAAGGCTTCACTTCCTTCTAGCAGTCAAATGATTTGTGGTTGGTCAGAAAGAGTCTTTCCAAGTTCCCTTTCTTCACTATCACGGCATAGTTTTTGCAATTCATTGACCCATCAACAAATATTGTTTTATTCTTTTGTCTTTTGCCAAACTCATGAGAAAGATCGCGCAAGAAAGTGTGATGGTAAGGTAAGGTATACCAGTGGAACAAGTATTAGCAAACATTACTTATCTCTCTGTCTTGCCTTGCATTGCATCCTCACCTGATGCAATCATGTAGCCAACACGACTTATTAATCATCCTGACACTTTACCAGTCCCCAAAATAATTCAAACAAATGCTTTATTATTATTATTATTATTGAATATTTAGGATAGATTATGTACACATGATAACCACAATACTAAATGTGCCACGGACTTGTCCATGTCCGTGCCACAGACACGTTTGTCCGTGTACAGAGTAGACATGTTGATGATGACCCCTGCCGATGTAGATCGGCTATTTGAAGTATTTTAAAATGTTTTCCAAAATATAAAAAAAGGCAAAGAAGTTTATAGGGATAGGGGTACAGTCAGCTGGAGTAAGGCCACTGTGGCCTCAGGTCATGCCATTGGTTTGAGGGGCACAAGGCCAAACTGAGGGGCAACGACGGCCATGGCCTTCATGGCCTCCCTGAAATTCCTGCCCTGGTGCTGGGAGTGAAAATTATAATGTAGGGGTGCCTCGGATTAAAACAATATTTATGGGGTGCCCTGAGACAAAAACGTTTGGGAGCCCCTGCTCTAGCCTGAATCTTGCTGCTGTGTTCTCACATTGTTGTACCGTACATATTCTCTTCCAGTAGGTATGGGAGTTTGTTGGTCATGTTTCCAAAATCACTGTGGGTGTGTGTAATCTGTGGCAAGTGTGTGTCTCTGTACAAATAGAATACAGCTCAAAGTACTTTGTTTGCAATGTTGAGATATAGATTGTTGATATACAGTAAAAAAAGAATACACAAGTTTAGACTTTGCATTAAACAATGATATGTTAGGGCTGACATATTTCATATCATTTGCAGATGAAGTGTGCTGGTTGTGTGTGCACGAGAGTTCACGCTTGTGCTTGCGCACACGGATTTGATGAAAGTTACGATTTCTGGATGTGTTTGGGACTATACATTTGGTGTAGTTTATCAGCACACATATTTGAAGCCATAATACGATCAAGCTTGAAACATTCTTCGGCTGTTAGTCATGGCAATAAAGGTGGATTTGTTAAAGCACATTTCAACAAAAAGGCGGTTCATTGAGGAATTTTGGATCAGAGTCAGGGTGCTGATGCTGTGAATGTTGGCAAACTGGAAACACTGTTACACCAGTGCATGGGTCTAAAAGTGCCCTAGATGGGGTTCCAGTTGGCCCTGTATGGGTTAGTAACTCTGAGAGTGTACAGACGGAACCAAATGGACCCGTACAGTTCCATTTGGTTCCGTCTGTACACTCTCAGAGTTATGGTGGTCCTTGAAATCAAAACGTTTAAGAAACACTGTGCTACACATAATCATGAAACAGAGCCTTAGTAAGTATCATTCATTGGTAACACCTGGGACGGAAGTAAGGAAGGGATTTCTATCCAATATGGCTGCTGTGCATATAGAGCCTATTCTCGGCTTACTGTGGTATTTAGACTGACAGTGACTGTGGCGTGATTCTGTTGTGTTTCAACTCTATTGTTACAGAACGTCAGTCTGGAGAACAGCAGCACTCAAACTGAACAATCACTCCAGGTAATGAACATACACAATACACTTTGGATTTGGTATCTATAAATGTTTATATCCAGGAGCATCAATTGCCACATCCTGTGCACTTTGTTTCTCTCCTTTAGGAGGACATAGTGGACGTGCAGTTGGGCTTTGACGTTCCTGACAGAAAGCCTACTACGCCAACAACTACGCACATATATAAATATAAAAACACCGTGACTGGAACATCACCAGAGTGTCCTGATCTAAAGAAGTCTGTTCAGCAAGGTAGGGTTTGTTTCAGTGGTGGAGGTGAAAAAAGACTCTCATGTTTTACTTACAAGTAAAAGTATCAATACTGCAATGTAGACATTAAGTAAAAGTCTGTAATAAAAAAATCTTTTTTTGAATAATAGCACAAACATATTGGCATCAAAAGATACTTAAAGTACCAAAAGTAAAAGTACTCATTATGCAGAATGTCCTGTTTCAAGTTTTCAAATGGATAACAATCTTTTGAAAATAGCAGATCTACAAACTCACAATGCATGCATCGCGTCAGATTGTGAGCTCGTAGAACGTCTATTTTCAAATGGCCAAAATGTATAATATAGGGTTGAAGTGGATAATGTAAATTTTGTAATAATAATCCAAATCTACAAAGTAACTACTAACATAAGGTAAATGTAGAGTAAAAGTACAATATTTGGATCCGAGAAGTAGAGGAGTAAAAGTAAAAGTATTGGAAATTCGACATTCTCAAGTACAAATAAGTACAGCACTTGAGTAAATGTACTTACTAAAGTTACTTTACACTTGCCATATGTCATGGCGTGCACAGTAAATATTATCACATTTGCCCTATGTAGGTCTAAGTGCAATCACTGGTAGATTTAAATAACTTTAATTCAAAGGGGTGACTTTGCGTGTAACTAAGGCACTATCAAACTATTTATGGCACATGGTGCCATGGGCAGTGGGGGTTATATTTAGGTTTGAATGAGTCGAGGTTGTGTTTTGAATAAGTGAATAAGTGTCATGTCAGCATCGCATTGCATTGCCAGGTGAACCTGTACTTTGCACATTGCCTTTTAAATGACTCATTTGACAAGTTTTCTGCCGAGGAAACAGGTCTGCTTGAGCGCATGTGCTCTTGCGTGCACGCGAGCGTGAGTGTGTGTGTGCATGTGTGTGTGCGCGTGAGTGCATGTGTGTGTCTGCATCTTCTGGCATCACCAGAACAGCCACACAATGGCAAAAGTATACAGTACATGTAATGATGTCTGGAGACGGTGCACACAGTTCATGTGTCCTCATAGAGTGCAAGAGTCATTTGTCACATCTCTGATGGGTTGACGTATAGCTTGACAATCATATCCTCTTAAGTTTCTTCATTTAAACAGCCTACTGTTAATGACAGATATTGCTGTGTCAGAGCCCCAAAGGGAAAGATGTTATCTTGGGCTGTTATTATTATGCAATGTCCCAACAATGGAATTGTCGGAATGCAGCAGGGTGCATGTCAACAATGTACCGAACAAAGGATGGAGAAACCTGTACTTCTTGTTGTAATCCTGGGACATTTTTAACCCATTCAGACCTGAGGCCGATTCTAAAAACACCATCTAAATCCTGACCTGAAGTTTTCTGAAAGAACTTCAAATATTCTGCCCGTTCTGTAAATGGAAGACTGACTGATCCTTGCTGTTATACTTCCCTGCTGTGCTATTAAAGCAGTGTGCCTTGAACTTCAACAGTGCAATGTACAGGTCGCGAAGTTTGGCTGTTTTGTATTGCTAGCCCGAATGCAGCATTACAGTCTATTCCTTTTAATAAAGTCTACATAAAGGCCCATTCCCACTGGGCCAGATAACAGATAAAAAAAATCTCTTTCTCCAGATATTTTTCCATTCAAAGTGGATGGTAGATACAGATAAAAAATAATATCTGCCACAGATATTTCTTTTATCTGTGGCAGATATTTTTTTTTTATCTGTATCTACCATCCACTTTGAATGGAAACATATCTGGACATTATCTGGCCCAGTGGGAATGGGCCTTTAGTCTTATTATTCTTTTGTTAATTGAACAACTTTTATTTTACTGCATTACATTTGGCGATGACTCAGACGTCCGAATTGCAGAATTGCTCCAAATTTACAATTTGGGCATTTAGCAGACAATCTAAATCCAGAGCACAATTGGAAATAGTAAAAGCATAAGTAGACCAAGAACCTATCATCAGTCTAACAGTAGAATAACCAGAAAATCAACATTGAAACTACCGGTATATACTAGACTATATAGAGCATCGCAGTGGGCGTGGTTTACTAGTACCACTAAAAAATCTCCCGTTCATTTCCTCATAGACTTTCACGAAAATAACAATTATGTTAAGACTAGAACCAAGCCATCCAGGATGTCAGTGAATCATGACCATGAAACCTTTGTTTCTTTGGAAAGAACAAAACCAAAGGGTATTTATTAAATGTAGTATCAAATAATTAAATATTAAAATATGTTTTTATATGGATATATGGATCAGAGGTTTTATGGTCATGATTCACTGAGATACTGGATGGGGAAAATGAATGGGAGATTTTTAGTGGCACCAGTTAACCACCTCCGCTGCGATGCTCTATAGCAGGGGTGGGCAATTATTTTTTCCATGGGGCCACATGAACTACAGAAAATATTGGCCGGGCCAAAAGGCAGTGCTCTCCGCAAGATATGCACCCCACAAACTAAACACAGACTTTTCTTTTTTTAGACACTTAAGCAATTTTTGATGGGCAAGGTAAGGCAGGTCGTCTTGACGTGTGACCAGTCTGACCACCTGCTTATTATTGAGACACGAATGAGACAGCATCCAATGATCACACACACGTGCTGATGTACGCATTGCGTCCATATGTATGTGAATAAAAAACTTCAAAATAAAAGAAATGGAGCTTTAGTCCAAGCATGAGGTAAAATTAGAAAATGTGTTTATTTGGTAATTTGCCATTAACCCTACAAGGGCCTGCAGTGAACCAAAGGGCCGCATACGGCCCCCGAGGCGTACAATGCCCAGGTCTGCTCTATAGGATGCCAGGTCAACAATGACCTGGCAACAGTCTACATTAGGGGTCTTCAACAGGGGGGTACTGCAGGGGGTCCGCGAAATTATTGCTCGGAAAAAAAAAATATTACATTTTTTTTGTGCCATTTTCCACATTTATGTAAAAAATAAATCATGATTCTATCCATTTTGAATAGCTTGAATACATGATTACTATGCAATTGACATATTGTTGATATTATCGACAACATTTTGTTCTCAGTTAATAAGTAGTATGTTTAGAAATGGTAGTGGTACGGCCCACCCTGCTCGCTGTAACTTGTACATGTTTAAAATAAAAAAATATGTCGTAGCCCCGACCCCCCCACCCTACAAGCTGGTAGGGGGTCCCTGCTCCATCTCCCCATCAGTTTGGGTGTCCCCGGCCTGAAAACGTTGAAGAACCCTGGTCTACATAACATACTATCTAAATTGTATTTTAGCCTCTTCACATAAGACTGTATATGGACATCGAGGCTCGGGCAAGTGCTATGGCTCCAAACATCCAAACTAGTCTATTTCAGGCGAGTTATTTGACACTAACGGTAGTTGTATTTTAATGTAGTTGTGGTTGTTGTTGTTTTTTTCCCCCCTCCCACCAGTTATTGAGTGCGTTTACACCCAGTACCTCCACCCTTGGTACCCTGCTGACACTGAACCCCGCAGGGAGCAGCCTCTGTACCAGGTGCTGAGCAAGGAGAGTGACATCATCATAGACCGAGTCCTCTGCAGAGTCACAGACTTCAACGTCTGCAAAACCATCGTGGGCTCCGTTCGTATCTTGAAGGAGCACATACACTGTGCCAAGCAGTCTGACAAGTGAGATCAGTGGTGGAGGAAAAATACTTGCTTGTTTTAGTACTAAAGTATCAATACTGCAATGTAGAAATGTAAGGGCAAGGCCACACCGCACTTTTATTCTAGCTATGAGGGCGGATTCTGCCAATAATTAATTTCAATTATTGGGAATGAAGCGGTTTGCTGCCATTTGCTAATTTCTGTGAAAACAAAAGCTCCTTTCCTATTGAAATGCATTGGCAGAATTCGCCCTCATTGCGACCGAAGGTCGCATTTACCCTGAAAAACCTTGTCGCTTGAGTGACCTTCCTTCCTTCCTTCCTTCCTTCCTTCCTTCTGTAACCTTCCTTCTGACATCACACTGACAACACTGTCAGTGTGATGTCAGTGTGATGTCAGCGAGTTGTGACATCACTTCCTGTACGGGGCGGCTACACAAGACTAAGAAAGACAAAAAAAAGAGAAGGATACACAAGTCTAAGAAAGACAAAAAAAGAGAAGAATAAAAAAGGAGGAGGAGGATAAAGATACCAAAAGGAGAGAGAAGAAAGGGTGGATGAGGTACAATGTGCAGTCAGCAGTCTCCGAAAAGAAAATGTAACAAGGAGGTGGCAACAGGGCGGCCAGATAAAGTTATTAGGCCTGGATCCGACTTTATGTCAACGCACAGGAGTGTGCGTCCAGAAGTGTAGCGCTTATTCACTCTTGTATCAAACCGGTACTCGAAACGTTCTTAGAATTTAACATATTTTCTAAAGTAAATATGGGGGCGGCTGTGTTAAGAACGTTTCGTTGTCAAGCTCAACGTTGGGCATTTGGACCTATACATGGAGAAATGGAGCAAACCTGTTTGGCCTAAACATGGAGATGTGGAGAACACAATATGGAGATAGTCCAGTCCATCATGTAATATGGGACTACCGTCATAGACAGTAGCCATTGTTAGGCCGGAGTCAATGGCTGTCTGTCTGACTGTCTGTACAGGAAGTGATGTCACATGACATACTTTTTATGCCCATATATGAGTCATTCTGTACCACATCTCCATGTTTAGGCAAACTCCACACAGAAAGGCCCTATCGCCCACACCCTACGTGTCTCCTAGGGTTGATACCCTCACAAAAACATGAACAAACTCCCCCCAGAATGACAACAACTAGAATCGTCAGAGAAACGTCAGAGAAACGCTGTGGTTGGCCAGATGGTCAAGAATTGGTCGCATGTCACCCTGAGGTCGCATATCACCCTCAGGTGTCTTACTAGTAGGTAGAACTAGAAAGAGGCCTAGCGATGTGCGTGTGACGTCATTACATTGAACGTCTACCCAAACATTGAATCACCAATACAACACTGGTTTTGAATGTTTCAAAAGTGCATTATAAAAGGACTGGTGTTTGTTTGGATGGCTGCTGTGTGTCTTTCAGAGAGCCTCTGTTCCGCTCCAGGACAGAGGAGGTTGCGGTTCTCAGGAAGGTCACGGAGGCGTTGGTGCGTAACCTTCTCCCCGAGTCTCTGTGGGGACAGGATGCCATCTGCTGTGCCTTGAATGAGATCATATCCTTGAAGGGTAAGCAAGAGGGTCAACTTCACCAGTGTGATGATAATTATATTTCAACAGAATCAATGCACAGCTCATCATCGATATTTTAAAAATATATTGTTACTTCCACTGTATAAATAATCCAACCATTCAAATGATTGAAATTGTAACAAACATTGTACAAATGTTGATTTTAGTTGTGTAGTATTTGTTCAATTTGAACAATTTGTTTGTTCATTTCAAAATGTTGATAATTTGGTAATAATGTTAGGCAGCGTAATCATTTAACTCTGAAGAAGACATATACTTTAGTCCTCGTGTCGTATGGTTGTTTGCAACTAATTAAATCTTTGGAGCAAATTCCAGTACCTTCTTTGTGTTCAGTGGTTCAGAGGTGGGCCATAGAACTGTTTTTCATTATAAATACAATATTACTATAATACTGTAGGGTTCTGCCAACTCAGGGCACACACAGACACACGCACACGCACACGCGCACACACACACACACACACGCACACGCACACGCACACGCACACGCACACACACACACACACACACAAACTGTTATACTTTTAATGTTATTGCGGTGAGTGTGTTGTGGGAGAGTAATGTTTTATGTTGTTTTATGCCATGTTAGAGTTATACTTTAGTTTAGTTTATTCCGATCCTCATCAGCAATATCACGAACCATTACACACTGTGTAGGTTGGGAGTTAATAGTGTGTTTGGCGTTGCTCTCCTCAGCATTGGAGATGGTTTCATGGCTGTCTGAACCAGACACCCTGAACCAGCTGTTGGTGACTTCCCTGGACAGTGGTGACTCAAAGCAGACATATGGTGAGTGAGTCAAACAAGATAGTGTAAGGTTTGAGAAAAGGGCCATTGTGATGATAGCCTATCGTCGTTGTCGGGTGGAAACCTTGTATCTCCAAAACCGTTTGTTTTGTATTTATCATTTAAAAAATGATTTAAACTAGTGAAAACAGCCGATCTACAAGCACACAACGCCTCGCGCTGCGAGGCGTTGTGTGCTTGTAGATCTGCTGTTTTCACTAGTCTTGTGCGACAGCCTTGTATGATGAAGCAGGGCTTTACTTTATGAAAAAAACATACACATTTGAAACAAACACAAGGTTTCTGCCCGGCAGTGACGATATATATATATACATGTATATATGTGTGTACAGTATTTTCTGGACTATAAGGCGCACCTGACTATAAGGCGCACTGTCAATGAATGGTCTATTTTCAAACTGTTTTCATATATAAGGCGCACCTGACTATAAGGCGCACATAATAGACGCTACCGTTGCGTTATGCATCCAACAGATGGAGCTGTGCTAAAGGGAATGTCAATGTCAATGAATGATCCATATACAAGGCGCACTGGACTATAAGGCGCACTGTAGTTTTTTGAGAAAATTAAAGGCAAGTGCGCCTTATAGTCTGGAAAATACGGTATATATATATATATGTATATATATATATATATACATGTATATATGTGTGTATATATATATATATATATATATATATATATATATATATACATATATATATATATATACATATATATATATATACATATATATATATATATACATATATATATATATATATATATACATATATATATATATATATATATATATATATATATATATATATATACATATACATATACATATACATATACATATATATATATATATATATATATATATATAAACCTAGATACCTCATTTGTGGTTGCAGTTCATTGAACCGACCTGTTAAAAACATAAATGTACATCTGTGAAAAATGAACTTATCACACTTTACAAACCACACGTGTATGCTATGTTATGCCTTCATTACTTGTGTGTTTGTCGTTCCTCTTAGCATTGGATAGTGACCTATCTGTCGACGACAACTGTGAGGATGACCAAATTTCAACTGACTGCTACACTGGTAGTGCAGTCGAAGAAAGTAAGGTATGGTACATTGTATTCATGATGCCAAACAAGACCAGAGTTGCAAGAAGTAAAAGTAAAAAATAGTTAAAAAAGAAATAAAATTGGAAATAAAACAACAGAGATGAGACATTTCACAGAAAGTCAACACTTGACACTTTAACAAATGAGTTTATAGCATTAAAAAAAAAAGGAAGAAAGGAAGAAAATCAACGGACCGTTACTGCCAGGGAAGGTGATTCCAAAGAGTAGATGCTACAACTTTGAAGTTACTCCGTTATTACTTATTCTTACTCCGTAAGAGTACTCCGGAAGGACTCCGTTACTTACGGCAGATTTCCAATGGCCTTTCTACATTGAAGTTTAGATTAATTCAAATAAGATCAACTACGGAGCAAAGATGATTTCGATTATTTGTTTGCCTTTTCAAATGCATTTATTCCACAACATAATAATAACCTCAGCACCTCAACAACAGACCAGCAGGATCATTGACTCTGGCTTGAATCTAATTTAGCATTTATATTTTTTTGCCATTTGATTCCTGTTTACAGTGATGAGTGATGATTAAAGTCATCTGAGCTGAGCTGTGTTTTTCCATTTCCATCAGGGGGACGTTGACCTGGAGGAATACCTGAAGGACAACATGTGGCGCAACGGTCGCTGGGCTCTCAGCATCCCTCATGTGAGTCACAGTGCAGTGACTGCAGTCTCACTGATTGTGCGGAAGGCAGTGTTGATTCCCTACACCAGGGTTCCCCAATAGGCAGCCCGCGGGCCATTTGCGGCCCGCGGGGGGCTACTGTCTGGCCCCCACCAACCCCAGTAATAATGGTGGTATAAGAGCAGCAACAACACTAGTATATCGTCGTTGTCGGGTGGAAATCTCGTATCTCCAAATTTGTACGTTCTTTCGCAAATCATACAAGGCCGTCGCACAAAAGTAGTGATAACAGCAGATCTACAAGCACACAACGCCTTGCGGTGCGAGGCGTTGTGTGCTTGGAGATCGGCTGTTTTCACTAGTTTAAATCATTTTTAAAATGATAAATTCAAAACAAACGGTTTTGGACATACAACATTTTCACCCGACAACAACGAAAACTGTCACTGGAGTAGCGGGAACGCCACCGTCGCCCCCTGCAATGTTGTGGCCCTCGGCTTGGTACCCTAGACATAATTCGGCCCTTGGGGAAAACTAATTGGGGAACCCTGCCCTACACTAAAACTATGACAAAACATGTTTTTTTTTCTAAATATACTGATGATTTTATCAACAAACAAAAACTAGATTAAAGGGAGGGACAAGTGGAGAAGAGATCCAGTGGAGCTAAAAGACAAGTCATTATATGTTTGGTTGTGTGTGGGTATCGCTCGCCGAAAATGGCAGATCTACAAGCTCACAACGTGTCGCGTTGCAACACGTTGTGAGTTTGTAGATCTGCTACATTCGGCACAGTACGAGTATAAATCAGGCATTATGACGCCATCACGGCCCGCCAAAATACATTTCAGTCGACTACCCGTAATTGCTGGACTATAAGCTGCGTCTTTTTTTCCATGTTTTGAACCCTGCGGCTTATACAAAGGTGCGGCTTATATAACGATTTTTACAGCTAACGGCCAGTTTGTTAGTTTTACAATGGTCTTTAACAAGGATTTATATATTGATTTATACAGCTAACATCCACCAGGGGCGCTCTAGCAGGAAGCAGGAAGGACCCCTGCGGCTTATAGTCAGGTGCGGCTTATATATGTAAAGATTTGTTTTCTTTTCTAAATTTAGCTGGTGTGGCTTATATTCAGGTGCGGCTTATAGTCCAGCAATTACGGTACATCAACTGTAGATTAAGTCAACTAAAACTAAAACATTCCAGATGACTAAAATAATGATGACCAAAACAAAATGACATTTTATTCAAAAGACTATGACTAAAACTAAGTCTAAATTTTCTGTCAAAATCAACAGTGTGTGGAATGTCCCCAACTCTCACTAATGCTTACACTAGGACGGCTGCAACAGCGCATCCCAGTGGAGGTTGTGTGAATATGAGTCTGAGACAGTGCTTTGATTGACTGAAGAATTTATTAGATGTTTGCAATAGGAAAAGGTACAGTTTCACGACAGTACAAGGTCACTGGTACAAGGCCAACTAAAAGGAGATCCTAGTAAGCTTTTCGGCTTATTTACACAGGAACCACTTTATGTATCTCATATAACATCGAAAGACAGACGGATAGAACACAGTACTTTGCATATAGGATAACATCAATCATAAAAGCAGAAACATAAAAAAAATGAAAGGAAAAGAAAAACAAACTGAAGAAGCAGAATTTGCAGTGGAAAAGGGGAGGTGAGTATGGGCTAAGTTTCGAGTAGCAGCCGCCTGTTGGTGACTTTTCAGACGACCGATTTTGAAGGAGGTTAGGAATTTACTCTCCTTTAAGGCTTGCGGGAGGGCGTTCCACATGTTAGTGGTATAGCAGGAGTAAGCCATTTACCATGAGAGGGAGAATCCAGTATCTGAACATGTTGTGACCACAAAAAGTGGTAGAAGAACGAATTTGAGCCTTTTTTAGAGCTGTCTGTCTGTCTGTCTCTCTATCGTGTCCTGCTGTAGGTGGAGTGGAAGAACTCGGAGCCGGTGTTCACTGTACACCTGGAGGACCAAGACAGCACGGAGGAGCTCCACTGGGACATCAACAAGACCTATATGGATGTGATATGTTTCCGCAACAGACTGCAGGTTAGGGATACCAGTACACACACGCACGCACGCACGCACGCACGCACGCACACACACACACAAATTTAGAATTTAGTAGGACTATCAATCGTAGGACATCAATTGTAGGACTATCAATCTAGTAAAAAATAACACAGGTAGACCAAGCACCTATTCAGTACAAAAAAGTTATAGCCTATATGTATATAAACTACAAATGTTATATAGTTTCCAAGTATGGTTATTGAGGGTAGGCGAGTGCTACGGTAAGACACACACACACACACACACACACACACACGCACACGCACACGCACACGCACACACACACACACACACACACACACACACACACACACAGTCATAGGGTTAGATAGTAGAACATGGTTTCGAGCATTGTGGGTTTTTAGAACCCACGTTGGCAATGGGTTATTGCACGGCCGAAATAGACTGCCATTTTTTTTAGTCAGGGTGGGATAAACTTGTTTTAATGTTTTGAGGGCTCTTTATCTACAACTCTCGACAACCTGTTTCTGTTTTCAGGACTCGGTTACCAACCTTCCCTTGATATCAGAGCTGCCAAAAAGCTCAGAGGAGACGATCAGTGATGGAGTCAAAGAGGACGTCAGAGCCTCCGTGGAACTCTTCCTCCAGGTAAACATCACCAGTCACAAGGGGAGGAAAGTGGGACTGAGTTACTAGGGCCCAAGGTGGAGGGGCCTTAATTGTTTTATACTTCAACTATTGAAAATAGCAGATCTACAAGATCTACAAGCGCACAGCATGGCACCAAGTGCCGCGCTTTGTGCTTGTAGATCTGCTATTTTTTGAAAAGACGCGAAAATGTGTGCAAATCTTTGAATGTATTTTTATCTGGTGTAAACCAGATCTTTCTTTCCGTGCGTTTGTGGTGAGACATTCAGGCGACCTAGGCGACCTATTTGCCTATTGGCTGTCCATGTCACATGGTAACCGAGCTAGTTTCATGATTGGGAGCGGCCTTGCGCTGTTCTGGCGCTGTTCTTCTTCTCGAGTTTGGAAAAAAAGGATCCGTTCCGTTTCCTGCCTGAGCCAGATGCGAGCAGTCCTTTGTTGTCCCTGCTTAGCATTGACTTAGCATTGAGAACATTGTCATGATCGTAAAACTATCTAGTTTTAACGTTCAGAACGTTTTCTTTTTGGACAATAAAAACATTGACAGCCAGGGGGAAAAAAATCCATGAAGGACACGGAATGCAATCGTTCACTCGCCGTTGGAAAATTGACTTATTAGACTATTCTGGATGTGTGGCTAACGGCTAACGCTAACGTTAGCTAGCGCTAGCTGCAGGCTAACGCTAGCTAGCGCTAGCTGCAGGCTAACGCAGGCATGTTATACACAATTACTCATGGAATAAAACGGCGACCCAACTCTATTTTTGCTCTTCTACAAGCTCACAACGCGAGGAGGTTAAGTCTGTCAGAACCGTCAGATTATCCTTCTAACTGAAGTTACACAAACACTGATTATGCTACATTTAGCACTGTTAGCCCGACCAATTTAGATAGGGCACGAGTCACGTTGTTGCGCACGTAATAAATTCACTTCAACCTCGTGTTGAGCAGTTAAACCTATTTGCTACGTACGTCTACAAAAACGTTCATATTTCAAAGATAAAGTGCTTACTGAAGTCTCACAGATGTCACAGTATGGTACGCTCAAGCAGAATTACCTGTATCTTTCGTATTGTTTAATAAACAGCATTTTAATCCGATCAGACGTCATTTTCTGTTGTTTTTCAGCCATGCGACCCCATCGGTTGCGAGGTGTACTGCACTTAGATACATTAATACCTTTTTAAGGAAACGACGACCGATCGGATTAAAATGCTCCTCTTTAAATAATACGATCATTACGGGACATTCTGCTGGAGCGTACCCTATGGTGACATCCGTGAGCCTTCACTAAGCAATTTATCTTTGTAATCTGACCGTTTGTGTAGACGTACGTAGCAAATTGGTTAAACTGCTCAACAGCAGATTGTGTTGAATTCACGGTTGGCGCAGCGTAGCGTCTTTACATTTAGCCCAATAATGCTAATCTACAAAGCAATAACTAAAGTTTAAAACATACATAAACCACTTTAGCCCTATGTTATACCAAGGCTATTTGAAAATAGCCGATCTACAAGCTCACAACGCATTGCGGTGCGACGCGTTGTGAGCTTGTAGATCTGCTATTTTCAAACATTTTGTACTTTTACTTTTGGTACTTTAAGTACATTTGGATACCAATACTTTTGTACTTTTACTCAAGTACATTTTTAATTCTGGACTTTTACTTGTAACAGAGTGATTCTACATTGCAGAATTGATACTTTTACTTAATTATAAAAACTAGCCCTTACCCGTTCAAAGATATGAGCTCCGAAATGATGTGCAGTGTGTGGATTATGGGATGTGCACTGTGCACACAGTATATGAGGGATGGAAAGTAACTTTAACTGGTGCTTGCATGCTAATATGTAGGAGCATCAATGTAAGAAATACCCGTTCCATTTAACGGCTACAGAGATACTGTGTACCGATCTGCATGATTTTGGACAACATCTGTAACAGGGCCAGAACCCCCCCCCCCCCGCCCGCCCGCCCGCCTGCCCGCCTGCACACACACACACTCCCCCCCCCCCGTGTGTGTGTGTGTGTGTGTGTGTGTGTGTGTGTGTGTGTGTGGGTTTGTGTGTGATTGTGCATGGCCTGAACAACAGCGCCCCTCCCTTAACATGTGTGGTCACAAAAGGTACTGTAGGCTAAATAGATATAGATACACCATAAAAATGCTATTATACAGCATACGATTTGTGAAAGTGACAAACGGGCTTCACAGTTATGTCAGGTGTGTTCATATGCTGATGGTGATGCGATTTCAGATCAATTGCTCCAGCCACTGAGGAGAAACGCTGAGACAGACAGACAGACAGACACTCACTCACTCACTCACTCAGACATTCGCAAAATTATAGTATAGATGTAGGTACTTTTTCCACCACTGTGTAAACGTTTGTGTTCTCATGCCAATAAAGCTTCTTTGAATTGAAGATTGAATTGAAGATTGCTCCCCATGTGGCGGAGTACACAATAATGGTAAATAAAGTAGCTTACTCTAAAATAATCCATCCATCCATCCATCCATCTTCAACCGCTTATCCAGCATCGGGTCACTGGGGTAACAGTTCCAACTGAGATTTCTAGAGTTCCTTAATAATAATAATTAAAATAAACAATACTAATGATTATAATTGCGACCGTCAGGTCGCAGTTACTATGAAAACCTCCACCGCCTGTCTGTCTGTCCGTCAGTCTGTCTGTCACGTCACATCACACTTTTTTGCCCCTATCCATGTGAAATTTTCCACACACAATCCTTGTCTGCCAATCCACAACCTCCACCCTTCCAGGGACCCCCGCAGCTCCAGGGACCCCCGCCAAATTTTTTAAAACACATTTTTGAATACTGCTCCTACAGTTTTTGCCCTAAAATCACACAAATCGCTACACAGTATGTCTACACTTATCTCATCGACATGGATCTGTCCCATATAGCGCCACCATCAGGTCGATTTTTAACACATTTTTGGACCTAAACTTTTTTTTTTTCTAAATTCTTTTTTTTTTTTCAAAAAAATTTTTTTTCAAACTTTTTTTACACTAACTTCAACACACCAATCCACCAGATTTTATATTGACTGTGTCAATTCTTGTTTAAGCAAACTTTTGTAACTCAAATCTTGCTTCTGGGGGGTCCCTGGAACTAAATATTTTAGATGGGAGTCTGTGGCCAAATACATTTTGGTGGTCCTTCACATGAAAAGGTTTGAGCACCAATGACATAGAAACATAGGTTTTCCAAAAAAAAACCTTAGAAGGATTTGAAATATTCAAAGAATTTTTCAAGATTTTTCGAAAACAGCAGATCTACAAGCTCGCAGAGTTAAAGCACAAAATAATTGTGTGGGGGCCCGCAGTGAATCCTTGTACCCAGGGCCCAGAATTTGGTGCGACACCCTGATCACCAGTACGAGATAGTTAGGCCAGTGGTTCTCAAACTCTTATATCAATGTATTTGGATGCAGACCGCCATCTGTAAATACGTTTTGTGCCAGGGACCCCCATAAAAAAAAAAAAAAAAAAAAAAGAAAAAAAAACGCTATTTCTAAGGTATTCCTAGTTTTCCTACCCATGTCATTTTGCTGTGTACAGGAAGTGGTCGCTGATGATCAGATGGGTCACAGCCAGCCAGTCTTTCAGTTCCTCTGTCCTTTGGAGCTGAACGAAGATGAACGTGACCTTCTCCGCGCCTTGGCCACCTTGCTGACCGCGGGGCAGCAGGAAGATGAGGTAAACAGAAGAAACATTGACTGACCTGTGTTGTTCACTCATGTTTTAAAGGACAACTTCTTTTTTTTTTTTACAACAAGGGTTCATATTTTAGATTGTAATTAGAAAAAATAAAATATGAGTGTTAATATGTTTTCATTTACTGTTTTCTATTGCTTTAGCGATTCTAGTTTTTTGATTTCAGTGGGTGGGGGCATGAGGCTAATATGTCGTTTTAGACGTCTTTATTACTCTTTACACCAGCCCCCATAACTCACATCAGGCCACGAAAGATTGCGGTGCTTCATGGGAATGGGCTTATTGTGTCTAAAAAAGACGATATATATTATTTAGATATTATTAGCCACTTGCATGCATGCCCCCAACCTAGGGGCATGCATGCAAAATGCAAAACCATTAAAATCACAAAAACGATAGAAGAGAAGTAAATGAAAACATTTGAACACTCATCTTTTCTTTTCTCTAAATACGAGCCCTTGTTGTAAAAAAAAAACTAAGTTGTCCTTTAACTCTCCCCACGCTTTGAACGTTCACGTTCGCCCCAATTCTCCAGAGACCTCTGCGCCAATACGGCGCTCGTTCGGTTCGTTCGTCTGATGACTGTAAGCTGATGAGGGGTCGCGCGGCCGTGTACTGTAAACACATTTTCCGCGGTGATGGTGTAAAAAATCCATTATGCGTTAACATCAACGGAGAACAATTCACTTCCTTGTTGATTTCCTCTGGCTGTAAGGCTCTGTGGCCAGTGACTGGTCTTCTTCTTCTTCAACACATAACAGGCAAATTCACATTCATTCTCGCATGACGCCGCCCTCTGCTGCCTGGCAGACCAAAGTGCACTATTGCACAATAAAAAATAAATAAATAAATAAATAAATAAATGTCTGTCTATCTACTATAACGTCGCAAAGGTAAGACGCTTTTTGATGGCACCAGACCCAATAAATAAATAAATAATCTGGCAGTAGGAGAGTTAATAGGGAACCACTGCTGGTCATAACATGATTGGCTTAGGTATGCAAAAAATAAAATAAAACAAATAAAATAAATACATGAAATGTAATTGATAGAAAGAAAGCATTTTGGGCGATATCTCTGTCACAAGCAGATTCTGACGCTTCCTTCTCAGCTGTACTCGAGCTCTTCATGTCCAGAGCCCTCTACTCTGACGGCGGAGGAAACCTCTGAGGCCTCATCAGATGAGGATTGTGACATTGCGGCCGACGGCATATGCACAGACAGCTTCCTGGGTTTCGGTCGAAAGTCTAAAAAGGAAAAGCCGGGTTTGGACCGCCCGGACGCGTCCAGTGCACTCCAACAGACTAAGCCCAAGGATCAGAGGACTCTGCCAAAAGAGGACGAGAAGCATTGTCAGAAGATGGCCAGCTTGCAGAAAAACAACGCCTCCGAAGCCATAATGGAGCTGATGAAAGAAATATCTGGTTGGTTCAGCAGTATTATTCAGTAATGGTCAAATAGTGATGGTAGAGCAGGACCTAAACTAGTGACAATGGCCGGGTTTCCAAAGTGATTTTAGCCCATCGTAGCTCACGCATGGTCGTAGAGACCAAGCCTCGACCGTCATGTTCCCGTGTTTACATGGGTTCGGGTTTATCCGATCGCTTTCTGTTTTCCCATGTATTTCCTGGTATTCCCCATGCACACCAACCCCACTGAGATAAACAGACAGCAATCGGATAAAACGGTTTCTTATTAAAGAACACGGAGGATACAGATAAAAATAGAATGCTGTTCCATATTTAGACAGGTGTGAGACTTTATTAAGCACTTTGTTTGTGAAATCTGAATGATGGTGTAGTTGTAGGGGGCTAAATAAGTCGCTCTGCCCAAACCCATGTAAACCCGGGAACATGACGGTCAGGGCTAGGTCTCTACGGCCATGCGTGAGCTACGATGGGCTAAAATCGCTTTGGGAAACCCGGCCAATAGCAGATCTACAAACTTGTAGATCGTCTATTTTCACTATTATTATAGTTTTTATTTATTTATGTAGGCTAATTTCTTAAATGTACAAAATAGTTCCAAATATAAAAAAAAAAAATCAATATGTATTTTGTTTTAAATTTGGGAAAATAGTTGTGGCCCATAGCAATCGGTCAGTGACCCACAAATGGGTCCCGACCCACTGTTTGGGAAACAGATACGTGAAATGGATACATTGATTGATTGAATACTTAATTAACAGTTTACAGATTGTACGTTTACTAAGATTGTTAAAAGGATAACAACACACCCCTAGGGGCTTGTTTCCATTGTGGTCTTATATGTTTTCAATTCATTAAGATGTTTAAAGAATCTTTAATAAAGATGATTATTGTCCTCATGTCTTCCAGGCAATGCCGTCTGTGTGAACATGCTCACTGACTTGGTTGTTGTGCCCTTCCTGACAGGGTAAGGCTAATTTTAAAATATTATTTTGTTTCCACCCTCTCACTCAGGTGGGGTTATAATGTGCACATTTGCATTCCCTGTGTATTTCTGGCTTCTTCCTGAATGCTGAATGCCTCTGAGTCCAGTGGCGTCAGTTCAGAAAAAAAGCTAAGGTATGGCAACATGACTGGTGTCTTGCACGTTGCCATACCTTAGCAACAGGCATGATACATTTATTTTAAGAAGTACATTACATTTATTCCCCCGTTTCTACAGTTTCTTGGGCTGGATATGGCAGCCTGGAACGGTTGTTCAAGTGCAGCTAAACTTGGCATAGGCTATAGTAAACGTGCCACAATTAACAATAATGCATTGCACCTGTGCAGCTGACCTGCGGAACCTGGGAATACAAGTGTGGAGAATATCATTATAATACCTTGTTAAAGTGACCATTTTGTAGAACTTTGCATTTGTAGTTCTTTTACTGTAATTTAACAACACTAGCCCTTACCCGTTCAAAGATATGAGCTCCAAAATGATGTGCAGTGTGTGGGTTATGGGATGTGCACTGTGCATACAGTATATGAGGGATGGAAAGTAACTTTAACTGGTGCTTGCATGATAATATGTAGGAGCATCAATGTAAGAAATGCCCGTTTCGTTTAATGGCTAACCCCCCCCCCCCCGCCCGCCCGCCCGCCCGCCTGCCCGCCTGCCCGCCTGCACACACACACACACTCCCCCCCCCCCCCCCCCCCCCCCGTGTGTGTGTGTGTGTGTGTGTGTGTGGGTTTGTGTGTGATTGTGCATGGCCTGAACAACAGCGCCCCTCCCTTAACATGTGTGGTCACAAAAGGTACTGTAGGCTAAATAGATATAGATACACCATAAAAATGCTATTATACAGCATACGATTTGTGAAAGTGACAAACGGGCTTCACAGTTATGTCAGGTGTGTTCATATGCTGATGGTGATGCGATTTCAGATCAATTGCTCCAGCCACCGAGGAGAAACGCTGTTTCATACAGACACTCACTCAGACAGACATTCGCAAAATTATAGTATAGATAATAAGAAAAAAATTTAACCCCATAATCTTTGATTTATTGACCTGCATGTATCTTCCTCTTTGCCAGTAAGGTGAATTCCTTCATAAGCAACCTGATCCCGACCGAGGAGAAGATGACTAAATACATCAACGACCTGTGTGAGCAGCTGTGGCCTGGTGGTTCCCCAGCACCTCTCAAACCCAAACCGACACCGTCTAGCCATGCCAAACAGAGGAAACCTACCAACGAGGACATGGACAAGACCAGGGACAAGGCCCTTCAGCTCATCTGTGACTCATGTACGTGCCCTCCTCCCTCCTGTCTTCATGGTGTCAACCAGTGTCAGGGGTGTCGCACCCAATTCTGGGCCCTGGGTACTTGGATTCACTGCGGGCCCCCCATGAATGTTCTTCATAGGGGGAACTGGGAACGCATTATTAGGCATTATTTCGTGCTTTAACTATTGAAAAACAGCAGATATACAAGCTCACAGCGTGCTCTAAGCTTGTAGATCTGCTATTTTTGAAAAATCTTGAAAATGTGTGCAAATCTTTGAATATTTCAAATCCTGCATATATTTTTTTTAAACCTATGTTTCTATGTCAGTGGTGCTTAAACTCATATGAAGGACCCCCAAAATGATATGTAGTTGGCCACAGACCCCCATCTCAAAATATTTAGTTCCAGGGAGCCCCCAGAAGAAAACGTTGAGTTACACATGTTTGCTCGCCGCGCTGTGAGCTTGTAGATCTGCTATTTTTCAATAGCTAGCACAAAATAATTAAGGTCCCTCCTCCCTGGGCCCTCGTAAACTCAGTCCCACCCCCCCCCCCCCCCCCCCCCCCCCCTTGTGACACCCCTAACCAGTGTTGATGTGGTCTACTAAAACTATGACACTAACGAAAACTGAATAAAACCTAAATAAAATCCACGCTACGATGATTAAAACTAATGGAGAAGAGATCCAGTAAAACAAAAAAAAATCATTTTATGTTTGGTTGCGCTCGGAAAAAATAGATCTATTAGCTCATAACACGTCTCGCTGCGTCACATTGTGAGCTTGTAGATCAGCTATCACTGTTTCCCAAACCTTTCAGTTTCTCTTCAGCCCAAGACCCAAAAGATATATGAACGTACTGTATAACTAATATGTGAATTAGTAGCTTGAGCCCAAAAAAGGAAATACAAAATAGCTAATCCTCAAACTACAAAATAGCTAATCTACAAGCTTACAATGTTCTGCATTCTGACGTGTTGTAAACGTGAAAATAAAAAAGGGATATATTTACTTGAGTCATGAGTCATGACCCATTACTGTAATAGCGTGGTTGCTTAACACTGGTTTTTGACATTATCGAAACGAAGCGGATAAAAGCGCCAAACTTTTTTTGAGGCTTCTTTAGAACCTAGCGATGGATTTTAGCCTTAGGTACCAAACTTTATTTTGATTTACCCATAGAATTATCCATATCAAGTTGGGCTCCCATCGACTTTCTATACAGGAGGAAAATACCCCGTAAAAAATCTGCTTTAAGTAGGATGTGAGGGGTCTAACTAGGGGTTTGTCATGATTCTGAATCCATTGCAAGCATTTGTTTTGCACGAAAAAAAACGTTCCTTGGGCTAGACATGGCCCCCCAAAACACCCAAAAAACTTTGAAAAATGATGACTCATCACTAAACCATCGTTTTGTGGGGCCATTTCTAGCCGCTTCGTTTCGATAATTTTGTTAAGCCAACCCACTATAATGCAGACCCCCAAACTAAGTCTCGACCCAGTGTTTGGGAAACACTGGTTTTACACCACTAGCAAGTTTCTTCATTTCGTCCTCTAGTTCAGTCCTAGGGACCCTGAGGAATTGATTGATTGATTGATTGATTGATTGAAGACTTTATTAGAAGTTTGCATAGGAAAAGGTACAGTTTCATGACGGTACAGTTCACTGGTACAAGGTCTACTAAAAGGAGATCCATGAAAAGACTAAGCTTATTTCCACTGGAAACCATTGAAGTATCTCATATAACATTGAATGACAGACAAATAGAACACAGTACTATGCAGTAGATATGTAAAGAAAAACAAAAAAGAAGACAGTAAGTCTAAAACAAACAGTATATACAAAGAAGGGGCAGGGGAGGGTAGGGTTGGGCTAGGTTCATTTTTTACCAGTTGCGAACGGCTGCTGCCTGTAAGTGGTTTTTCAGGGCAATTTTAAAGGATGCTAGTGATCCACACTCCTTTATGGCCTTCGGTAAGGCTTTCCACATTTTGGTGGTATAGCAGAAAAAAGAGTTTGACCCTTTGTTGGTTTTGACTCTGGGTTGAAAGTGATCTGTGGCGCTGCCTCTGGTGTTGTAATTATGGACATCCTTAATGTTTATAAAGTATTTTGATAGGTACTTGGGTATCATAGTGTGGTGTAGTGTATCTTGTACACCAGGCCCATTGCAAGTTGCTGTACTCTGTCATCTACTCTGAGCCACCCCACTCTTAACTGGTGAGTAGCGGTGAGGTGAGTCTGATAGGGAAGGTTAAGCAGTTTATTTTGGGCTGTTTGGAGTTTAGTTTTCAGGGCTTGTGGGGCGTCACGATACCATACTTGGACTCCGTAGTCAAAGAGGGGCTGGATTATTGCACCAGCTATGGTCTTCAGTGTGTTGAAATTGACCATCGGGGCGATCCTCTGTAGGAAACGAGTTCGTTGGTTGATTTTATTTATTACTTTAGAAGTCATCTTTTCACTGGAAAGATTAGCTTCAAGGATGCATCCTAAGTAAGAGATTTAGTTTTTTCGTGTTATGACCTTGTCACCCACTTTGATTGTGAAGTTATCGACTTTTTTGAGGTTATGATTTGATCCAAAGAGGATGGACTCCGTTTTTCCCAGGTGAATTGATAATTTGTTGTCGTTAAGCCATGTGCAGATCTTACTTAGTTCAGAGTTAAGTGTCTTTTCAACCTGCAAGTGGTCCTTGCCCGAGACTAGGAGAGCCGAGTCATCCGTGAACAGGAACAGGTATAGAATAGATTTGCAGTGGTTATATTGAAATATATTGTTAGTATAATCCCGTTCGATGTTTGCCATTTCGAGTCAATTGTAAGACAATTAAACTATCCCCTATCTAAGTAGCTCTTAAGTCTTAAAGCATGCTTCACCCACAATGTGTTGTTGTCGCCTCAGATCTATTCAAATCCATCTTCAAGAAGAAGAAGTTGGAGAGGGTTTTCAAACTTTTTCAGAGCAGTTCTGAAAACAAGAAACTGGTGTATGTGAGTATCCATCCCTGGTGTGAGACACACACGTCTTTCTGTCATTTCCCTGTCTCACCGTAAACATTTTGCAAGCTTTTAAAAGCTAACAATAACAACTTTATCAAGGATCATTATAAAAATGTTTCTGTCTTGCTGGCTAGCTGGCAGTGGTGTAAAGTAACTACATTAAGTACAATTTTAACAGGTATTCATACTGGCATAATTCCAGTTTTCTATATATTTACTTCTACTTCACTACTTCTCTGAACTATTGTACTTTTGTATTGTATTGTACTCCAAGTTACTAGTTACTTTGCAAATGTGAAATTATAATATTACAAGCTCACAATTCAGCCCTATTTTATACCTAGGCTATTGGAAAATCTTCGATCTACAAACTCACAACTGAGTGATCTTCTGCTATCTTCTAACATTGTGTACTTTTACTTTTGGTACTTTAAGAACATGTTGATGCCAAGACATTCATAGGCTACTTTTACTCAAGTACATTTTGAATTCCGACTTATACTTGTAAGGCTGCTCCCACACCAAAGTACCTATGAGAGTGGATTCCCTATTCCGCCAATGTATTTCAATGAGAAAGGAGCGTTTTTTTGCAGAAATCCTCTACTGGCATGAAACCGCTCCATTCTCATTGAAATGCATTGGCGCAATCCACTAGGTCCTTTGGTGTGGCTTCAGTCTAACAGGGTATTTCTATATTGCAATACTGATACTTTCATTTAAGTAAAAAATGTGAGTACTTTTTCCACCACTGCTAACTGGTTCCTTTTTTCTCATTTCTGACAGCGGCTCCTGACGTTCTTACTGAGCGAGTTTCTACCTGGTGAAGACGCCCTCAGGGATGCACTGCGGAAAACATCCAAATAGATACACATTGTAGGGGTCTTAATTGAGTGTTTCCAATGTTTAATACTTTTACTTCTACTCCACTACATCACAGAGGAAAATATTGTATTTTTACTATACAATTATATGAAACATTTAGTTACGAGTTACTGTACTTTGTAGATTTTAAAACACACTAACCACTTCAGCCCTATTCATGGGTTGCATTTGTAGTCCTAAACCGGCCATATTGAGGACCAACACAGGTGTTCAATTTGTCTGATTGGCATAGAACCAATGTTATATCAAAACACCTGTGTTGGTCCTCAAAATGGCTGGTGTAGGACTACAAATGCAACCCATGAATATATTTCGGCCTTTTGAAAATAAACGATCTACAAGCTCACAATGCGTCATCAGCTCATTTTGAACATGTGAAATTTGATATTTCTGCTCAATGAGTAGACCTACTTTTGCTTACTTGTTTGCTTTTTACTTGTTTATACTTGTATACTTTAAGTATATTTCGATGCCAATACTTTTGAACTTTGACTCAAATACATTTTGAATTCTGGACTTTTACTTTAACAGAGTATTTCTAAATTGCACTATTGATACTTTTACTTAAGTAAAACATTTGAGTAATGATGAATTTTTCCACCTCAGTGAACAATTTACTACCTAGTCCCTGATGGTCATTCTGTACCATTTAGATGAGTTCAGCCGTGATTTACTGTTTAATGCAAGGGTCTTCAACAGGGGGTCCAGGACCCTTAGGGGGTCCTCATTGTTATTACAGGGTGTCCTCCAAATCTTTGTGTGATAGAGACCTTTTTCTCCTTTTTTATACTACTTGAATCCTATAGCGTCCATATTCTGAGAACTAGCCAAAAATAGCAGATCTACAAGCTCACAACGCCTCGCGCTGAGAGGCGTTGTGAGCTTGTAGATCGGCTATTTTTTGGCAAAGAGGTTTGGTGTAGAGGGGAAAAAGAGCAGGCTAAGTACAGAGTGAAAGGTCAAGTCTATTAAGTATTGACGGTTCAAGTGGTTAAATATCTGAAGACACAAATTGACATGAATCTAAAATACACTGATGTTTGTGCTGTCAAACAATTAAACTATATGGAATCTCTGAAAAGGTTGTGGGGGTCCCTGCTTCGTCTCTCTCTCAACTAAGGGGTCCTTGGCCTGAAAACGTTGAAGACCCCTGATTTACTGTATAATGTGATGTCAAAAAAAGAAAAGACATGTCTGTGACTTTCTCATGATCTGTGATTTTGTGTACTGATATCGTTGTGATCTGCTAATTTGACTGTGACTGTGATATTGTGTAACTCAGTGGTTTTCAACCAGTGGTCTGGGGACCACCAGTGGTCCTTGAGGGCAGGGGGTCCCCCAGCTAAAGTTGGTAACCAAATGAACCCTTATAGATCTTTTGAGAGCGTAAAATGAAACCAAATGGAGTCCAAAACGAGTCCATTTGGTTTAATTTGACCCCCTCAAGAGTTACAGTAAATTAGTGTTAAACATATGCATTAATAATTTACAAGAAGTCCACAAAATTAGAGAAAGTAGAAGAATTGTTATTTTGATCAACATTATCTCTCCTATGGTGCAGGACATACACAATTGACCTTGATATGAAATAGGTTGAAAACCACAGGTGTAACTGTTGATCAACGATTGTAAACCTTGAAAACATTGATGTACACAAACACTGCAACAAAATAAACCAGACAGACAAAATAAAGGTAAATGAATTAAATCATTCAGATGTAATAAATAAAGAATAAATACATAAATGATAAAATGTAAAAAAAAAAAATCATGTCATTGCAGCAGGAAGACACTGGAGGGCAGTGGTGTACAACACGTTTCATCAGAACTAACACTTTATGGAATAAAATACATTCACACTTGACTCATTAACACTATAATATGAGACACTTGTACTAATTACACTTTATAAAGCCTTTTATCATCAACTTAATACTATTTGCTCATTATATTCACTGTTGGTAGGCTACATATTATATTAGCCTAGAGTATATATAATAATAATAATAATGATAATAGGCTAGTAATAATATTAATTATGTCATGTTATAGGCCTATACATGCATACTCATAGTCCTACTGATGTAGGCTTTATCATTTTAGAAATTAATTAAAAATCTAAAATGAATATTTTCCCTATGTAGTGGGACAATGAAAGCAAGCAAGCAAGCAAGCAAGCAAGAAAGAAAGAAAGAAAGAAAGAAAGAAAGAAAGAAAGAAAGATGGAAATCTGATATCCCATGAAACATGATCCACTGTCATGGATCCACCTCAAGCTGTGGAGCAATTTAAACAATTTCCCACGTATGTCTATATCAACGTTCACATTTTAAAAAACAAAGTTCTTACTGAAGGCTCACAGATGTCACAACATCGTACGCTTAAGCAGAATTACCTGTATACATCGTGTTGTTTAATAAAAAGCATTTTAATCCCATCGGCTATTTTTTCAATATACAGTTTCAACTACGACATCCCATCGGTCGGGAGGTGTAACTGCACTCTGATACAACAATTTAGTCAGATTAAAATGCTTTTTATTAAACAATACAAAGTATACGGGTAATTTTGCTTCAGCGCACCACATTGTGACATCATTAAACCTTCAGTAAGAACTTTATTTTTGAAAAATGAACGTTTGTGTAGATGTAAAAAGCAAATTGGCTGCCCTGCTCAACACCAGGTGGAGGTGGATCTATGACTTGATGTTTCAGGGCTTGAAGATTCTGAGAGCAGTGAAGCCCCGCCCCTAGCCCCGGGCACACCTGAAGCACACGATGACATCAACGCACGCACGCATGCGCGTGTGCGCACACAAACACACGCACACGCGCACACACACACACACACACACACACACACACACACAGAGAGAGAGGTTGTTGTATGTTGCTACACAGACATCGCATCATGAAGTAACCTTCGTTCAACTAACGTGCTCCGCAGCATCAATAACGGTCAGAATGAGGCAGATTTAATCATCCATAAAAGGTAAGAATAAAACATAGGCCTGCTTTACTTTCATAACGTGTTAAATAACATTGTTCTGTTGACTGATCAGTCTGTTTGTCTGTCTGTCTGCCTGTCTGTCTGCATAAGTATGTCTGTGTCAGTGGTGGAAAAAAGTACTCGCATGTTTTACTTAAGTAAAAGTAGTTGTAAATAGACTAACCCCATACTCACCTCCAGGCCTAGAATTTTGTCTTTTTAGGGGCAAGGCCACTTGGCCTTTGGTGTTGTCCATTATTTTGAGGGCACAAAGGCCAAATGCTAGGGCAGGAAGGCCATCAAATAAAACAAGATTTTAGTCCATTGAAATAATGAATTTAATTTAATTTAATTTAAGGGTTAAACTTACTGCATTGGTTTAAAGACGAGGTCTTAAAAAATGTATATATCAGTTTAGTTTAGTTAAATATCACTAAACCTTTCTTTCCTTTTCTTTACCATTTTGAAAAAAACATTTTTTGAATATTTCAAATAGCTGATCTCACACAACATGCCGATGTACAGGGTTCATCACCATGTCAGCTTGTGATGGACATTTTGATAAATATTTTATTTTTGTCACGGACATACAAAATAACTGTCCAATCATTTTACAAAAGAACATATATACTGTATCATATTTGGCTAAATGGTTGAAATTTCAGTTCCTTAGTTTATTTATTTTTCTCAGTTCTCTGTCTGCTGGAAATGTCTCGTCAAATGATGTGTGGTTTGTCCGCAAGTACTCTTCCTTCACCATCTTGCTGATGAGACAAATACTTGACAGAGCTCCATCCAGTTCCATGTATGGTACACAAATACGTAAGGCTTCACTTCCTTCTAGCAGTCAAATGATTTGTGGTTGGTCAGAAAGAGTCTTTCCAAGTTCCCTTTCTTCACTATCACGGCATAGTTTTTGCAATTCATTGACCCATCAACGAATATTGTTTTATTCTTTTGTCTTTTGCCAAACTCATGTCTTGTCTTGCATTGCATCCTCACCTATGCAATCATGTAGCCAACACGACTTAATCATCCTGACACTCTACCAGTCCCCAAAATAATTCAAACAAACGCTTTATTATTATTACCCTTATTATTGAATATTTAGGATAGATTATGTACACATGATAACCAAAATACTAAATGTGCCACGGACATTGTCCATGTCCGTGCCACAGACACGTTTGTCCGTGTACAGACATGTTGATGACCCCTGCCAATGTTTTCCAAAATATAAAAAAAAAAGGCAAAGAAGTTTATAGGGATAGGGGTAAAGTCAGCTGGAGTAAGGCCACTGTGGCCTCAGGTCATGCCATTGGCTTGAGGGGCACAAGGCCAAACTGAGGGGCAACGACAGCCATGGCCTTCATGGCCTCCCTGAAATTCCTGCCCTGCTCACCTCCCCTATTCCACTGTAAATATCTACTCCTTCTGTTTTTTTCTCGTTTTTTTTTTTACCTTCTATTTTGTATTTTGTATGCTTTTATGATTGATGTTATCCTATGCAAAGTAGCCTACTACTGTGTTCTATCCATCTGTCGAATGTCTGTGATCATAGACTTTGTCAATATTCCATGAATCCACAGCCATAGTTCGGTCCCCTTGCTCTGACGGTTAGCAGAGAATCTGCGCGGCACTAAAGTGGCGAGCGTTACTTGTGTACTCACCCAATAATTCATTCCTCAGCCTTGGAGAACAATATTGTATGTAGTGTCATATCCCTTGACCCTTTGAAAGTTCTGGCTGAAAACGTGTAGGCCTATTTAGTCAAATATCTCCACTTTTCCAAGAGCTTTCTACACAGACGACTTTCCGACCGGGCGACGGGCTCGAAATGACTGCTGGACTGAATATACTGTATCAAAACTTCCCTTGGGAAGCACAAACGTACGGGGCACACAATTGACAGGTGCGTTGTGATTGACATGGGGTAATTAATCACACCACATGCGTGTTTGTGTGCCCCGTACGTTTGTGCTTCCCAAGGGAAGTTTTGATATATTCAGTCCAGCAGTCATTTCGAGCCCGCCACCCGGTCGGAAAGCCATCCAGCCAGACTACAGAGAACACAAAGTTACACACATGTACAAAAGACAAGCATACAGCTGCCATTAAGTGCTGTTGATTGCCCTATGTGTCAAAATCAGGGGCATAGTTCTGCCGATACAGATTCTTCCAATACAGAAATAAAACTTCCTATGATTGGCCGCTAGTTGCGCTGTTTTCCCCCCCGGCCGATCGCAAAAAGAATTATGCTCCATTGGATCCCATTCATTTTCCCCTTTCGTTTTCTCACCTTAATTAACATTTTCATGAATACTGTATGGTTCCTATCGCTAGTTAAGAAATGCCTTTCAATCACCATCATATTCGTTTTGTCGAAATGTAGTCCAATTTATTTTAAAATAAATGATAAAGTTGCGGGGGGGGGGGGGGGGGGGGGGGCGTGGCCAACTAAACTGATACCAGCCGGCTGTGTTCTTCTTCGTGTGCTGTATTTCGGGAGGCTCCGACCACATTCTCCCATGTTCCCTGCGGTTGCACGTGACCGTTGGCAGCCAATAGCATCTCTGATGCCTTTACAATTCTATGATGGCGACACCCATTCCAAGGGGTAGAAAGGGCCATTTGCGCTGCATAGAAACCAATGGCTTCGCATCGTCCATATTTTTCTACAGTCTATGGTCAAAATCAGGGTCAAATGCGCATTTTCAACGAGCCATCGTTAAACTCCAGCCCCAGCTGATTGCTGTTGAAAACTACTCGGTCTGATGACTCTGATCAAATCCAAGCAACACTCTAAGGCCCTTTTTATCTGGAGACGCATGGAGACGCTGCCGATTTCATTTTGGATTTGTTACCAAAAAGACATCGCGTTTACACCTCGTGTTGGCTCGTTTTTTCTGTGTTACACGACAAGTTGACAACGCATGAATTCACGCAAAATGTGTCATGTTCTCAGCCTATATATACTGTGTATTTGCCCTTCAACTATAAAATATACATTGTTTTTAATGAGACATGCATTGTAATTAGGCTAGGCTCCTAAATCCACATTATTAACGTCTTTTCGCTTATTGAATGTCCCGCATCGCAGCCAATCTACTGAAGTTGAAAATCATGGATCTTTTTTAGCGAGGTGAAACATCAACAAAATCCACCTGGAAGATGCAGGTTGGAATGTCATTTATATGGAGCATGTTTCACATTATCTGCGGGGATTGGCGACATAGCCTAAAGTCGTCGAAAATGTTCTGTCTATCTGCGACACGGAGAAGAACGCACAGACGGAGGGAAGGCAGTGGAGTACAGAGGCGTCAATGGGTATGGGTAGCTACTATACTTTGGCTACAGGGGAAAATGATAAAATGTACTTCATATAATAAATTCATCATGCCTGCTGCTAAGGATTGGTAACAGCGCACCACTGGTAACACTGGTATCTTGCATGCATGCCTTCGCACGTGCAAGACACCAGTCATGTTGCCATACCTTAGCTTTTGCCTAACTGACGCACTGGCGCACTGGAGGATGATGAGCGGTCGCTGTCGCAAAATAAACTTAACTGAATAAATAAATTAACTGACGCCACTGGCAGTCTGTTATTTAGACACTCCCCTCAAAGGGGAGACAGAGAGACATCATTAAAAAGAAGTGAGTCCTGTGTACTTATCTTTGGTGTACCAAGCACATGGTAGCACAGAGTTTGTATGACATGTCTATTGTTTTATTTATAATGGATACATATATTCTACCTTGATGTAATTTTATCGTTTGAATGTAAATATTTTTGGAGATGCCACTTCTCAAGCCCCTGGAGGGTTTTTAGGCATCTCCTTCACATTTGCCAAATCTTTGTAAAAGTATTTTAAAATTAAAAATTAAAATTTCTTTTAAGTGAAACAAACAAACAAACAAACAAACAAACAAACAAAGAGTTGCAATAATATGATCTCATCTCAAGTTAATGAACACAGTTCAGGTTTAAGGTCATCCTGACACAGTTTCATGTTTACGCTATTGAAAACTCAAATAATATGATGAGCTATCTTTAATGACAAGACAAATGTAAACACTTTAAACATACGATTAAAATAAAAGCGAATTTTAGAATTCGCCTAACACAGGTGATGTGCGTGTGCGTTGTCCTCGCGAACATCGGCGTGGATGACGGCCGGATCGCCTCTGTTTTTTTCCTTTCATATGTTATATTGAGTTGTTTTCTAAAGCCTTGTTTCCCTAAGTGGATGCCGCGATGCCAGTCCAGGGGTGCCGCAGATTAATTTGATGATATTTGGAATTCATCAATCAATATCACTTCCCTATGCTTAGTAAAACATGCCATGACAATCGTTTTGTTCAATAAGGTTTGGCCTTGGCTGTTATCTGTGTGTTTCCTTAATGTTTAGACTAGTCATGTAGTGTGTTACAAAATCATTCTCTAAACGTCCAAAATAGGACCGTACTTTTTATCTTGCGCCCCTTGGACTTTTGGTATTTTGCTGAGTGGCCCCTGAACCATCTTAAGTTGAGTAGCCCTGCTCTAAACCATACAACATAGCTGTCTGTCTGTCTCTAAACCAAACAAAATACTGTAGCTGTCTGTCTCTAAACCGTACAACATAGCTGTCTGTCTGTATTAATACAACATGGCTGTCTGTCTGTCTGTCTGTCTGTCTGTCTGTCTCTAAACCGTACAACATAGCTGTCTGTTGTTGTGGAATTCTGATCAATCAATAATCAATGATGAGGCAATTGAGACCAGACAATATTCTAGGTGGTGATGGTTATGCTTTATGTGCACGATATATGGGGAGAAGTACAATAACACTCATGTCAGTGGTACAGTAGTTCTGTTACAGTACAATAACACTCATGTCAGTGGTACAGTAGTTATGCTCAGAGCAGTCTGAGATCACAGTTCTACTGTGGCTGCTTCAACTGACCAGCTGAATGTTTTACTTAAAAACATATATATGAACATTTTTCAACATGGAAATGATTATGACGATTATGAAAAATAATCACGATTATGTCAAATAATCACGATTAGACGATTATGTAATAATTGTGAGAGCCCTAAATGTGTCCCCCTTTGAAAAAGGTTTGGACACCCCTGCTCTAAACCGTACAACATGGCTGGTCTCACCACCTTCCCTTTACATTCTTGCTGATGCCTTTCCTAGCACACATCACCTCTGACACTTTTCTCCACCCGTTCCAACCTGCTTGCACTCGTTTCTTCACCTCTTTTCGCTCTGGAATGTTGACCCTAAGTACTTAAAGTCCCCCACCTTCTTCACCTCTGCTCCAGGGGTCGGCAAGTACGTTTGGCTTCGGGCCGATGTTCTTCTAAGCCAGGGGTCTGCAACCTTTAATGTCAAAAGAGCCATTTTGGACCAAAAAATGTATACAAAATACAAGATCTGTCTGGAGCTGCAAACCATATTTGAGCCTTAATGAAGGCAAAATGAGCTATAAATGTATCAAATTTAATACAAATACATGTGCATGCACATGTATTTGATTCATTCATGAGCATTCATTAAATATGTTAATGTCGAACAGGATCACTTTAGAGAGACATGACTCTACAGTATAGCAGCATGGGCAGTGAAAGCAAACAACTCTCTGTCCACACATTTTCCACAGATATCTTTCTTTTTTTGCATTTGGAATTCTTATTGCGACCGTCAGGGAGCAGTTTACTATGAAAACCTCCACCGGCCGGCCGTCCGTCCGTCCGTCCGTCGGTCACACGTCACACCTTTGCCCTGCTCATATCTCCGCATCAGTATGACATCACACCACATGTGTACACAAACCTTTGTGTACGTTGCTGTGGCAACAGTCTGTTGTTGCTGGTCTGTTAGTGTACGTTAGCAACCACCTTAGCAACCATGGTTTTACCCTAGCAACCAACTGTTTACCCTAGCAACCAACTGTAGAGATGGACATCGGTATCGGCCGGTATCGAAAATCGGCCGGTATTATATAAAATCGGCCTCAATCGGTGACCGGCCGGTCCTAACGTAATTTCCGGTTTTCCGCCGATCAAAAACAGTACGCAACATGTGGCTCAACGCGCGCTGACCATGCCTCGTCCAAATTTCGCTGCGCAGTTTGTAGACAGTGTACGGTAACCACCGTAACAGCTCGCTTGGGCCGCTGTGACGGTGGTTACCGTACACTGTCTACAAACTGCGAAGCGAAATTTGGACCCGGCTCATTTCACGTTCCGTTTGGCAAGTCGGATGACTTTTGGCATTGAACTTACCGAGGCGCGTGCGTGTGCGTTGTCCTCGCGAACATCGGCGTGGATGACGGCCACACATGAGATCTTTAGCGTGGAAGTTTAATCCAAACAGTAAATGAAGCCCAATGAAGCTAATGGTGGCTGCCTGGTAGCCTTTGGTTCCTGTTTACAGTTAAGAGTCGCATCTGAATGACGAAACGAGCCGCTGAGCTTGATGGGAAATGTAGTGTTTTTTATTCCCCAGCAGTATGCTGTGTGGACTGTTCTGATACACATTATGAGGAGCTGATTTTCAGTATGAATTGGTTAATGCAATACAATACAGCAGAATGTTATCTCTGCATGAGCTTTCTATGATGATTTTCCAATAAAAACGTTTTTCTTTATAAATAACCTAATATATAATATATAATATTTATATATTTTTTTCCAAAAATGATGTAAAGAGTCAGAGTCGTACTATATTCGGGCTAATACGGTATTCCAGTGTTTAACTGGGGTACTACGAGTACCCCTGGTGATACCCAGAGGTACTGCATGGGATACTGAAGAAATTACATGGTAGAATACCAGCCAACTGAGATGTGTTTTTGAATTTTGTTTATCAGTTGATGATGATTGGTTGTTGATTACTAGTTATTGACATGAAAACTGACTGAATCTTATTGTCAGTGTTGAAAATAAATCTGCTCAGGATGCACTGTTTGAAACTCACTCCATTTCTTATTTGTGATGTTATATTGTTGAACAGGGGTGTTATGCATATAGCCTACCATAGTTGTGGTTTTAATTGCAGTTATATAAGCAAAATGTTGTCTGGGAAAGGGAGTACTTGGATAAAAAAATCATGGAAAGGGTACTCAAGCCAAAAAATATATGGTGTATTGTATAATTATTGTTCTTTCTTAGATAGAAAATCGGTATCAGAAAAATCGGTATCGGCAGATCAGAATTTAATAAAACCGGAAATCGGAATCGGCCAAGAATTTTGCAATCGGTCCATCTCTAACCAACTGTTTACCATAGCAACCATGTTTTTTTACCCTAGCAACCAACTGTTTACCATAGCAACCAGATACGCAGAGCAGGGATCTCCATATATGGGCATAAACAGGTGACATCACACTGATGTCAGATACTCAGAGCAGGGATTTCTCCATAATATATGGGCATACAAGGGATTCTGTTAGGGATCTCCATATATGGGCATAAAAGGGATTCTGTTAGGGATCTCCATATATGGGCATAAAAGGGATTCTGTTAGGGATCTCCATATATGGGCATAAAAGGGATTCTGTTAGCTGTTAGTGATCTCCATATATGGGCATAAAAGGGATGCTGTTAGGGATCTCCATATATGGGCATAAAAGGGATTCTGTTAGGGATCTCCATATATGGGCATGAAAGGGATTCTGTTAGGGATCTCCATATATGGGCATAAAAGGGATTGTATCCCAGATGATGCCCTGTTAGGAGATCCACACTAACAGAATCCATATATGGTCCTACCGACAGCTGCTATAAGCCAACCCTGGCGATAAGGTCTGAGTCGAAGAAATGCTTCTTTCCTGGCAAGAATTGCCCTTTATACTGTAGGGCTTGTTTGTGTATTGTATGACATCACGCCACATCATCGGCTGAGGACTGTGTGATGTCATCATATCTCCATATATGGAGACATAAGTTGCTCATGCCCAAATATGGGCTGGTGAGGTCAGACTTAGTGTGATGCGTAGGTTATCTCCATATATGGAGATTCAACTTCAATGAGTAACCATGGCAAACTGTCAACTGCCCGTATGTCTTGATAATTGGTAAAACAAACTTTTGGCCTATTTGTGGAGATAAGCGACCAACGGTCGCTTATCTCCCGATTAGGGAGTCTTACTGGTTTATTCTATACATTTTTACAATATTGGAGTATGTGTGTTTAAGATTTGGCCTATACAGCAATGATACATAAAGAATAAGCATCGTTAATGTCCATATAATGTTTTGTAAAGATACAGGGAGCCTTTAGGGAGGGGGTTGGCACCAAATTCTGGGCCCTGGGTACACGGATTCACTGCGGAAACCCCATGAATGTTCTTCATGGGTGGAGGGGGTTTAACCCATTTAGACTGGGAACACATTATTACGCACTATTTTGTGCTTTAACTATTGAAAAATAGCAGATCTACAAGCTCACAGCGAGCTTGTGGATCTGCTATTTTTGGAAAATCTAGATTATTTCTTTTTTGGTGGTGCTCAAACTTTTTCATGTGAAGGACCCCCAAAATGATATGTATTTGGCCACGGACCCCCATCTCAAAATATTTTCAAAAGATATTCAGATTTGCACACATTTTCACAACAAGCTCGCAGCGCTTCACTCGGTGCCGCGCTGTGAGCTTGTAGATCTGCTATTTTTCAATAGCTAAAGTATAAAATAATTAAGGTCCCTCCACCTTGGGCCCCCCTTGTGATGCCCCTGCTTTAGGGAGGGACCCAAGAGCCGCATGTGGCTCCTGAGCCGCGGGTTGCAAACCCCTCTAAGCCATGAGATGGTGGGCAAGAACACAATCAATGGCTAATTCAGGACCAGGGACTTGAAGCGAACAACCGTATATGCGTTGTTATAACAGTTAACAAATAAAGACGTGTGTGGTATGTGGTATTAAATCCGTAGGAGACGGTGGGGGAAGGAGCGCTTCTTTTCGCTTCACCAGCGTCGGCAGGTTATAGCTACTCACCAGCGCCAGGGTTACTGAGGTCAGGGTTACGGTTAGGTTTAGGCATAGTTTTACTGAGGTTAGGGTTAAGGTTTGGGTTAGGTGACCACAGCCGAGTGCTCCAGACCTCCGCTCCAGCCAATCACAAGCCGCGCCTTCTAATTTATTCAACCCCGTCTCCTACGGATCCCATTATTGCGTGTGGTATAAGGACTGCTAGAAGTGAATAGTTTCTTCATCCAAACGTCTCAAGACAGTGAAAACCACCTCTCCTGATTTTCAGTGTATTTGCATATTATACGCAAATACAAATGCTGTGTTTTGCATGGTTTTGTTTTTTTCTGTGGAAGGAACAAGCGATCAATGATGGAGGCTCATTGGTAAACTCTGGACACTGGACTGTAGTCCATCATGGTCTATTGTAAACAATTTACAATTTCAAGATGGGGTGTCCTTCTAAAGTTTGTGTATGCAACGTGACGGTCACTTATCTCCCGATTAGGGAGTCTTACTGGTGGATCTGTTATTTGAACTACTTAATTTTTACGATTTTAAAATTTTCTTTGAATTGAATTGATTTGATTTGATTTTCTTTTCTTTTCTTTTCTTTTCTTTTCTTTTCTTTTCTTTCTTTTCTTTTCTACTTGCGACCCATATAAAAATATCCCGGCCCAGTGTTTAGGAAGCATTGCAGTAATATAGAGTTCTAGAGCATTTTATCTACATGTTTGCACATGGTAGGGTAAACACGTGCTTAGCTGAGCTCATACCAACATGTTACCAACATGTTTCACATTGGTTGCCATGTTAACATGTTTCACATTCTGTGTAATTAAGAGTTGCAACAATGAAACAATGAGGCCTATATAATCCCCATCCAGCTGCAGCTTGTCTCAGAAGTGTGTATCTATTCTGCATCTAGCTTAAGACAAGGCCTCTAAATGTAGACCACAAATGTGCTGTGTGTTATAGGAATGAATGGGCGTACATATTTGGGAGGTTATTTCAATCGTGGAGTGTGTTTGGGTCTGCAGTGGAACAATCGCCATGCAGTACGCTCCCTCTACTGGCTCCCGTTTGCTGCCCGCACAGAGTACAAAACCCTGATGCTGGCCTTCAAAGCAGCCAAAGGTATGGCACCTCCATACCTTCCTACAACCCCACCCGTTCACTCAGATCAGCTGACACAGGGATGCTGACAGAACCATCGCTAAAAACCCCAAGACAACGATCCACTCGTCCTAGACTCTTCGCTACTTTGGAATAAACTCCCAGTTGAACTTATACTCACTCCCTAGCTTCCTCACCCAGGAGTCAGCCCAGCTCCTCATCCAGACTTTCTGACTATTGTAACACTCTCCTCACTGGCCTCCCAGCATGTGTACTTAAACCTCTCCAACTGATCCAAAATGCTGCGCCACGACTGGTCTTCAACCAGCCAAAATTCTCACATGTCTCCCCCCTTCTCCGCTCCCTCCACTGGCTCCCAGTTGCAGCCTGCACTGAATACAAAACACTGATGCTGACCTTCAAAGCAGCCAATGGTATGCCAGGCTGAGCCTTATAAACCAAAACACTTCTCATTGTTTTAGGTACAGGCTCCATGGCAGTAGATAAGGCCTCATTTCTATCAGACAGAGACCTTGTGGGTATGGTACATGACATTAAAGCATGGCACAGTCACAAGCTGTGCCCAAGGGTCAGGTGGTCAGTTGGTCATCAATATGAATTGCTAAAAAGATGATATAACCCACAACAAAATACCTAACAGGCTCCTCCATACCTCCATATCAACTCCTACAACCCCACCCGTTCACTCAGATCAGCCAACACAGGGATGCTGACAGAACCTTCGCTAAAAAACCCAGGACAACAATCCACTCGTCCTAGACAATTTGCCCTCCTGACCCCCAAACTGTGGAACAAACTCCCTGTCGCACTTAGAACTACAAAATCACTCCCTAGCTTCCGCCGTGGACTGAAGACTCACCTCTTCAGACTCCACCTAAACCCATAGCACTACTGTAACACTCAATGACCATACATGAAGCTAGATATCATTTTTAGGTTTTACTTTTTTTTTCTTCGTTTTATTGTTTTACTGATTAGGTGCGTGGTCTACCTATGTTATTGTTTTTCTAGATTGATATTCCTATGCATTTGTTATATTGTTGTTAATGTACTGACATATTATCTCGCTTATTATAGTGATGTATTATCTGCTTATTGTAAATCGCTTTGGATTAAAAGCGTCTGCTAAATGCCTAAACTGTAAACTGTATGGTTTGCATTTGCAACTTGTTTACTGAAGGCAGAGTTAATGTTAGTGCTAATCTCTCTCTCTATATACAAAGTCTATGACTCTCTACCATCTTATTGACACGATTCTCTCTCTCTCTCTCTCTCTCTCTCTCTCGTGTGCTCTCTCTCTCTCTCTCTCTCTCTCTCTCTCTCTCTCTCTCTCTCTCTCTCTCTCTCTCTCTCTCTCTCTCTCTCTCTCTCTCTCTCTCGTGTGCTCACTCTCTCTCTCTCTCTCTCTCTCTCTCTCTCTCTCTCTCTCTCGTGTGCTCACTCTCTCTCTCTCTCTCCTCTCTCTCTCTCTCTCTCTCTCTCTCTCTCTCTCTCTCTCTCTCTCTCAGATGTGGTGTATTTATTTGGCACAGGAGACGATCGAGATCAAAGTGGATTAAAGTTCATTATAAACTGGACCGAAACCAAGGTACGCACACACACACACACACACACGTACGCACGCACGCACGCACGCACGCACGCACACACACACACACACACCGCAACTTTATAACATAATGCAATGTTTTATCAGTGACCTGCTAATCAGATAAGATACTGAATACATTTATAGGCTTATTTAAAAGTTGATACAGCATTGACGTGGATTGTTTTATTTAAGCAATATGTTTTTATTGGAAACGCCAGAGTAGCCTTCCCCAGCACAGTACAGCTCTAAAAAGATAATAATAAAATATAAAGATTTGGTAATTTTGTTGTGAAAGCAAGGACTTTCCCCAAAAACCTAGCACATACAAAACGTTAAATCAATGGAGGACAAAGTAGTGACATTTCCACTTTTTTCTATTGGCACACACCAACAAACCAACGTTAACGCCTTTAGGCTGTGAGCCTTCATCAGAGCACAACTAAGTAATGGTATACTCGGGCTTCCACCAATAATAAAATAATGAAACGAATATAATGAACACTTTGAAAAAAAAGGGTTGACAACATTTTGAAAGGTATAAATGTCTTGTGTGGAGGTCCCTGGCACAGAGGTGTTCTGACTTCTGAGGTGACAGCTCTCAGCCTGTATCAGTGAGTGGATTCTAATCAGAGTTAATGTTTAACACTCACTTCAACTAGGGGTGTAACGATACTATTTAACAACGATACGATACGCATGGATGATATTGGTTCATTCATGGTAAATACGATACAATTCGATTCAATGATTTAAAATCGATATAGTAACTATTTTGCAAAGAAATTAAATCTGTGTGAAACGTGTACCTAGTTCATGTTTTTTATGGGAAAAATCTATTATGGATAAGTAAACAGTGTGATCCTCTTATCAAACACATGGACATTATATGTCAACGCACATGGACAAACCCGCACCTTGACCATGAACACAGAGGATTATGCGCATTTATCTATGGACTTAGAGTAGCTACGTATATGGAATGGAAAAGTAATTAAAGGTGATACACCATGAAATTTCACTTTTCCTATTTTTAAAAACCTTTTTTTGGGGGTCCCACTAGCACCTTCTATCCTCACAAAGTCCCATTTCTGACCGTTGTGTCTTTCTCTGGTTTTGAGAAGGCGAAGGTTAAAAGTATCCCCACGGGTTCTCAAAACAGGCTATCCAGATTTGCTTGCCGATTGTGACGTGAATCGATTATTTGCACTGCACAACGATTCAATACCGATTAACTGCATTGTAAAACGATACCGACATATATGCTTTTTGCATATCGATATAGTAGATCATTGCAAATTAAAATCGATGTTTCGATTCAGTTACTATATCGTTACACCCCTAACTTCAACACAACAACAGGAACTGATTAGTGTTTGAACAGGTGTGTCTAGACTAGAGCAATACATAAATAATACCTCTTAATACTACGCATACAGTAGCTACTGTATGCGTAGAGCATACAGTAGCTACAGTATGGAAGCTGTCAGGCTGTCATATGTTGGTTCTTTGGTAAAACTAAAACCCTCTACTGCGTCATACTATAAGTGTCACACAAAAGTAGCAATACTAGTGTTGAGCTTGTAGATTTGCTATTTTAGCTTGCATTTCTGCTTTTCTTTTGCCGTTTTCTGAATTTAAATCCTAAAAGGTTTAGGAGAGGAGAGGTTTCCGTCAAAGGCATCGATAGAAACAAGTTAAACAACATATCGTCGTTGTCGGGCAGAAACCTCGTATCTCCAAGTTTCAAATGTGTACGTCTTTCGCAAAGTAAAGTCTGCTTCATCGTACAAGGTCGTCGCACAAAAGTAGTGAAAACAGCAGATCTACAAGCACACAACGCCTCGCGGTGCGAGGCGTTGTGTGCTTGTAGATCGGCTGTTTTCTCACTAGTTTAAATCATTTTTAAAATGATAAATGCAAAACGGTTTTGGACATACACGTTTTTCACCCGACAACGACGATATGATTTTGGAGCTTTTGCTGGAATTTAAATTTTATATTTAAAAATATCGACAACATCCCCCACAAACATCTGTCTGTTGGATACATGGTAGTGAACTTTATGGACTATGTTTATAGTATATTATAGTTTATAGCGAACATATTTTTATTAGTACGCTGTAGCCTGTGCCTCCTATCATTTTCTATTTTTATGATATTTTGTTTGTTTTATTGTCTCTGTCAAATAAACATTAAACAAATTAAACACAAAAAATAAAGTATTATGAATAATTATAATTATAGTACAGCGGATAATAGGAGCAATCGTTCACTTAGTGATACAAGTGTGAAAATTGGTACACATCATCTTTGGAGGCCACTCTTCGATTTAAGAAACCGAGACACTTGAAAATCGAAGATGGCGGCCCCCAAAATCCAAGATGTCCGTCCGAAAACGTGTTTTCGTGTTTTTGCATTGATTTTAAAACCCATAAATGTATTAACGTTGAATATAAAGCTGGGCATTGCGGATGTTTTGGTACCAAGTATGTGTCTGTATCTATTGCAGTTCTTGAGATACAGCATATAGGTACTTTTACAGACTCCGGTGCACCTATATGCTGTATCTCAAGAACTGAAATAGATACAGACATGTACTTGGTAAAAAGATATCTGCAATGTCCAACTTTATATTCAACTTCAATACATTTATGGGTCTTAAATTCAATGCGTTTGGAGTTATAAAGGAAAAACCACGTTTTCGGACGGACATCTTGGATTTTGGGGGCCGCCATCTTTGATTTTCAAGTGTCTCGGTTTCTTAAATCGAAGAGTGGCCTCCAAAGATGATGTGTACCAATTTTCAGGCTTGTATCGCCAAGTGAACAGTTCTTCACTTTGAAAGCAAACAAAACTGATTTCTTCAGACAGGACTCTTCTTCTGCTGAACCCTCAAAGCTGAAGCTTCTCAAGGAGGACTGTCAGTACACCCCTAGTAAAGTATGTCCAAATTGGGCCCAAGTGTCAATATTGTTGTGGCCACCATTACTTTTCAGCACTGCTATAACCTTGGGCATGGAGTTCACCAGAGCTTCACAGGTTGCCACTGAAACCCTCTTCCACTCCTCCATGATGACATCATGGAGCTGGTGGGCGTTAGAGACCTTGCACTCCTCCACCTTCCATTTGAGGATGCCCCACAGATGCTCAATAGTGTTTAGGTCTGGAGACATGCTTGGCCAGTCCATCACCTTTACCCTCAGCTCCTTTATTAAGGCAGCCTCGTCTTGGAGGTGTGTTTGGGGATGTTATCATGTTGGAATACTGCCCTGCGGCCCAGTTTACGAAGGGAGGGGATCATGCTCTGCTTCAGTATGTCCCAGAACATTTTGCCATTCATGGTTCCCTCAATGAACTGTAGCTTCCCAGTGCCGGCAGCACTCATACAGCCCCAGACCCAGACGTTGAAAGGGTGAGGGTCAGCATGTCAGTGCTGAGACCGTATGCCGCACACTGCATCAAATTGGTCTGTATGGCTGCCGTCCAAGAAGAAAGCCTCTTCTAATGATGATGCACAAGAAAGCCCACAAACTGTGTAGAGCGCCCCCTGGAGGACTGAAGGTGCCCCGCAGCCAAGATCCCTACAGACCACCTGAAGACAAGCAAACTAAGAACATGGATTACTGGAACCCTGTCCTGTGTTCTGATGAGTTATGATGATGACTTATTTTGTTCAGATGGTGTCAAGCCTGTGTGGTGTCAACCAGGTGAGGAGTACAAAGACAAGTGTGTATTGCCTACAGTCAAGCATGGTGGTGGGAGTGTTATGTCTGGGGCTGTATGAGTGCTGCTGGCACTGGGAAGCTACAGTTCATTGAGGGAACCATGAATGGCAAAATGTTCTGGGACATACTGAAGCAGAGCATGATCCCCTCCCTCCGGAAACTGGGCCGCAGGGCAGTATTCCAACATGATAACGACCCCAAACACACCTCCAAGACGATGCTGCCTTAATAAAGGAGCTGGGGGTAAAGGTGATGGCTGGCCAAGCCTGTCTCCAGACCTAAACCCTATTGAGCATCTGTGGGGCATCCTCAAATGGAAGGTGGAGGAGTGCAAGGTCTCAGTGGCAACCTGTGAAGCTCTGGTGAACTCCATGCCCAAGAGGGTTATATTATAGCCGTGCTGAAAAGTAATGGTGGCCACAAAAATATTGACACTTGGGCCCAATTTGGACATTTTCACTTAGGGGTGTACTGAAAGTCCTCCTTGAGAAGCTTCTGCTTTGAGGGTTCAGCAGAAGAAGAGTCCTGTCTGAAAAGATCAGCTTTGTTGGTTTTTAAGTAAAGAACCGTTCACTTGGTGATACGAGCCTGAAAATTGGTACACATCATCTTTGGAGGCCACTCTTCGATTTAAGAAACCGGGCCACTTGAAAATCAAAGATGGCGGCCCCCGAAATCCAAGATGTCCGTCCGAAAACATGTCTTTTCCTTTATAACTCTAAATGCATTGATGTTAAGACCCATACATGTATTGAAGTTGAATATAAAGTTGTGTATTGCGGATGTTTTGGTACTGCAGTTCTTGAGATACAGCATATAGGTACTTTTTACAGACTCCGGTGCACCTATATGCTGTATCTCAAGAACTGAAATAGATACAGACATGTACTTGGTACATTTATATTCAACTTTAATACATTTATGGGTCTTAAAATCAATGCATTTGGAGTTATAATGGAAAAACCACGTTTTCGGACGGACATCTTGAATTTTGGGGGCCGCCATCTTTGATTTTCAAGTGTCTCGGTTTCTTAAATCGAAGAGTGGCCTCCAAAGATGATGTGTACCAATTTTCACACTTGTATCACCAAGTGAACGATTCTCCCAAAATACTGCTGTTAGCCGCTGTACTATTAGTATATAAATGTCTTGTCCAGTAGATCACATGGAGTTGCATCATTTTAGCATTGTCACCAGGTGACTTAGCATTGTCACCTTTCGAGGCCAGTGCGGCAAGGCCATAAAGGCAAATGGTGCATTTATACAGCGCCTTTATCCAAAGCGCTTTACCAAGATTGTGCATTACATTCATCCATTCACACACACACATTCATTACATTCACCCATTCACACACACATTCATACACGGATACACCGAATCCGATGGCAGAAGAAACTATGCTCCGGGAGCAACTAGGGGTTCTGAGTCTTGCACAAGGACTCTTCCACACTAACTCTGGGGTAGACCGGGATCGAACTGGGAACCCCCCGGGAACCCTCCGTGCTCTAATGGCGGTTTCTCTACCCCAGAGCCTCTGCCGCCCCTACAATGATTGTCAACTTGCTTGAGGTGGTTATTTATTTATGTATGTATTGTTTTTTCCACTCCACTCTGCTCTCTAACGAGCCTGGCTCTTTGGCTGACTGGTAACCCTGTTATAGTAGCGGCCTGGGCTCGCCTCACGGTGGCGCTACACAGCACAGAGGATTTGGTCACACGGCAGGCTGTGCACCACTGTGTTTAAACGTGAAACCTTCACACCTTCCCTTCAAGCCTGCTGTGCCTCGAACACCTGCCTCTCTGTAGGCCCCATCTCTGCACCCCATCTCTGTAGGCCCCATCTCTGCACCCCATCTCTGTAGGCCCCCTCTATTAGTGCGACCACAGGGAGCAGTTTAGTGTGAAAACCTGCAGCAGTTGTGTCATGCTGTCACGCTAAGCTGTTACCCTTGCCTGTCTCACCCACACACTATGCTCTTTTACACCTCCTACAGGCGCTTGTTGTAACTAGACCTGTAATCAGTGTTAAGCCTGTTCAGTTGTGGTAGATCAGCTCAATTGATGTCCAGCACACCTGAAACTCTGATCAGTTTGGCTGAGTGTTCGTGTACAGATCTCCTCTGCCCTTTTCCTCCTCACGTGAGCCTTTGAAGAGCCTTTGTTTACATGCAATTATGCTCGCCTGCACGCAATATTTATCGTCAATTAATGTCAGCCCCCACCATGTCTCATATGCATATGTAGGGGAGAACGGGGTAAGATGAACCGCTGGGTAAGATGAACCACCCCCTTTATCTTTAAACTATACACATGAGTTGTCATTTGACCCCACAATAAGAACGCAAACATCATTTCCACCTGGCTGTGGAGTTCACAGACACATGGGCAAAGTGGAAAGCATATTTCTACCCCAAAAAGAGTTTTTTGCTGGTCGAAGTAATTTTTTTACTTTTATGGTAAAATGATTTTTAAAGCAAATGTACCCAGGTCTAAACTTATATATCATACAATGTTGGTGATATCCCGATGTATGAAACTATGTGAATCATATAGCTAAAGATGAGCCTTATGCATTAAATGGTGGCCTTGGGGCAAGATGAACCAAATGCCTTGGGGTAAATTGAACGTAAGCGTGAATGTGAATCACCATTCATATTTTTATTAGGTCTTTGCTACTCAAATTATGCTGAATGATCTTTCATTTTGATGAATACACTAATTTAAGAGACATTTTTAATATTATATTAATATTTGCAAATATTAAAAGGTTCTGAATTACAAACTTCATTTAATTGGTTTTAATCGTTTTTCTTACGGTTTAAATAACCGTAAGAAAGGAAATAAGACTATTTGCAAAAGGCAAATGTGTTATTAAAATATTTCTGATAAGTTCATACATTCTTTGTTCAAGTTTAAACTGTTAAAGTTTAGAATATCACATGGGTCACCTTTACTTGGATCAACTTACCCCTCATCTGGGGCAAGTTGAACCAAATGACCACTTTTATTATTAAGTCATATTTTTATGGTACTTTGTCATAGACACTTACTTATAATTTCAAATGATAGCAGACATCCTGAAACATGTCTAGATGTTTTGAATTTACTGCCATCTCACTTTTTCTTGCTTCCAGGGCAACATAAGCATGAAGTGGTTCATCTTACCCTGTTCTCCCATATATGTTGACGTGTTTCTTTTTTGCCACACACACACACACACACACACACACACACACACACACACACACACACACACACACACACACACACACACACACAAATGACAAAACATTCGTTACTTAAAACGTTTGATCAAACATTTGATAACTTCCTGAAACAGAGCCATCTCCTTGTGGACCAGAGAGGAACGTTTACACTGGAAAACGGACCAGGACCCAAGATGAACCTGTGTAGCAAGCAAACCATCTTAATAATGAGCACTGTATTAATACTAGGGTGAGTACATAAATAATAAAATAATAAAACCGTGTTATACAAAATTCCTCTACTCAGTGCTCGTCATGGTGCCGGGGTCCCCAGTTCAAATATGATTATTTCGGGGGTCACGGCCTGAAAAGGTTGAGAACCACTGGCATACACTACCTGTCTTTGGGCATTGAGCATAGGAGTAAGCGACTCGTTATTGAGCTGAATTATTGTTATATAGTCCTGGAAATCGGATTAAAAATTCTGGAAAAGTTTTGGAAAAGTTTTGGAAATGAATTGGTAAAGATGTGTGGGAACCCTGAACAATGTCCTGACAGGCTGACAATCAAGATATGTCAGAATGTTTGATGGCGTGTCATGAAAATGTATTAGTAGGGCAGGAGAGAGGGGTCTACCAGCACCCCAATGACACTTTTTCGAAACCTGTTTTTTTTGGACCGTTATGATGTCTAGTTATGATTTCTGCTTGTTGCCGTCGCCAACTAATGTCCCATGGGGTTCATTTTTAACCTTTTCTCACAACTATTCCCAATCTGAACCATACAATGGTCATAACAGAAAATGCCATAACGCTTGATGTAAACAACCTACAGGGACAAATGAACACACTTTTCTATATGATTTTGACCCAGGGAATTCATTAAAGTGGTTATTTTTTACATTTAAGCACATCTTGACCCTATTTCAGGACAGAAACGGCGAAGAATAACCCAAAAATGTTCAAAACACGTCTATACTTCTCTTTGTACAGATGAATTAAGGTGTATTCTTTTGATACCACAGGTTTTTTAGGACCCTTATGATGTCTAGTTATGATTTCTGCTTGTTGCCGTGGTCAACTAATGTCCCATGGGGTTCATTTTTAACCTTTTCTCACATATCCCCAATTAGTGTGAGGATTTAGGGGAGCAAATGCTAATTTCGTGCAATTTTGACTTAAAGCGTGAAATTTTGCACAGATGTAGCCCAGGGCTTGCTCTAATGATTTAGCTAGGGCGCCCGAGTCTGCGACCTTCGAGGTCTCTACAGCGGTCAAATCAAGTTGGGCTTCCATTGACTTTCTATACAGGAGGAAAATACCCAGAAAAAGATTTTTTTTCTGGGTATTTAAGGAGGATCTGAGGGGTCTAACTAGAGGTTTGTCATGATGCTGAATCCATTGCAGGCATTTGTTTTGCACAAAAAACATTCAGTGGGCTAGAAATGGCCTTAGAAAACAATACACGTATGGGTGAGTATTCATGTTAGTCGGAGGCCTTAGGGTTTTTTTTTCTCGTGCTAATCAGTCTAAAAGTTCAAGATTTTGCACAGATGTAGCTCAGGGCATGCTCTAATGATTTAACTAGGGCGCCCGAGTCTGCGACATTCGGGGTTGCCACAGCGGCCAAATCAAGTTGGGCTCCCATCGACTTTAGTGATGAAAAGTGATGAGTCATCACTTTTCAGAGTTGTGTGGGTGCTGTGGCGACCCCGAAGGTCGCAGACTCGGGCGCCCTAGCTAAATCATTAGAACATGCCCTGAGCTACATCTGTGCAAAATTTTGAACTTTTAGACTGATTAGCACAAGAAAAAAAAACCCTAAGGCCTCCGACTAACATGAATACTCACCCATACGTGTATTGTTTTCTGAGGCCATTTCTAGCCCACAGAATGTTTTTTGTGCAAAACAAATGCCTGCAATGGATTCAGCATCATGACAAACCCCTAGTTAGACCCCTCAGATCCTCCTTAAATACCCAGAAAAAAAATCTTTTTCTGTGTATTTTCCTCCTGTATAGAAAGTCAATGGAAGCCCAACTTGATTTGACCGCTGTGGCGACCCCGAAGGTCGCAGACTCGGGCGCCCTAGCTAAATCATTAGAGCAAGCCCTGGGCTACATCTGTGCAAAATTTCGCGCTTTAAGTCAAAATTGTACGAAATTAGCATTTGCTCTCCTAAATCCCCACACTAATTGGGGATATGTGAGAAAAGGTTAAAAATGAACCCCATGGGACATTAGTTGACCACGGCAACAAGCAGAAATCATAACTAGACATCATAAGGGTCCTAAAAAACCTGTGGTATCAAAAGAATACACCTTAATTAATCTGTACAAAGAGAAGTATAGACGTGTTTTGAACATTTTTGGGTTATTCTTCGCCGTTTCTGTCCTGAAATAGGGTCAAGATGTGCTTAAATGTAAAAAATAACCACTTTAATGAATTCCCTGGGTCAAAATCATATAGAAAAGTGTGTTCATTTGTCCCTGTAGGTTGTTTACATCAAGCGTTATGGCATTTTCTGTTATGACCATTGTATGGTTCAGATTGGGAATGGTTGTGAGAAAAGGTTAAAAATGAACCCCATGGGACATTAGTTGGCGACGGCAACAAGCAGAAATCATAACTAGACATCATAACGGTCCAAAAAAAACAGGTTTCGAAAAACTGTCATTGGGGTGCTGGTAGACCCCTCTCTCCTGCCCTATATGTGTCCCAATCTCCCCAGGAGCCAGTCATTGCAATTTTTTTCATTTTCATTTTTTCATTTCATTTGAAAGCTGGGGATCATAGCTACAAAATGATATATTGGTTGTGGAGATTGACCCAACAGTTTTGAAGATATGGCTTATAGAATGATGCCATGCTGAAATAGGACTTTTGAGATATTCAAGTTTTAAATAAATTTCTAACCTGCAATGACCTGACTCCGCCACATGGGGAGCAATCTTCAATTCAATCTTCAATTCAAAGAAGCTTTATTGGCATGAGAACACAAACGTTTACACAGTGGTGGAAAAAGTACCAACATTTTATAATTAAGTAAAAGTATCAATTCTGCAATGTAGAATCACTCTGTTACAAGTAAAAGTCCAGAATAAAAAATGTACTTGAGTAAAAGTACAAAAGTATTGGTATCCAAATGTACTTAAAGTACCAAAAGTAAAAGTACAAAATGTTTGAAAATAGCAGATCTACAAGCTCACAACGCGTCGCACCGCAATGCGTTGTGAGCTTGTAGATCGTCTATTTTCAAATAGCCTTGGTATAACATAGGGCTAAAGTGGTTTATGTATGTTTTAAACTTTAGTTATTGCTCTCTAAAAAGATAATGCCACAACAGCGTCTCAAGCATTATTGGGCTAAATGTAAAGACGCTACAGTGCGCCAACCGTGAAGCAGTTTAACCAATTTGCTACATACGTCTACACAAACGGTCAGATTACAAAGATAAATTGCTTAGTGAAGGCTCACAGATGTCACCATAGGGTACGCTCCAGCAGAATGTCCCGTAATGATCGTATTATTTAATGAGGAGCATTTTAATCCGATCGGTCGTCGTTTCCTTAAAAAGGTATTAATGTATCTAAGTGCAGTACACCTCGCAACCGATGGGGTCGCATGGCTGAAAAACAACAGAAAATGGCATCTGATCGGATTAAAATGCAGTTTATTAAACAATACGAAAGATACGGGTAATTCTGCTTGAGCGTACCATACTGTGACATCTGTGAGACTTCAGTAAGCACGTTATCTTTGAAATATGAAGGTTTTTGTAGACGTACGTAGCAAATAGGATTAACTGCTCAACACGAGGTTGAAGTGAATTCATTACGTGTGCAACAGGGCTAACTGTGCTAAATGTAGCATAATCAGTGTTTGTGTAACTTCAGTCAGAAGGATTATTTGACCTGATAATAAAACACAATCTACAGGCTTAACCGCCTCGCGTTGTGAGCTTGTAGAAGAGAGCAACAATAGAGTTGGGTCACGTTTTATTTGTTTATAGCCTGCAGCTAGCGCTGCAGCTAGCGCTAGCTAACGCTAGCTAGCGTTAGCCGTTAGCCACTCATAGCCAGTCAACCAGAATAGTCTACTCTAAAGTCAACTTTCCGACGGCGAGTGAACGATTGCATTCCATCCATGTTTTCTTGGCTGTCAATTTATTGTCCAAAAAAACAAACACCCTGAACGTTAGAATTAGATAGTTTAGGACGACACTGATCTATTCAATGCTAAGCTAACTCAGTGACAAAGGAAGCTTCCGCACCGGAGCTTCACAGAAGACAAACACATACGTCACAGACGCCTCCAGGCAGGAACGGATCATTTCACCAGCGTAGAAGAAGAAACAGCGGAAGAACGGCGGAAGAATAATAAATAATAATACACAAAATCATACATTACGTGGTTAATAATTGTTCATTTGGAACACACGTGGCATTAAATTAATGGGATAAATACTGTGGGTTGCAACGCTAAGTAATGGAGTCCCGATATTACCGCATTTGGCTACAAACGGCTAACAAAGGCTGACTAGTTAGCATTTTAGCTAATATAAACTGGGAGGACTAACAGAATTATGTACCGATCTCTCACATTAATTAAAAAAAGTCTTATTTACATGCAGAGTTAAGCTCTGGCGTTTAAGTGAAATGTAGCCTAGATATTATGAGATGCTGTTGTGGCATTAAAAAAAAAAGAGCAAAAAAAAATAAAAAAATCATTTTGGCTACAGGGAATAATGACAGTCCCCGAGATGACTAGCTGCTGGGGGTGCTGGGACACATATGTTGACATGGCACACTGCATAAAAAAACATGGCACATTTCAAAAAGGTTGCTGCTGACCCCTGGTGTAGACATTTGGAGAACACCAGGTAATGCATTAGATTCATTGGCATAGTGAATCTAGGATCATAGATAAACCTAGAACCTATCCCCATTTAGACCTGGAAGGCATTATTATGCATGACATTTCAACCCTTATTTTATGCTTTAATTATATTGAAAAATAGCAGATATACAAGCTCGCAGTGCGGCACTCGATCTGCTATTTTTTTTTTAAATGTGTTTATTTTTTTCTAGTCTTTGAAAAATAAAATAGAAGGTGCATGACATCATCATACCCGGAAGTTATGTGGGAACGCCTACTGAGTGACAATAAACTACTTTCTGGCCTTGACAGCCCATACATCCAAACAGAAAAGTCCTATCTGATTGCATTAAACCAAACGTTAAAAGTGCCATGATTCCCCCCCCCCCCCGCAAAAAAACATGATTATCAGGTATTATGATTATACTAGGAGGAAGATTTTTTTCCAAAAAAGTGTACAGAGAGAGAGTTAAAATTAGGTTTTTATGTGGCCACACCCACCAGTTCATTAAGTATGCCTGGTTCATGATGGGTGGTGACCCAGCTGAAGTTAGCCACACCCACATGTGTTGGGTGAATGGTAAAAGGGGAGGGGATGATTATCTCCAGATAGAGTGATGTCACTATCTGTGATTTTGGATCAGCACTTTTGTCCTACAAGGTGGCAGCCTCGAGAAAGAAATCCAAAATGCAAAGGGAATACATAATTGCTCATAACAACCACACCAGGGGGTCTAATGAAATACTGTCAACCTCCTAGACACATGAAAACCAGAAAAAAAAATACAAAACTATGGCACCACCTCTTTAAACAACGTTAATGTCATGAACTGTCGGGTGTTTACTTTTATTGTGTAGTGATTGTCTTAGGTTTATGTGTTTAGCCATATTTTTGTGAGGATACCTACCCTAGGAGATACAGGGAGAACATGCAAACTCCACAAGGCCCTTTTGCCAGTTTGGGCCAAATAAGTCCTTTTACGGTCTTGTTTACGTCGGCGGTCCTTGGTATTCCCGGTTTAAACAGGCCCCGGCATTTTGTGCCAGTCACGATTTTCAGCCATTTTGCGTTTTCCTCAAAACCCTCTTTTTTTTTCTACAGATCGTGGTCGGAACACATTTATCGTCGTCCGTTCATGTCAATAAGATCTATAATATCGGTCAGATCTTTCAGATTCCATTCCAACTGCTATGAACTAGCTTTCCAAATCTCGTATGAGACAACGATGGCATGGATGTGTGTGCAATGACAACTAATAACAGATTAATAAAACAAGTAAGCTATGAGAGCTGCTGGGTTCTGCTGGGGAAACTGGACAACAGGGGCATTTCTGCCTAATAGACCCCATGGACATTTGGGAGGTACATAAGTAGGTACATGAGCCTATATGTAATTTAGTCTGGAGTTGTCCTTTAACTCTTTAATTGACACATTTAAAATATCATCTATAATTTTCAAGTACCTTCGAAAAAACATAGACTATTATGTGTCTCAAAAGACACATGCGGATGGATTGATTGATTGCTTGACTGATTGATTGAAAACTTTACTAGAAGTTTGCATAGGAAAAGGTACAATTTCAAGGTCAACTAAAAGGATGAGCTCAAAAAAGCCTATGGTTTGTTTAAATTGAGGACCTTTTTTTTTAACTCATATAACATTGAATGACAGACAGACAGAACACAGTACTATGCAGAAGATATCATTTGAAAAAACAGTGCAAAATAAATGGTATTTACAATAGAAAGGTCAGGGGGAGGTAAGGATAGGCTTTGTTTTCAGATCTCTTAGAATCGGGTGGGGGGAAATGCATGGTCCGGCAACAATAATCCATCGCAGAATTACAGCCAGTGGAGTGTGACTTGTTTCTTTTCCCCCCACAAAGCAGAGATTTAATTAATACTGAATAAACAATAAACCTGGTTGTGTTTTGTCTTACAGGCTGGGCTACGTTTACTATGTGACTGAACCATACAGGTAACACACACACACACACACACACACACACACACACACACACACACACACACACACACGCACACATGCACACACACACGCACGCACTATATGTACAACATTTCATATCTCATCGATATCAATACGATGTTACCGTACACATTTCATATTCAATATTTTAAGTGTTGCAACAGTGAAAACTAAACATTATTCAAAAAACGGCATAATAACAAGTCAATATCCCTCACACTTCTAATTGTAGCAAAAGGCAACGATATGGGCAACAGTATGAGCGATACTGATAGCGCATGGCCATACCTCGATAACGATATGATAACGATATATATTGTGCGGCACTAACGCGCACACACACACACACACACGCGTGTGCGTGCGCACGCATGCACGCACGCACGCACGCACGCACGCACGCACGCACGCACGCACGCACGCACGCATATCGAGCGCAAATCGTGCCACATGGACGTTGCTACACTCGCGCGCACGCATTCGATTTTATCTGTGTTGTACTGAACGCATGAACGTCTCCTGTAATTTTCAAATGGCTTTTGAATCATAACGCGCAAACGTCGCCGTCACGCGTCCCCGTGTGCCTTCTCTTTTGTGCCTCACAGGGGAACGCGAGGTCGCGTAGTGTTAGGCGTTTGTGGCGAACGCATGTGTTAACGCACGCATACATCTAATGGCCATGTGGCCATCATGCGTGAGACGACACGGTCAAATGCAGCGCCGCTATGAACTGTACGCGTGATTGACTTGTTGCTCTGCTCTGGAACGCACGTGTGAGATGTGTGCCACCCATTTGATTCTCAGCGCTAAACCTGCGTGTGTGTGTGTAGACGTGTATATCAAATAAAACATCCAGACGTTCATGCGAGCATGCGTTGGTCTGTCTCCACTCTCCACTGTGGGCTGCATGCTCTCTGTGCTCCTTGGCTGACGTAGCAAATTTGCTTTATATAGGCCTATTTGAATTGGGATAAAATACAGACCCTCAAGGACCACCGGTGGTCCTTTGGTGAGTTGGTGGTCCTGGTGGTCCCCCCCCCAAGGACCACCGTTGGCCAAGGACCACCGTTGGTCCTTGGGGGAAGTTCCAAGCAAATGGATCTTTTAAATCTTTAGAGTATAAAGTGAAACCAAATAGATTTCGTTTCATTTTCTGGAAACACCCCGCCATTCCGAATATATTATTTATTATTATTTGGGCGATGATGTGATGTTGAAATGTAACTTTCAGATCAGCGCATGCATGAGTCACGGCCTTGCGCCCTGCTGGTTGGGACTAATATATTAAGTAGAAGTGTGTTGTGTTTATGGACTAAAATAACAGATGCTGGTTATTTTATTTGTTTTGCACATTTTTATATTTGCATTTTAACCAAATGTTTTAATCCTTGACTGATTGAGACTATACATATTTCGTTAATTTATTTATATTTATTTATTTATTTATTTATTTATTTAACTGTTTTTGTTTTGTTTGGTGTTCCTAAGTTGAGCCCTTCGGAATGGCTGCCTTCTGGTTAAGTTGTCAGTTAAATTGCTTTATTTATTATTTGTTTAGTTCTGTTCAGTTATGTTGTGTTTAGACCTTTATTTCGTTATTTGTTTGTTTTGTTGTTAACTTCAGCTCTGAGCAGCGGCCTGGCCTGCCGGGCTCAATTTGTCACGCACATGTCGGGCTTTGGGCTGGGTCGGGCTTGAGAAAAAAATTGGCAAGATCTGTGCTTTGCATCCCGGCCAGCAGCAGTTCCAGTGAACGGGTTTTCAGCGCTGCGGGCAGAACCATCTCCGAGCGAAGGACATCGTTGAACGATTTTCTTCATCACAATTTATAAGATCGGTGAGTACAGCCTAGCCTTTAACTGTTGGCAATATATACCCAATGGCCAACGTAGAATGTAGTCATCTTGGTCTCTTGTGATCTTATCATTTATTTATAAATGTATTTTATTTAATTTCAGCTGCTTGCTGTCTGATTGGATTATTCGCCGGTGCGGCCTCCCGGCGCGGCCTTGCGCCCAGCGCTGGATTTTTGGGACTATTAAACTGAACGAATAAGTGTTGATTCATACAAAGAAAAGTGCTGTGTTACGGACTAAAATAACAAATGCTGTTTATTTTATTTGTTTAGCCTATTTACATACTTTAATTTAACCAGGGAATGGGAATGTTTCGTTGCTTGACTGATTAAGGCTATTCATTCTAATATTTTATACACATACTTAACTTGAGATTGTTTATTTTAATTGCACAAATGTCGCACAACGCAAACTCAAAGGATTGTTCATTGTTAAATTGTCCTCGGGAGTCGGGACCTGTTTCACAATTGAATAAAGACAGTTGGAAAGGGGTATCATGTCTCTGTTCTTCACCAATATTTAAAATGTAATGAAAACAAAAGGCCGCCGCTACACGCACTCTGCAATTAAGCTTGTTTAGAAAAATGTCGGTCTTCGGGCCGGGCCGGTCTCCAATTGTCAATTATGTATCGGGCTTTGGGTTAGGGTTAGGTTACATTAGATTTCTGACCATTCTGGCCGCCTCCTCCCCTCATTGATTTAATTTCTGATCACCCCTCCCTCCATCGCACATAGTGTATTATTTGTGAGGAGTTGCTCACATTTAGATGAAAGGAAAGTGCTTCTGGAGTCACTTGTATATCATATATAGGCTATAGGCTAATATAATATAGGCCGATGTGTGGGTCTCTCGCCCTAGCTCGCGCGCGCTGCTCTCGGTGCCAAATCATGTCCAAATGGAGACGCTTTTGCGCAGCGAGTGAGCCAGCGGAGGGCAAGACGAGGGGCAGAGAGAGAGAGAGAGAGAGAGAGAGAGAGAGAGAGAGAGAGAGAGAGAGAGAGACGTTGCCCTCTTCGTAGATATTAATATCTTGCTAAAGTATTTTCTGTCTGGTTTATTGCTGGTAGATTTTGCGAGACTCTCCCGCCGCCGCTGGTTTTATTTTTTGATTGCCCGTTTACGAACGTTGACCGCTGATAAATAGGCTAATGCGGCGCTTGCGGGGGTCCTGCGGTTACACACAGGGAGATGGAGGAGGCATTATTATGCAGCTTGGTTCATGTCCCTGGACAGACGTGCACGGACGATTCCTTGTTTCGGATGACAAAGTGCAGTGCGAGCGCAAACGTATCAATTAAATATGCAAGAATGTGGCAACTTCACCCCTCCCATTCGCACGACTAAACCGAATTATATTATGAGAATGTGGCCTCACCATTTAGGCCTACTGCTAATCTGCATAGATTCTCTGCCATTCCGCCATTTTTTTTGTACCATGCATGTTCCAAGCTCCTCCATGCTCCGGTTTAGATAACTACTATACAACGCATTTGCCCTTCGCAATAGGGCCAGGTCTGTCTGTCTGTCTGTCTGTCTGTCTGTCTGTCTGTCACGCAGCAATGCATGCATGCGCTCAGCGGAGAGGCAGCCCCTTGCCTAGTTAGTAAAGCCTGGTGTGCGAGGTTACCTAGTTAGTAGTATAGTAATAAGGGTAATAATAACCCCTCCCCCTCTCTCTCTTTCCTCTAGTTGTCTTGTTATAGGCATATAGGCATAAAACGTACGGCTAAAGTGGATCAATGGATGTTTTATAATATAATAGGCCTAATCATATCTTTTAATTACCTCAACATTTTACTTGAGTATACAGTATAAGTAAATCTACTTAGTTACTTTGCCCCACTGCGCCCAGTGAGAGCAGAGAGAGAGAGAGAGAGAGAGAGAGAGAGAGAGAGAGAGAGAGATCTCGGCAAGCGCCGAGGTCCATTTGGTTACCAACTGTCCAACTCCATCATTAATAAGCTGGGGATTGTGGACCACCTCAAGCCTCAAGGACCACTGGTGGTATTTGAAGCAGATGATCAGATCGTGCAAAACTCGGAATACCCCGAAACGCTTTGCGTGGTGTCACAGGCGAGAGAGATGAAGCAGGGATCCCCACAACCTTCATAGATTCCATATAGTTTCATTGTTTGACAGCACAATCACTTTTTTTGCGCAGCCTCCTCGCCAGCATGGTGCTTTAAAACGGCGAAATTAAACAAATATAGGCCTATTCGCTATATAAATATTTTGTTCGTGGGCCTGTGTTTCGCCGTTAATAGTTCTCCTTGGCTTTATTTATTTTTTCCTATAGGCTTACGCCAATGTAATGTGCACAGGAGTATTTTAGTTGCACAAAAAACAACCGCTCGCCCAGAACGAACCAACGGCGCAGTACAAAACCAAGGCAGGCAGGGTCCATTTGGTTTCATTTTACGCTCTCAAGAGTTAAGGGTCTATAGTTCCGTTTGGCTACTCTCCATATTTTAACTGGAGATCACCTGCATGGAAACCCTAACCCCTCAAGGACCAACACAGCACTGGTGGTCCCCGGACCACTGGTTGAGACCCACTGCTGTAGACTCAATATAGGCTACTGTAATCATATCGAACAAAAATAAATACCCTATGAATTCAATGAAATGTCGGCTTGACAAGTGTAACGCTGACACTGCATGTGTAATGGATGTGTAATGAATGGATGGATGAAATAATAAAATGTACTTTTCATCATGTCTGTTGCTAAGGTATGGCAACATGACTGGTGTCTTGCACGCACGCGAGGGCGCGCGTGCAAGACACCAGTCATGTTGCCATACCTTAGCTTTTGCTGAACTGACGCCACTGGTAAACCCCGACTCTGCAGGGTCTCCAGCGAACAAGACAGCGCTGATTTGGGACAAGCGCTAGAGCTGCAGGCAGCTCGCCCCGTGTTGCGTATCTATAGCAGATATACAAGCTCATAGCGTGGCGAATTGCGACGAGTTGTGAGCATGTAGCTCTGATATTTTCAACGCGCGTCACCATCGTACGACGAATAGGCTGATTTTAACAGCGCACAGCACAGAAGAAGCAGCCCGCAGCACGCGGGGTTTAAACCATGCTGACAGATCATGATACAAAAATGATGATGTTGTTTTAATGGTTGTAGCCTACTACTTTAACCAAATAATAATAAGAATAATAGGCTTAAATCTGATAAAATAGCCTAAAGGGAGCCAAATGATATAAGGGAGACATTTTCCCAGCCGGTCACAGTGTCCGGTGGACTTTATAATTACCGGCCAATTAAACATTTTAACGGTCAATGGCACAACGTATGCTTCGCCAATATCTTTATATAGACAGACAGACAGACAGACAGACAGACAGACAGACAGACAGACAGACAGACAGACAGACAGACAGACAGACAGACAGACAGACAGACAGACAGACAGACAGACAGACAGACAGACAGACAGACAGACAGACAGACAGACAGACAGACAGACAGACAGACAGACAGACAGACAGACAGACAGACAGACAGACAGACAGACAGACAGACAGACAGACAGACAGACAGAGACACACACACACACACACACACACACACACACACACACACACCTGGCACCCCCTCAAGAACCACTGGGGGGCCCCGGACCACTGGTTGAAATCCACTGTCAGAAAGAAAGTAATGACGTGCTGCCGTGTATATCACCGAGAAAAAGAAAAAAAAAAGTAGGCCTATACCTCTGCCCTCATGAAAGTCAGGCAAGACTGACGTTAACCTTTATTTTATTTAGAACATAAGATGAAACCAAATGGACCCTTGTGTTCATGAATGAGTTAGAGCTTAAAATGAATAGGCTACAACACCTTACAAAAGGATCCGAAGTGTAGTGGAGTAGAAGGAAAGTAGGCTACTGGTAATTGGACTCATCTTTTTACTGTGAAAATCAGACAACTGTTTCTGCCTAAAACAACGTCACAAGAGTGCACAGTGAGCAGCAGCAGAACCAGGGCATGCAGTCACACACTTGTCGGCTGGAGTGCATAGGCCTACTGAGGCAGCAGCCTGCACACAAGAGCTTATAATTTCAGCCCGAGCCCGACGGGACCCGACGGGTCGGCGCGGCGCGGGCCGGGCCGGGCTCAATTTGTCACGCACATGTCGGGCTTTGGGCTGGGTCGGGCTTGAGGGGAAAAAAAAAAAATACAAATATATGTGCCTGTTGCACCAAGACCAGATGGAGAGGATGAGGATGCTGCTGCTGCCGCTCCTCCGGCCCAAAATGCAGACAACGAGTTTGCAGAGTGGCAAAATGAGCACAGAGCTGACGAGGGAGAGGACGAGGTTGACGAGGTGTCTCTGTCTCTGAGCGAGCGCCCTGCGGCGGTGGGGCCTCCCGGCGCGGCCTTGCGCCCAGCGCTGGATTTTTGGGACTATTAAACTGAACGAATAAGTGTTGATTCATACAAAGAAAAGTGCTGTGTTACGGACTAAAATAACAAATGCTGTTTATTTTATTTGTTTAGCCTATTTATATACTTTAATTTAACCAGGGAATGTTTCGTTGCTTGACTGATTAAGGCTATTCATTCACACATGCATCAGCGTATAGGCAGAAGCGCTGTCATGAGTGTCAGATCTTCTTTCAAAACTGATTCCAAATGTTCAGAAGTATTGGAGAGTATTGGAAAAAAAAGAAGGCTGTTTGTCATGACAGAACATCACATATAGGCCGAGGTCAATACAATGTATACATATCATGAGAGAGAGAGAGAGAGAGAGAGAGAGAGAGAGAGAGAGAGAGAGAGAGAGAGAGAGAGAGAGAGAGAGAGAGAGAGAGAGAGAGAGAGAGAGAGAGAGAGAGAGAGAGAGAGAGAGAGAGAGAGAGAGAGAGAGAGAGAGAGAGAGACCTTTATTCACGTCGCTTTCGCTAATTCGCCGGTGAGGACATACCTTAACCGTGACAAATTAAACATTGGCCAAATTGTCAAATATTAGAGGCCTATTTCTGTTTATGTGCAACCACTTTTAACAGCTGTCTATCTGTGTGATGAGGGGCTGTGGTGCTGAAACTGACTGACTTGACGTTCTCTATATGCATGTGCAATGGGAAAATGAAATCAATCAGTCTGTCTGTCTGTCTGTCTGTCTGTCTGTCTGTCTGTCTGTCTGTCTGTCTGTCTGTCTGTCTGTCTGTCTGTCTGTCTGTCTGTCTGTCTGTCTGTCTGTCTTCCACACTGGATGTGTGGACAAATTGAATGAATTTTGATATTTTGATAAATGAATTAATAGGCCTACTGTCATTGCATAGGTCGGCCTAGGTCAACGAGTCAACCCAATTAGCGCTCCTGCAGATGGTCTGATTGGACTCTGACCAGCTCTGCGCTTCTCAAAGTTACATTAGATCATTTAAAACATTGTGGCATTATTCTCAGCCAACTAATGATAGTCTATTCTGCATTCTGGTTGTCGTCACCCCAAATAATGGATTACTTCTTCATATAATTTATATAGGATATAATGCAGCAGCACTCTTTATGTGCAAAGCCCTCTTCTATAATAATCAGATTAATTTTTACTCACAACAGAGTAAAATATATTTAAACTCTTAGATCTGCATTGTTAAATGCAACGGAACAGGCAACAATAGTGGATGGCAATGGCATAGAATTGAATGGTTTGGTCTGTATTTGAACTGGAATGAGTTACTGCTTAAAACGAATACAATTAAACCATTGATATAAGAATCACTGTACATTTACAGAATTAAATTCTGTAAAAAAAAAAAAAAATCTGAGAATTTTTTTTTTTTTTTTTTTTTTTACATGACATGTCACGCGTACCTTCGCGGAACCATCGTGTAAAGACGCGATGCGTCCAGACGCTTTGATGCAGCGCAACGTGTGCCCCGGAGTGCCACTGGAGCAGAACTAACGCATGCATGCACGCACGCATATGTAAACAAAAAGCCATTTGCCACACATGCGTCGCTTCGCTTAGCTGGCACGGAAAAGCCGCCATACACGCACGCACGCACGCACGCACACACACACACACACACACACACACACACAGTACCAAACTGCATGTCATGTGTGTTTTTCTATAGGTCTGGACGCACCGACACAATCTCAGTGGAGAGGTGAATACACACACACACACACACACACACACACACACACACACACACACACACACACACACACACACACACACACACACACACATTTAACATCTTTATTTGCATTCACATTAAACAAGAAATTCTTGACCAATCAATTACAAGTCTTTCAGGATACATTATGTGGTGACTATTATCACAGACACTGGACAGAATTTGACTGTCTTATCAGCTCTTCGCTTGTTGATCATTCCTGCAATCTGCAGGCCTCATACAACTGATCACTGATTGGCCTTTCACTCTGTACTTGTGCTCTTTTTTTCCCCTCAACACCAACCTCTTTGCCGAAAATATTATTTTTGGTTAAAGTTCTCAGAATATGGACACTAGGGTTCAAATGGTTATTATAAAAATCAAACCTCGGTTCGAAGTGAAGCGGTGAATCTGAGTATAAAATTGTCTGGAGAGCCAAATTGTCATGTGAAGCTTGACCAATGTTCAATTTTTCATTTTGGACTGGACAGGCATGGGACAGGCACGGGACAGGCACAGGACAGACAAACTCAAACTAATACCGACATAAGGCACACTTTGTGCCAGATCTAGTCACATTTGGGTGCCGCAGTAGTCCTAATATATTCAATGTGTTCTAGAGCTATGAACTCTGTATATACATTCGGTTTGAAGTGAACTGGAGAACCTGCTCATTCTGGACTGAAATGACCATATATGGACACGAGGGGACACACATGGGAGTCGGGACACACATTTACGGACATATAAAACCTGTTCATTCTGGACTGAAATTACCATATATGGACATGAACGGGACACACAAAGCCACTCCTTGGAAGCGGCTTTCACCGCTTCAAAAAAGGAGAAACAATCACACAAAGATTTGGAGGACCCCTTGTAGTAACTCTGAGGACCCATGTTCTAAAAAGTGTGTGTGTGTGTGTGTGTGTGTGTGTGTGTGTGTGTGTGTGTGTGTGTGTGTGTGTGTGTGTGTGTGTGTGTGTGTGTGTGTGTGTGTGTGTGTGTGTGTGTGTGTGTGTGTGTGTGTGTGTGTGTGTGTGTGTGTGTGTGTGTGTGATTGCTATGTGTTGAGAATACACACGCTGCCTTTGCAAACAGACAGGTAAAATAATAACAACAGGTCATTGTGCTGTTGTTGATGGTACTGTGTGTGTGCGTTGCGGTGGTGGGGGTTGGCAGAGGGCGTCTCCCATCTGCTAAAATACGAGCCTCCTCTGCCAACCTTCTGTCATAATCCTGAGCATGAACTCAAACTCTGTGTGACACGGTTTTATTTGACCTGCGGCACTGACTCATACCCGTGATAATGTCTCCCTTAACTCCTTAAAGGGGCCCACCATGAATTTCAGATTTTTCATTTTCTTCTTGTTTTTTGGTCTTCCCAGAGTCTCTTCCAGCCCAAAAAAAAACATTCATTAACTCTAAGCCTTGCCTTTCATTCTAGTGATTTTCTGAATGGGCGTGTCTGAACGGTACTCTTTTGAAATCGGGCCCTTGTTTATGTCACAAAGGGGCTCATTTCCTATTTGCCCCCTAGAGAAGGGGGCGGTACTTTTTGGGAGGCTATATTCTATTGAGACTATGTATATGAGGTGAACCATGAGGTAGAGTGGTACTAAAATTGGCTTGAATGGATTGACTCTACATGGTTCTCATTGTGGTACCATGCTAATCTTCTCTGTATCGTTCCAATTTTAGCCCAAAGACAGCGCCCCATTGCCAACAAAGGGCATTTTGGTATTGCATCTGAAATAGCTTGGAATTAGAGACAGACAGAACATGAAATTCAAATATTCGAGTGGTTGTTTATAGGCTAAAGCCTGTATAAAACTGTATTATGGACCAATATTTATATAAAATATATATTTTGAAAAAAATCTGATCCTCCCAAATCTCATCCTGACCCCATCTTATGCCGTTATTCTGTTTATCACACAGCCATTTGTTGAAAGCTACTGTTCGTCTTGCAGCCTCTCACCACTAGAGATTTCAGTACCCTAGAGCAGGGGTTCCCAAACTTTTTTGTTTCAGGGCACCCCATGAATATTTTTTCTAATCACTAGTTTTGTGCGACGGTCTTGTATGATGAAGCAGGGCTTTGCTTTACCAAAAGACGTACACATTTGAAACTTGGAGATACAAGGTTTCTGCCCGACAGTGACGATATTTTAAGTATTATGTTGCGAGGAAAACGTTGAGATAATAGCCATTTTGGTTAGAACTGACTGAAAATAACTTTGTACTAAAAGTTTAAAATCATACTAAATAATATTTGTTCAAGTGTCCAAATAAATTCCAAATATTATCAAATTATCTCGCGGCACCCCTGGACTGCCGTCGCGGCACCCCAGGGTGCCCCGTCACCCACTTTGAAAATCCCTGCCCTAGAGATTGCCTATTTTTCCTGTGTAACAAAGTAGAGTAGTCGGTTAAACTCGCTTCTTTTGTAGAAATGCCATCCTTTGTCCGAGAGGAAGTGCAGACATGTGATTTGGGTTGATCAGTGCATGGCTCTACGGTATGTCAAGCTGGCAAGGACAGGACTTTAGGCTTGAGACTGGAAAAGAGTGTTTCTAGTTTTAGTTTTTGCTGACAGGAACGGGTAGCTGTAACAAACACTGCAAGAGAGACAAAGAACTCATGTTCATTTTAGGGGTCCAACACTTAATCAAAGTAATTGATTTCATCGATTATAAAGCAATGATAGAAAGTCGCTCATTTAATAAAATAATCTATGAATAATCTACCCTTATTTTGGATATGTCATTATAGGTGACATTTTTCATTCGACGTTTTTTACAAACGTTTGCTTTGAAAATACATATATTCAAAGATTTGCACACATTTTCACGACTTTTTCAAAAAATAGCAGATCTACAAGCTTGCAGCGCGGTGTGAGCTTGTATATCTGCTATTTTTCACTGGTTAAAGCATTCAATAATTCTAGGCCTAAATGGGTTAAATAAATCATCTGCTCTGACTGACTGTGTTTCTCTCCAGCGTCCAAATAGTGTCCCCAGATCACGGCCCTGCAAGTCTGATAACGCCTGACCAGTGAGTCAAGCTGACACATGCTAACGCTCGGTCCTTCCAAGCTGGCGCTAACGCTCGGTCCTTCCAAGCTAACTCTATCTATCCAGGGACGTTGGGAAAAGCGGGACAACTCCCGAACGGCCGGTTCATTCCCGGCCGGTCCAGGCCGGCCATTAGGAAAAAAATAAAATAAAATGTCGGCCTTCGTTCCATTTTGGGGGCTGAGCGGCCAACAAAGTAAATCGTCACTGTCGGGCAGAAACCTCGTATCTCCAAGTTTTTAATTTGTAATTTTTTCCGCAAAGCAAAGCCCTGCTTCATCATACAAGGCTGTCGCACAAAAGTAGTGAAAACAGCAGATCTACAAGCACAAGCGCATGTGTGCTTGTAGATCGGCTGTTTTCACTAGTTTAAATCATTTTTTAAATGGTTTTGGACATACAAGGTTTCCACCCGCCAATGACAAAATATAACTCATGTAATTGGCCCACTGGCTTGTCACTTGTCATGATCTGAAATGGCAAATCTTTGAGTAGCAGCAGCTCTATAGAGAGGGATCTCTCTCTATAGCGCGCAATGAGGGCCTCTCCAACTCTTTTTCCCGGGCTGAATCACGGGCCCAGTATGTCTTTGTATCCATCTATCTATCTATCCATCTATCCATCTATCTATCTATCTTTCACCGCTGCATGCTTGCTTGATTGAATGAATACCGTATGAATATGTTTAGTTAACAGCCCTCGGAATGGAGGAGTCTTCAATCAATGAATCTCTGTACATTATAATACGCATGTGACAGTTTCTGTTGTCTGACATCGGTGCATGTTTGTTTGTTTGATTGAGTGATTGATTTATTGATTGATTGATTGACAGCTCTTGGAATGAAGGAGTTCCCAAATCTGTGAGGGAGCCCCAAGCTCCTCCCATCAGTGAACACAAATCTGTAATTAATTGCCGTTAATTATTGTTAACAATGTTTTATTGTTGACACAAGTACTTTTTCCCCAGGATTTCAAAACCAGCCACGCAGTGCTTTTCCTGATTATTAGTGTCTGTCGGGACTCTGGATATAGCTTTTATATATTAAATAACCGGTCAGCAGTACCCGCGGTATGATGCAAAAACTCAATTTCCCATGATCCTTTGCGAGATGTCGTCATCAGGAAAGTCAGGGGAAATTAGCAGAATACCTGTCAAATCTGGGAATAAATTCCTTACCAAACAATTTCTTCACCAATGTGTTCGTAAAGGTGTCTAGTAACATATCTAACAAAGATTGAAATTCAACATCCCCAATGGATTCAGAATAATTAAAAACACCTATTTAGACCCCCAACATTCTACTTAAAGCATATTTTTGGGAGTGATTTTTTCCCTTATAGTACAGTGTATAGTAAGTAAGTGAATGAGACCCAGAATTACCCTAGCTGTCAAATATTGTGCTAGGGATGTTGAATTTCAATCTTTGTTAGATATGTTACTAGACACCTTTACGAACACATTGGTGAATAAATTGTTTGGTAAGGAATTTATTCCCAGGGTTTTATTAAAATTCCCTGACTATCAATGCAATGCTCTGCAGTAAAATGACTTTATCTCTCAGTGTGAATGGGCCTTTTCTGTTAAATATTCTATAACGATGTGCTCTTCTCTTTCTCTAGTTTGCAGTTCAAACAACCCAGCATCCTGATTGGGTGAGCAGCGTCAATCCATTTAATGTAAAATTTTAAAAGATATTTAAAACAATTGCAATGTCATAAAATCGTGCGTGTGCGGCTGTGCGCGATTGCTTATTGTAAGTCACTCTGGATTAAGAGCATCTGTTAAATGCTTAAATTGTAAATTGTGTGTGTGTGTGTGTGTGTGTGTGTGTGTGTGTGTGCGTGTGCGTGCGTCTCTGTGTGCGTGTGTGTGTGTGTGTGTGTGTGTGCGCGTGTGTGTGCGTGTAGGCGTAAGGACGTTGTCACGGTGACCCCGTGGTTGGCTCCCATCATCTGGGAGTCGACCTTTGACCCCGTCCTGTTGGACAGCATCTTCAGACCTCTCAACATCACCATAGCAACCACCGTCTTCGCTGTGGGCAAGTATGTCACCTGACCTTACATTAAATACATTCAATTCATTTCAGGCCAAGGACCCCTTAGCTGAGAGGGAGATAAAGCAGGGACCCGCACTACATATTGTATAAAATTGTGTTCCAGATTTTCATCGACTTTTTTGACGGCTCTGATGTTATTCATGTTAATGTGTTTTTTCAGACATTTAACCACGTTGATACTTAGTCAATTTGACCTTTCACTCTGTACTTGGTCTGATCTTTTTTTTTTATTACACCAAACCTATTTGCCAAAAACAGCTGATCTACAAGCCAATCATTTTAAGCACAGAACAAGCCCCAAACGCTGAGGTAAACATGGTGTTGTGGTTTGATTGGACACTCTTAGCGTGTTGGCACCGTGTTCCCCACTACTGTCGTTTGCATTGGATGGTTGCAGCGCTGTGTGTGCTATCGCCTCGTCCGTCCAACACACGCACATCACTAAACAAAGCCTGACTTGTTGCATGTCGAAAGTAGCTGATCTACGAGCTCACAAAGCGACGCGTTGTGAGCTTACAGCTCCATTACGGATCTTCCTAAATAAAAGACCAACCATCTTTGTTCACAATAACAACTCTCTGACCTCTGACCTCTGGCAGGTACATCCGCTTCCTGCCTGACTTCCTGTCGACGGCGGAGAAGTTCTTCTTCGTTGGTTTCAGAGTTCATTTCTACGTCTTCACCGACCAGCCCGACGCAGTGCCGCCTGTCAAGATGGCTGCCGGGAGAGAGGTACAATGAAGAAATCACCCACTTATTGTGGCTAAAAGTAAGCCATTTACCATGAGAGATAGTGGGTTGTTGGCTGATTTACCACTGTTTCAGGGTTGTGGCACGAGGCGAAGCCGACAACCCACGACCCTCGAATGGTAAATTGCTTTTCTACCACTTCTACCATATAAATGAAAGAAAACACAGTTGTAACTTGCAAGGTTATTTAGTTACAATCATTGTTTCAGTGGGCGGGGTCCAGGAGCCAACTCAAGGTTGTTGACCGATTTACCACTGTTTTAAGCCAATCAGAATCCAGTATCTGAACATGTGACCACAAAAAGTGGTAGAAAGACATATTTAGCCACTTGTACGGATGCCCCCACCCACTGAAATAGAATGGCTAAAATGGCTAAAACGATAGAAAGCAGTAAATGAAAACATTTTAACACTCATCTTTTCTTTTCTCTAAAATATGAACCCTTGTTGTAAAAAACAAAGTTGTCCATTAGTCCACTCGCTCACATTGAACATAATTCCTTACACAAGTATGGCCTACTTGCGCGACACGATGCGCGACACGCTGTGAGCTTGTAGATCTGCTATTTCCGGCACGCAGTGGAGTAGAAATCAGCCATTACGTCACCATCAAGGCCCGCGAAAATACATTTAAGTCGACAGTACCAAAATCTTATGTTATTTTCATCGAAATAAAAAACAATGCTTATTTTTCCCATGGTTTGAGAAGCGCTGTGTGGCTCATATTGTGTTTCCTACACAGGGGTGTCGCACCAAATTCTGGGCCCCGGGTACAAGGATTCACTGTGGTACATTACAAAGCGCATGTGACAGTTTCTGTTGCATGTTTGATTGATTGATTGATTGAATACTGTATCGCATTATTTTGTGCTTTAACTATTGAAAAATAGCAGATCTACAAGCTCACAGCGGGCTTGTAGATCTGCTATTAAAACAAAAACAAAAACAAAAAAAACGTGAAAAAGTCTTTGAATATTTCAAATCCTTCTAAGGTTTTTTTTGTTGAAAAACCTAGGTTTCTATGTCAGTGGTGCTCAAACCTTTTCATGTGAAAGACCCCCAAAATGATATGTATTTGGCGACGGACCCCCATCTCAAAATATATTAGTTCCAGTGACCCTCAAGAAGCAAAATCTTTGTTACAAATGTTTGCTTATAAAATACATATATTCAAAGATTTGCAAACATTTTTTCACGACTTATCAAAAATTGCAGATCTACAAGCTTGCAGTTGTGAGCTTGTATATCTGCTATTTTTCAATAGCTAAAGTATATAAAATATAATTAAGGCCCCTCCACCTTGGGCCCTAGTAACTCAGTCCCACTTTCCCCCCCTTGTGACGCCCCTGTTCCTACAACAGGTGTTTGTTAGGTCCATCCCATCCTCTAAGAGGTGGCAGGAGATCTCGGCTCACAGGATGAAACTGATCCAGACGCTGATAGAGACACAGCTGAGTAACCATGACGACCGTCACCATGCCGACTACATCTTCTGCCTTGACGTCGACTCCAAGTTCCACGGCCGCTGGGGGACCGAGTCCCTGGGGACACTGGTCTCTGTGATACACCCCGGTATGTTATGCTGTTGCTATGGGTGTTACAGCAAGGCTTGATTGATTGAAAAATGTATTGTCAGGTTGCATAGGGAAAAGTACAGTTTCATGACAGTACAAATCACTGGTACAAGGTCAACTAAAAGGAGATCCTAGAAAGCTTTTCGGCTTATTTACACAGGAACCACTTTATGTATCTCATATAACATTGAAAGACAGACAGACAGAACACCGTACTTTGCATAGGATAACATCAATTAAAAAAATAAGAATAAAAGCAAAAGAAAAATAAACAGGAGAAGCAGAAAGTTACAGTGTAAAAGAGGAGGTGAGTATGTGCTCAGTCCATTTACAAGTTTCGATTAGCAGTTTTACTTCTACTCCACTACATCTTGGATCCAAATGTTGTACTTTTACTGCACTACATTTATTTGAAAACGTTAGTTACTAGTTACTTTTCAGGTATAAATTATAATATTATAAAACATACATGAACCACTTTAGCCCTATTTTATACTGTGGCTATTTGAAAATAGCCGATCTACAAGTTGTGAGCTTGTAGATCTGCTATTTTCAAACATTTTGTACTTTTACTTTTGGTACTTTAAGTAGACTTTGACGCCAACATTTTCATACTATTACTCAAGTACATTTTGAATTCCGGACTTTTACTTGCTGGCTTTCTACATTGCAGTATTGATACTTTTACTTAAAGGGACTATGTCACCTTAAGGGTTACTGTCACCTTAAGAAATCATCTTAAAAACAAGTTAATATTTTTTTGATGTCATTGTGGGAATGCACGATAAGCCAATCAAATGAATTAATTGACTGTTACTTACTGTATGTCTGCACAATGTACATTTTCTTCCCATCGCCCGCAGGGTCGCTCAGAAACAACTTCTCTGCTCTGCTCGAACAGGGCTAGCTGGGCTAGCACTAAAGCTAAAGCTAAAGACACAAATTTATATATAAATCTGTGGATATAAAAATTATATTTCCGGTGGTTACTGGTTGTTACTTCCCCATTGTTCATGGGAATATGCTTGTTTATGTTTATTCATTGAAATGGAAAACATGATGTTTTCACTGAGTTGGGCAGCTGCGCTCGAACTGCGTGGGGCTGGCCAGTATAGATGTGACGTTCGTGAACGAATCAAGTCTTTTGAACGGCTCTTTGAAATGAACGATATGATTCGGTTCACAGTAGGGAGCCGTTCCTTTCTAATGAACAGTGGTGGTAAAAGTACTCAATTTCAGAGATCCAGCTCACTTCAAATAGCCATAAATCCCATATCTGCTGGCCAGGCTGTCTCCTGTCTGTCTCTCTACTCCTCCGAGTGGAGGGGGCTGCGCTACGGGGGATGGGATCATTTGATTCAGAGATTTCAGACCGTTTTAAAAAAGACCACGTGACCTACTGTATCCTACTGTATCATACTATTATAATTTCGGGGCGTGACAGTGGATCTTTAAGTAAAATATGTGAGTACTTTTTTCCACCACTGTTTGTCTGTCTGTCCAGGTTACTACACCAATCAGCGCAGTGACTTTCCGTACGAGCGCAGACAGACCTCTCTGGCCTGTCTGTCTGTCCAGCAGGGAGACTTCTACTACTGCGGGGGGGCGTTCGGGGGCGAGCTGACAGCTGTCAATCACCTGGTGAAGACCTGCAGCGACAACTTTGATCTGGACGCCAAGCACGGCGTAGAGGCAGCCTGGCAAGAGGAGTCCCATCTAAACAGGTACTTAGAGATCTGTTATTTGATCTATAGTCTGAATAGGTACTTGGAGATCTGTTATTATTAAAACACTTAGAGATCTGTTATTATAAGAGTCCCATCTGAACAGGTATACTTAGAGATCTGTTATTAGATCTATAGTCTGAACAGGTATTTAGAGATCTGTTATTATTAAAGAACAGTACTTATTAGATCTATAGTCTGAATAGGTACTTGGAGATCTGTTATTATTAAAACACTTAGAGATCTGTTATTATAAGAGTCCCATCTGAACAGGTATACTTAGAGATCTGTTATTAGATCTATAATCTGAACAGGTACTTAGAGATCTGTTATTATTAAAGAACAGTACTTATTAGATCTATAGTCTGAACGGGTACTTAGAGATCTGTTGTTATTATTAAAGCACTTAGAGTTATGTTGTTATTATTAAAGCACATACTTATAGATCTGTTATTAGATCTAGTCTGAACAGGTAGAGATCTGTTATTATAATAACATCTCTAAGTGCTTTAATATATTAAAGCACTTAGAGATCTGTTATTATAAGAGTCCCATCTAAACAGTTACTTATAGATCTGTTATTATAAGAGTCCCCTCTGAACAGATACTCGGAGATCTGTTATTAGATCTACAGTATAGTCTGAATGGGTACTTATGGATCTGTTATTATTAACCCATTAAGACCGGGAACGCACTATAACGCATTATAACTTTAACCATTACTTTAACTATTACAAAAAAAGCAGATCTACAAGCTCGCAGCGCTAAACCAAGTGCCGCGCTGTGAGCTTGTAGAGCTGCTATTTTTGAAAAATCATGACAATTTGAGCAAGTCTTTGAATATATTGACCTGATTCTATAAATGTCTCCTGAATCCTAACAGGTTAAAAAAAAAGAAGAAAAAAAAAGAACGCATGTTCCTATATGTCAGTGGTTCTCAAAATTTGGCCGTGGACCCCCATCTCAAAATATGTTGTTCCAGGGACCACCCAGAAGCAAAATTTACAAATTTACAAGTTACAAATGTTCGGTTTAAAAATACATTATGTTCAAAGATTTGCACACATTTTCATGACTTCATGAGATCTACAAGCTCGCAGCACGGCACTCATGGTACAGATTGCTTTACGGCAAAGGTTAAAAATAATAATGAATTATAATAAATAATATAAATATTCCGAAGAGTTTATAGAAGAGTTTCTCTTCCTGGTATAACTGGAGCATCTTTCATCTATTATCACATGTGAGTGACTCTCTCTGCCCTATGGCTCCACCTTGTGGCCTGAACATGCCACTATGTTGCAGTTGGAGGCAGCTCAACTCTGAGCTTTCAGATCTCAACTCTACAAACATGTCTGGGCCCCACCCTAATGTACAGTACAGAATAAGACAGAATAAAGCCATAATAAGAAATAATTTGTTTGTAATTAGGGAGCAATCGTTTTTTTATGAACATCACCCCCTGGAGGAAAATAGGGGAGGGTCATGCTATTTTAATTTCAGTCCTAGGGAGGGTCTGCTGATTTCACTTTGAATTCAAGGGAGGGTCGTGCAATTTTTCAAAAGCAAACAATGGCTCCAGAGGTACAGGCACTTATGCAACCATTGTCAACAACAGCCTTCTGCTTCATTTAATGACAAACCCTGGGTGCCATCCCTAGAAATGCCCCACAGTCACTGCAGTTAGTGAATGAACTGAAGTGGCTGTGTTTATACTACAATGTATTTTCCTAAAACAATGGAGAGCTGTGTAAGGCAGCAACAATGGTTGTCAGAACTGTATCCCCCCTCCCTAAAGTAAAAAGCAATCAACAGCACAAAATGAATGGCAGCAGTTACAGTACAAGCCTTCTCTGGGTTGTGCACATGTGTCAACTGTTTTATCTGTAACCTAGATGTCAAATAACCTGTTCATTGTTGCTGCAGCCCGCACCCGTTTTTAACCCTAAAAAAAAATCCTAATTATTTACAGTAAAAAAAGAAAGAAAGAAAATAAATTTCGCAGTGCCCAGTCTGCCCACCCAACTTGCTTCTCTGTTCTGTTCTCGCCACTGGTTAGGAATAACTAAGTTTAGGTTTTAGGCATAATTTTACTGTGGTAAATGTCATGTTGTAGGGGAGGGTCAATCTTTTTTATTTTAATGCTTGGGGAGGGTCACTGATTTTTTTCCCCAATTGAGAGGGAGGGTCATGGCATTTCATAAAAGGGCTTATACATTTTCTCCAGTAACACCCCTCAATAAAAAACGACCCCTCCCTTAGGGTCGATCCATACCGTTATAAGGAGCCTAACTAATTTCGGTTCGGCAGTGTCCAGACCCAAATATGGGTTTCCATTCCCGGTTCGGGGGGGCGTCAACCGACTTTAGTCGGCTCTACGGTGCTGCCTAAATGTTGTGACCTCCCGACTTAATTTCGGTACTTAGCGGTGTCTTCTCATTCATTCAGCCCGGCTTCAAGTGCATATTCTCGGCTGTGAATCCAAGGAAACAGCGTTCGTTTCTGGGAGGGAGACACGCCGAATCCCAAATGATTGTGGACGCCGTGTATTGAGTGTTTCATAGCGAATACAGACAGCAGCTGGGTCTGAGTGATGGCAGGCAGGCGCGCGCGTGACACACACACACACACACACACACACACACACACACACACACACACACACACACACAGAGAGCTTTGGTCGCTTCTCGCCGACCGTTTTAAAGAGAAAAGAAAAGCATAGACACAACTCTGCTAATGTTCCGTGTTGATAGGTTTCCCACGACGAGTTGTGACTGCGTGATGATATGCATGCAGCAAATGAGGCGGCCGCGGCACGTCTATAATGTGAGCTTGTAGATTAAATGCTGAGCGTTTGTGAGAGTGAGTGAGAGAGAGAGAAGAGACCCCGTGTCCCCGTCACTGGTGCTGCTGCCTGCTGGAGCTGCCTGCTACTTAATGGACTTCCAGTCATTCAGCTTGCAGCGCGAGGTCAGTCAGTCAGATATATATCCGCCCTGCAACGCTCATGTATCGGCCACAAACGTCGTCATGCCATGGACCTCCAATATTTACAAGCGACTAGGCACTAGCCGTTAAGAAAGTATGGATGAACTCCCCCCGAACCTAAATAATTTCGGGTCGGGGAGCACTCCCGAACCGAAATTAGTTAGGCTCCTTATAACGGTATGAAACGACCCTTAGAAAGAATATGTTTACATTAGACAGAAACAAACACCGTTATACCATAGCCCATTTAGGCCTAGAATTATTGAATGCTTTAACCAGTGAAAAATAGCAGATATACAAGCTCACAGCGCGGCACTCGGTGCCGCGCTGTGAGCTTGTAGATCTGCTATTTTTGAAAAAGTTGTGAAAATGTGTGCAAATCTTTGAATATATGTATTTTCTTTCTTTTTTTTTTTTTTTTTTTTTTTATCCCACGATTTTTGTAACCCATTTTTTTCACCCGGTGCCAATTGCCTAAGCTGTGATCCTGGGCTCTACTCTCCCTCTGCCAACCTGGGGAGGGCCCCGAACTGAGCTCATACTTCCTTCAATGCATGAGGAGTGAGCTGGCCGCTTCTTATCACCTGACAGGGGGAGCTTCCCCGGTTGGACGTAGCGCGTGGAAGGAACACGTTATTCCAACCAGTTCCATTCCCCTCCATCAGGCGCCCCGGCTGGCCAGGGGGAGGCTTTATAGAGACCAGGATTACTGCATGTTTTTGTGAGGGTATCTACCCTAGGAGACACGGGGAGAACATGCAAACTCCACACAGAAAGGCCCTTTTGCCAACCCCACCTAGGGTGTGGGCACTGATGACTCGGAGGAGGGAACACGCCCCCAGCACCCACAGTGTCCCCCGGCGGGAATCGAACCCAGGACCTTCTAACTGTGAGGCGACAGCACTACTGACTGCGCCACCGTGTATTTTCAAAGCGAATGTTTGTAACTCAAATTTTGCTTCTGGGTGGTCCCTGGAATTAAATATTTTGAGATGGGGGTCCGTGGCCAAATAAATATCATTTTGGGGGTCCTTCCCATGAAAAGGTTTGAGAACCACTGACATAGTAGTCTCTCAAGAACAGACTAACTGAGCTCCAGTTAAGCGAAAAGGACCTTTTCTTTGACGATGGCTAAGCCAGATTGCTGACATAGAAACATAGGTTTTTCAAAAGACCTTAGAAGGATTCAAAAGACACTTATAGAATCAGGTCAAAATTCAAATTTACACGATTTTTCAAAAATAGCAGATCTACAAGCTCGCAGCGCGGCACTCGGTGGCACCCTAACCCTAACCCTAATGAAGGTATAACTGTAGGGATAATTAAGGTATAACTGTGTTTGTTTCCGTCTAATGAAAACATTATTTCCAATTACAAACACATCATTTCCTATTATGGCTTTATTCTGTCTCAATCTGTACTGTAACCTCAGGGTTGTCAAAACTACAAACATGTCTGAACCTCCCAATACACCATGTCTGATTCATTCATTTAAAAGATAAGACCTTAGTATGTGGACAAACCGTGGGCATGTTTATAATTCATATGAAAGAAGCAGCGCTACGTATCATCTGTGGCCACTTTGGACACAAATAACATGGCAGCCGACGTCTTTGACCTCATTACCCAAGATTCTCTGCAAGCGTGTCCGGTGAGGACGCGCTGTGATTGGCCGGTCTTCGCTTTGACTGGCAGTTCTGCCTTGGCAAAATGCCAGGACGAAAGTCACTGTCTCCCCAGTAGTGATACAGTCAGGGACCCCCTGAGTGTATAAGTTAACCCTATCCCCATAGATAGTAGTCACTTCCCTAGGGACCCCCTTGTCCAGTGGTTCTCATACTTTTTTGGCTGCATGCAGTACCCCTTATACTGATTTCTGAAGCCAAGTACCCCCTTCACCTGACTACAGCATTTTGCTTAGAAAATGTACATCAAAAGTCCAGTTCCAATGCTAATATGTTCCAAAATAAAACAGCATAATTGCAAATAAACATTGATTTCTATTCAATAACACTTGTGCTTGATGTAATTTGGTTTAACTATTTACAGATGAGAAGGTTCACACAAACACATACTCTAGTAATACAGTCTAGCCCCTAGCAGGGACCCCCTGAGTCTATAAGTTAACCCTAACCCTATACATAGTAATACAGTCAACCCCCTAGCAGGGACCCCCTGGGTGTAGCAGATGTCTTCAACATTTTCAGGCCAAGGACCCCTTAGTTGAGAGAGAGATGAAGCAGGGACCCCCACAACCTGTTTATAGATTCCATATAGTTTCATTGTTTGACAGCACAATCATCAGTGTATTTTGGATTCATGTCAATTTGTGTTTTCAGATACCACTTGAACCATCAATACTTAACTTGACATTTCACTCCGTACCTAGTCTGCTCTTTTTCCCCTCTACACCAAATGTCTTTGCCAAAAATAGCCGATCTACAAGCTCACAACGCCCAGCAGCGCAAGGCGTTGTGAGCTTGTGAACTGTGACCTACGCTTGCAATAATAACAATTCTATGTATCTATATATTACAGGTACATGTGGATACACAAGCCCACCAAGGTTTTGTCTCCAGAATATTTGTGGCAGGACTTCAAACGCAGAACCCCTGAACTGAAGACCGTACGCTTCTCTGGAGTCATAAAGAACTACAAAGAAATACGGCCCAACGCATAATGATCTACAAAGAAATACGGCCCAACGCATAATGAACTACAAAGAAATACGGCCCAACGCATAATGAACTATAAAGAAATACGGCCCAACGCATAATGAACTACAAAGAAATACGGCCCAACGCATAATGAACTACAAAAAAATACGGCCCAACGCATAATGAACTACAAAGAAATACGGCCCAACGCATAATGAACTATAAAGAAATACGGCCCAACGCATAATGAACTACAAAGAAATCTTTTATTTCAAGGCTGTAAAGTTAGCTCTCTGCTACGCTAACCTGTAGGAAGCGAAGAGCAGAGTGAGTACATTTCTATTGATCTATACCACATTTCTATTGACGTCGACACCAGCACAAACATTGTTTTCACATTAGAGCTGGGATCGGGCCCATTTTTTCTGTCCGTTCCGAACCCGTGTCCGACAGTTTTCTGTCCGACCCGAGTCGACGTCCGAGCATTAATCATGAAAAAGCGTCCGACCCGAGCCGAGGCCCGAACCTTATGTTTTCAACGCTTTTTCGCCTCGTTTCTTTTTCTTTGATGAAGCCACTGATTTACACTCACTAGCAAACGTGTTATAATGTGCAGTGCATGCAGCGTGCCTGCTTGTTACCCTTAATGTGAATATTAAGCCACGCTGTAGTTTGTGAAAGTGTTCAAATAGTAGGCTATGTCGATTATTAAATTATAAAAAATAACGTGCGCTGCGCTCGATGTCTGACTGCATGTTTCTGCGCCTGGAAAATAGCAGATCTACAAACTCACAATGCGTCGCGGATGCGAGGCGTTGAGAGCTTGCAGATCAGCCACATTTTGTCACGGAACACGCCGTGATGAAGTATAAGCCAGGATTTACTTGAGTGATGTGATGTGTGTTGAACGGACGGACGGACGGACGGACGGACGGACGGACGGACGAGGCTGGCCTGGCACAGTGCACTGCAACTGCACACAACAGCGCCGAAAAATAAACATCCAATGCAAGGGACAGTAGTGGAACACAGCTAGGAGCTCCATTCAGCAGCACGACACTTCCAAACCACTACAGCGCGCTGCGCGTTTACCTCAGCGTGGGACTTTTCTCCGTGGTCAGAGTTGTCTCCGTGGCTGCAGCATTAGCGCGAGCAGCACACACACACACAGTCACAGTGCCACACTCACACACACATACACACACAGGAGTTGCACGCTGCGTGCATCATCAGAGAGAGTGCATGATGCATGTCATAGGTAGGCAGAGGCTATATCAAAAATATGTCCGACCCGAATCGACGTCCGACAATTAATTATGAAAATGCGTCCGACCCGAGCCCGTCGGGCTTGTCGGGTCCCGTCGGATTTCGGTCGGGTATCCCAGCTCTATTTCACATCAGTGTCTGTATTTTATTTCTATTTGACCCTTTTTTATACAGAAAGATCTCTGGTACGAGGATAGCAGAACAACCGAAAGTTCAATATCGTTGTTGTCGGGTGGAAACCTTGTACTGTATGTCCAAAACCGTTTGTTTTGTATTTATCATTTTGAAAATGATTTAAACTAGTGAAAACAGCCGAACCTCAAGCACACAACGCCTCGCGGTGCGAGGTGTTGTGTGCTTGTAGATCTGCTGTTTTCACTACTTTTGCGCGACGGCCTTGTCTGATGAAGCAGGGCTTTACTTCGCGAACAAACATACACATTTGAAACTTGGAGATACAAGGTTTCTGCCCGACAGTGACAATATAAAACAAACATTTACATAAAGTAAAGACATTTAAATTAAGTAAAGAGTGTAACTGAGTCATCAAGAAAACAACTTAATTAAATAGATGCATTTAACTTGGAAAAGGAAACCTCATACTTTTTAAGATGTTTTGTAAATTAGTGAATGCCCTGCTTGATCATACAGTGTCACATAGCAGGTCTACACAATTTTTTTTTTAAACTTTTGAAACGATAATAAAAAGGCCTGTTTTATTGAACGTTATTTTTTTAATAAAGTATTTGAGTCTCAAAGAGTGTTTTTGTGCTTCACTGATAAAAAACATTTTGTTTCTTTTTATATGTGATTTCTTATTGACAGGCACAGTCACTGTTAATTAGTGAAACTAATGATTTATTAAAGCTGGTGATTGGCTCCTGTTTTCATGGACTCTAGAGCAATGGTTCTCAACCACTGGTCACTCAACAGTAAACAAACCAGCATAAAGTTTAAGTGTATATCTGCACATTGGTGCATGGAATCACACAGATATTCACTTACAGTCGGCCTAAGTAGTCAATATTTGTACAGATGGGTCTTGCATTGCTTCAGCTATCAAATCAAATTCTTATTCCACCTACTTTTTGTGTTTCATTTTCCAATGGGAGTAAAGCAAGCCTAATAAAACTATAAAAATAGCAAAGTTCACCAGAACACAGGAGAATACATACTGTATACTGTACTCTATTAAAAGGTTTCAGGGGAGGACCTCCAGACCCCCGTTTGGGAGTTCCATGCCCCCCCAAACTACCACAAAAAATCTCCTGAAATGAGCTGTAATGAATGTCTTTATTGAGGTTAACCAGATGTATCTATATTATAGGACAAGAACCATTCACTGTTTTTCCCACGTGCCAGCTATATACTGTGTAGGTTATAGTTGTGACTGGGTTTTCATATCCATATACTGGGCTTGTTGCAATATTAGGGTTGAGACATACTGGGCGTCTGGGCCATTCTTCCTTTTTGATTTGTTTGCTGTGATTATTTCAATTACTTTATTTATTTGAATTACTTTATTTACTCTAAATTTACTTTTGTTACTTTATTTGAGTTTTGCGTGTTTATGATTTGATTTGTTTTCGTTTGCAATGTTTATTTAGGTTAAAGGCTCCAGTAGGCCCTTACGCTCAGACCCCATAAAAGTACTAATGTCCTTTATAGATTACTGACTAACCCCTCTTCCCTTCTGTATTTTAACTATTTACTATTTTGCTACTTGTTATAATAAATCGTAACACTTTTGATACATCAGCCTCTGGTTCTGTTCATTCTGAACCCGTACCTAATTGGGGAACCTTACCTTGTTCATTTACCTTGTCACGTATATACAGTATATGGTTAATGGGTTTAGAGAATCCTTCGCTCCCATATGTGAGGGTGGCGTTGTCAGTACATAATTGACCCCTTGCTACAAACAGTACAAAGCTACTGTAGGTTTCCACCGCATTCCATTCCATTTCATTCAATTGTGGCTGGGGGTTCTGGTGTTTAAAGTTATGTGTGGCTTGCCCTGTAATCCCTCTAGCTTTCACGGGGAAACGAGTTTGTTCTCGCTCTCTCGCTCGCTCTCTCCCCCACCTTAAGTACCATGCATAGTAGTACATAAACAACGCGGGGATACATAACGAACGGAGACGGAGAGTACTTTGATCCGGTCTCTCCGTAGCTCCGGACGTAATTGTCTCTGTCCGTAACGTTACGGACAACACTCAACCTAACGGATTAAAACCGATAAAAACATACGTACACATGAAGTACCCGTGGCGAACTTTTGTCAACCGTGGGGGCAGTAGAGGGAGAAATGTTTCGTCTTTTTTTCTGGTATCCATTTCGTAGTAGGAGGAAGTAAAAAATAAATAAATCACAAACGCTGAACAGTGAACAAGCCGTTCAGGACGCAGACCTGTTGCCACTTGTACAACTGCAGTGCACACAGCAGCAGCGGAGGCAGAACGCAGAAGCAGCAAAGTGCCAGTGTCAGATCATGATACCATTTTAAATGATTATGATTGGTTTTAAAAGTTGTTCTACTTTATCCAAATAATAATATTAATAATAGGCTTAATAACAGCATTTTCCGACGGCGACGGCGTGCAGGGACATCAACTATGGAGTGAAAATAGAGTACGATGCCATTGAAAGAACGCACAGCACGGCTGTAGGCTATTTACTTAATGCATGTAATCGCCGATGCCTATCAACATGTTTGCTCATTGGGAAGATGCATTTGGGTGCCATCTATTGGATACAGTATGTAATTGAACCGTATATAACACAGAGAACGGACGGAACTATGCATGTCGACGCAATTACCGTAAGTTCCTCCTCAACCCCAAACGTACACAAAATCATCCATCCGTAACTATAAATGGCCCTTTAGGAGCCGCGAGAGTGACTCATTTCTGGATTGCAGACAGACAAACAGCACACGCGCGCACGCACGTGCAGTATACATAAAGCACTTGTGGGTGTGAAGGGCCAGCACAGAACAGGCAGAAATCTTCAAACTGTCTGAGGCCCCCAAAACGAAAGGGAATTGATACACATATGGGTGGGTGACGTGACGTAACGTTTTCGCTGTCCTCGGTGTCAAACATGTATAAATAAAAAATATATTTGTCAAAAACCTTCTGAATATTGTGCAGGACATTAAGCTTTATGTGAACTTACTCAAGATTAAAACATTTCATTCCTCATTTCTTCAGAATCTTCAACCAAACATGGCAAAACTCATATGGTGTGACTGTCCTGACCTTGTTTCTCAAAGTGGGAACTTGAATAAAACTAAGAAAAAGAATTGCTAAAAATCATTTGAAAATGAATTTAGGCTAAAAAAAAATGTCTATTTTGAGCCTATATCTTTTCAAAGTCAAAGCATAATGTTTTTAGTCATTTCTGATCAAAAACATTTTGTCCCCCAACCCAAAATCATTTGGTGTGACACTAGTTTGGAAAAATTAAACAGGCAATTATTTGGACACCTATTGGCTAGAGAGGTCCTTCTTCTGTAAGGCTATTCAGCACTCCCAGCACAACTGCAAGACAGGTGTCTGAGGTGAGTTATGATTTTAACATTTTCATGAAATGCCATCTTGTTGAAACGTTGACAAACTCACCATTCTGGATGTCTTTTGGTGTGACACCTTTTCTTTAAAAAAAGCTTAAGTTATTTGAAGTTTTGGTCATATTTCCATGTAGATCTAGGCTGCTTTGTTATAGCTAGCATGCTGTTAGCATGCTAATGTGTACATAGTAGCCTCAAGGTAAACCTAAATGGAGAAAACAGTAATATGGTGTGACACTTAATCATATGGTGTGACATGTCTGCTTGTCACACCATATGACTTGACTGTCACACCATATGATTTATACTGTATTTAACTACAGATATAACAACAAATAACAAAGTTACATGTTTCTTTTGTACATTTAAACATTTGTTTTAAACATTTTTTCATAAAATGTAATTTAGCTTCATTCAGTGATACTTCAAATTCATCAGACAGAGCAGAAACCCCTTCACAGAAACCTTAACATATTGTTTCAATCTAAACAATATCTTCTCTTTGTCTTAAACTATACATTGCATTTTCTTTTGTCAGCTGGAAAATGACAAGTGCTGAGAGAACGAGAAAGTACAGGGAGAAACTAAACAATGACCCAGCAAGGAGAGAGGAGCCAAAGGGGCGAGACTGCATTTTCTACGAAGAGCAGGAGGTTGTCTGTGGCATAGCAGAACCGCAACAAGGCAGCCGGTTTGCTACCCTCACCAAATACGACTGGCTGATGTACAATACAGTCTAAATGTATAATCTAATCTGATCTAATACTTTTGTACTTTCACTCACTGGACTGGACAGTGGACAGTGTTAAGGTAGGACCCGAGACAAAACTAGCGAAAATAGCTGATCTACAAGCTCTCAACACGTTGTGCTGCGAGAGCTTGTAGATCAGCTATTTTTGGAGTTGCGCAACCCAGCACTCTTTAGCTAGTGGAGATGTGGTGTAATGTCATGATTCCTAATTACATTTGTTCAACACAAAATGCTGTGTTCAAGTTCAGGAGACTTCGGAAAAAAGCAATTTACCTGAATGCTGAGTTCTGTTTCCACTAATTGGTGTTAATAAAATGTTGCCTTCAATGCCTTGGCTCCAAGTGTGGCTATGCGCCTTATTGTCCCTTTAGGATCCTTCTGCCGTGGGCCGGCAGAAGACTTAGGTGTGCGTAGCATTCCTGTGCACATCCTCATCATCCATCTACTACTACAATTCTTTCTTATCCCATGTTAAAGCCCTACAATAATATCCTGTTCAGAAATATTAAGGCCATGTTATCCTGGGTAATTGTTTAATCAATCAGTAGTTCAGTTCAGTACTCACTAATAGGTAGGTTAAAACACAGTTTGCTTTGACACATGAAGATATGATCATACGGTGTGACACTAAATCATTTGGTGTGACATTCCAAATAGTGAGAAATCATACCTTTATTAACTCACTGAACGCCATAAACGTCTTATACGTCTTTGGACCTCGGTGCCATAAACGTCTTTTACGTCTTTTTAATTAATCAAAAGTTTTATCATTTTTTCATAATTGTAATTTCAAAAAAATCGCTCTAGAAGTTGGCCATATGCCTCCGTGACCTGAGCGATACGGCCGATTTGACTGTAGCACCAGTGTAACACAGTCCGGCGGAAAATCGGTATAGCCGAAGATTGGTTCCGGCCGTTTAAATGTTATCTAAAACGTTCGTTTATACACTTTCCCGTGCATCCCTGACGAACTATAAGTACTCAAAAAACGCAGAAAATTCTCAGGATTCCAGCGGTGCCATCCATTCTTCTCTACCTATCCTTGATCGCGATCGCCAGGGTTCCGAAGTGTGTTAGCATGCTAGCTAAAAGGCCTGGCCAAAATGTAAACAACAGGCCCAAACCAAAAAAAAGATGGACGTCTTCTTCCTTCTTCTGTTAGTTGATCAGATAGTAGGAGACCACCCTCTGGTGGTTTTCAAATGGTATTGCACTCCAGATTGCACATAGGGCCCATCACAGCACACACATATGATGATGATCAAGACATCTTACACATGTTCTATTGAAGCCCAAATCTAATGATAGGATATATATATATAAATATACATGTTTTCCTTTGTAAGAGGGGTAGTGTGGCTTTCGATAGAAGCATAGATTTATATATGTAATTTAAGTACAAAATATGATTTTGGCCCCCATAAAAAGGCAAAATTAAGCAAAATGGCTGGCACCAGTTTTGTAGATTTTGAATAAAGGGTGGCATTCACTGAGTTAATGATTAAACCAAAAAAATGTTTATGGATTACATAGAGAATATTATCAGGAAGAGTCACAAATATTTGTGTAATTTTAGAGAAAGTTTTGACAGAATACATTTAAAATATGTTGTAAGATCATGAACATGGGCCTCACACAGAGTGTCGATTATGAAAAAAATATACAGATATAATTAATTTTCAAAAAACTATAGTGGATCACTGGTTAGTTATGATAAAGGACTTTGATAAAGTGAGTAACTTAAGAAAGATGTACTCCATTTTCATTTTATGAACAATTATTTTCATGTCACACCATATGACGATTTTAGGCACAAGTACAACAAACTGCTGAATAAAGTCTGATTCCAATAAAATATCTAAAAACAAAATGTATTTCCATAAGGTTGAGAGTGAGTAGAACAAAAGTAAATAACTTTTATGCCTGCAATTTAAAGTTTTTTTAAAAACACATTTTTTGGGGCGTCACGTCACTGACCCATATATGTATATCAATTTGGGAGCCCTCAAAAGTTCTTAAATATAAATAATCACACACAAGAAATCTATCCATTCCATGCACCCTGTAAGGTAATATAGCCTATATGACATCACTGGACATGAAGGAACTGCTTTGGGTATTTAGGGCCATTGTTTTCCGTTCTAACCTTTCTAGAGCCACTCTTTTCAAATTTTAATGAGCTAATATACCAAAGTCTTTGTGCTTCACTGTCACAGATTCTCAACCTTTGTCCCACAGACAGCCTTCAATTATATTTCAATTCATAGCTACTTCAATTATTGCCAGTAAAACAAACTAAACATGCCATCTTAAAGAAGCCCCAGTAAACATGTTGAAATTGTTTTAAGTTAAACATTTCATGTTAAGGCCCCCCTTTTTTACAGTTCTTTATATTCATCTCGACGTGGGCCCACTTTAACTGTCTGCCAGGGGGGCCCCCAAATGAAATTGAATATAATATACATATACCGGTATCAATATATGTAGATATCTCAATTTGGTAACCCTCAAAATTGCATACATACTTTAAGTCCAAAGCTACATCGTCGGGGGGGGGGGGGGGGGGGGGGGGATCGTTAGCAGAGTTGGCTTTGGTAAGCACTTTATTTTTGAAATCTGACGTTCCTAGCTCAAACCGTTGAGGGCTCGATTCCACACTGCCAGACACTGGTCCTCATGTTAAGGGCACAGCATGACTCTCATGTATATGAGAGTCATGTATTCAGGGCTACTCCGCCAGATATCACCTGTGCCTGAGTAAAACCCGCTGCTAAACAAGCCGCTCCTATTGCAGCTGCCATCTTTTAATGTAATGGTTTCACAGTTTTGCTGTCCTGCACGGTTGAGAACTGGATGGAAAAGAATGTCGGGTGGGCGATTTAAATGAGAAGGGGTAGGCTGCAGTCGTGGAGAGAAGGGGACGGAGCTGTCAGGGGGCGGAGCTGTCAGGAGTTTTGATGACAAATAGCATAACAAAGATACAGTTATTTAATTGTGCAGAAAAAGTTGTACAGCCCAGGGGGGACTGAATTAGTGTACAGCAGTAGACTACATTGACAATGTTGTGCGGGACTGCCGCATGCACGTTTACAAATCTAATTGCTGTTGGTGCAAAGGAAGGCTACATAATTTATGTAGGCCTACTGTAGAACAATCTAAAAATGTCCATGGGGTGCAAACCCATCACTGGTGAAAAAGGTGACTTCAATCACATAGGCCTACATAGGCTACACAGATCACACTAATGACCCATTTTGGATTAAAAACGGCTATTTTCACCTAAAGGTGACGAGTTTGCACTCCTGAATGTCAACTCCTGGCACTTTTACATTTTGTACATTACTCATTTGTTTGAAGATGATTCAGGAAAAAAATAGTGATGCTTTTGCCAGAACAGAGAATGTTTTCATATTTATTTTATTGTATTTATTTTGTAATAATACCAAAACCATCTCCCATTAATATGAAATATATGAATGACCCCTATAGAAAATGTCTGGTTGTCCTCAGGTGTACAAAAAGATGCCAAGTAACAACCTCAAATAATGTGCTATACTGTATACTTGGGTGCTGAAGCCTCAAACATATATGTAAAGAGGAAGAAAAGACAAGAGTCAGGCACAGACACACTGAGGAAGGGCTTGAGACCTGAAATGTCTGTGACATGGCATGATCCAAGAAAATGTAAACGTTTAATTCGGAAAGCTGGCCTGCTGAAGCTTTTCTTTCTCAGGGGTACAAGACATGTGCAGAAAGAGCAGTGTTTTTAATTTAAACAAAGACAAAAGTGCAAGAAGCAACAATTAAAAGTAAGAAGACATGCAAGCCCAGTAAAAATTGTCATAAAGCCTGAATTGCATTTGAAAACAAAGTTAATGTAAAATATAGGCTGTAGTACTTGAGCAGCAACAACACTAGTATATCGTCGCTGTTGGGTGGAAACCTCGTATCTCCAAATTTGTACGTTCTTTGACAAAGCAAAGCCCTGCTTCATCATACAAGGCCGTCGCACAAAAGTAGTGAAAACAGCAGATCTACAATAGATATCATGTATTGAAATCTTAAGAAATTATAGCAGGGACAGTATAAGAGATAAGAACAGAGACTGTAAAGGTTAGTCATTGTTGAAGCTATTGTTCGTGTTACTTGAACAGATCACCCCCAGTCTGCCAGTGGAAATATCAGACCTTTTTGTTGTTATACACTCCCTCAGTGAAGATTCAGACCCAACACACGAAGATCTAATCCTCCATACAGGTAGATATGTGGAACGTAAACGTAAATCTGTTGAAACAGCAGAGCCACAGTCCAGCTGTCTACACAATACAGTTGATGAATTCAGGTTCCAGTGAGACCAACCATCTACTGGTCTCCACTCAGCCTGGTGTTTCATCTCCAGTCTACCAGTACAGTTATTGGTTCCTCCCACCAACCTTAAATCACCAGACTCTGTACAGAGAGACAAGAGGGTAAGCATTAAGTAATATCATTTGAAAATGAATAATCCAAACCACTTTTGTCTTTTACCTGAGCAGGTGAGTCCAACAGTTTTATCAGGTGAGCAGTTGTTTTTAGTTGAGCCTGAGGTTCCACAGTCAAGGAGAACAGACTCACTGCCTTCACACTGGAACTTTAAATCTCCATAGAGGGCCCCCTGACCATAAAGCGCCCCCTGGAGGACCGAAGGAGCCCCACAGCCAAGCTCCCTACAGACCACCTCTGCATCCTGCTGGTCAAAGTTATCTTCACACACTGAGACCCACGACTGGTTAGACTTCATCTCCACTCTGCCTGAACACAATGTAGTTCCATTCACCAACCTCACAGACTCTGAGAGAGAGAGAGAGAGAGAGAGAGAGAGAGAGAGAGAGAGAGAGAGAGAGAGAGAGAGAGAGAGAGAGAGAGAGAGAGAGAGAGAGAGAGAGAGTATAATGGAAAAAATACATACAAAATGAATCATAATTTCCTCACGGTGTAAGGAACTCAGTTTCCCATGATGCTTTGGGCGGTTGTAGGCATCCGCATATTCGCTTCCGGGTTAACTTCAAACAATGGAACGGGGCTACAGAAAAATGAATTCATCTCTGATCCTACTACAGATTGCAGCGATCCACGGGGAACACTTTTTTAACTGGCCGTATCTAAGCGCCGGACAGTCACTGTAAAGAAATGTCTTTATATTGTGCAATATGCTTGTAATACAGTAGGCTATTTTAACACTTATGTTTGTTAGCCTATGTTGCTTGCTATGCTATGCTATTACGCACGCAGTAGTATAGGGTGACAATTTAAAAAAAAGAAAGATTTGTTGACCATATAGAGAAGGTCACAGTGTCTAGAGAAAGCATATGATAGGGTGCTGAAAGAGGAAGTGTGGTATTGTAGGAAGGAAGGAATGGCAGAGAAGCAGTTGCTCAGGAGGTAGAGCGGCTGTTTAGGAACCAGAAGGTTCCCAGTTCGATCCCGGGTTCCCCCAGAGTTGGTGTGTCCTTGAGCAAGACACTGAACCTCTAATTGCTCCCGATGAGCAGGTTGGTGCCTTGCATGGTTTCCTCTACCACTGGTGTGTGAATGGGTGAATGTAATGCACAATCATTGTAAAGTGCATTGGATAAAGGCGCTACTGCATATGAATGCACCATTTACCATTTTATTTACCAAGTATGTCCGAATGTTGTAGGACACTGTATGTATGAGGCTTAGCGTGACAGTTGTGAGGAGTGGGTAGGAATATAGGACGGGGTCATGGTTGGGGTGATGGGCTTACGTCAAGGATTGTTTCTAAGTCCTTTCTTATTCGTATTGGCAATGGACAGTTATAGGACATATATAGAGAGTGGTAGGGCCGTCACACCTGAACAAATCATCTCCAGTCTGACAGGGAATATATCAGACATCTTTGTTCCACACTCCATCAGTGAAGACTCAGACCCAACACAGGACGATTTAATCCTCCATACAGGTTGAGCTAATGAAGCTATACTCGTTTCTGATGAAACAGCAGAGCCACAGTCCAGCTGTCTACACACTACAGATGATGACTTCAGGTTCAAATCAGACGAACCATCCACTGGTCTCCACTCTCCCTGGTGTTTCATCTCCAGCCTGCCATTACAGTTACTGGTTCCTCTCACCAACCTGACATCATCAGATTCTGTACACAGACAAGAGAGTGAGTGGTTATATATATATATATATATATATATATATATATATATATATATTAGGCCTGTGCAAAAAAATCGATTTACTATATTATCGTGATGTTAATGCCGGCGATTCAATTAATCGATTTTCAAAGTTCAGAACCGATTTTCCCGCTTTTATTTATTTATTATTTTTTTATTATTTTTTTAAGGCGAAATTAACCTGAAGGTGAAATAACCACTTTCTTCTTACTTCCTGAGTAAGTACAGGTCCTAAAGGAACAGTTTTAGGTCATGAGGATGTCATGTTATGGCTAAAGCTAGCACAGTGCTGTAGGCCTGCAACACAGCGATTCTTGTTTTCTTTTTTTTTATGACTGTTTGTGTTCTGTGTTTTCTGGCATCTTGACCAGGAACATGTTGTTGTAATGTTGTACCACTGGCACTTTGGCTGAAATAAATGTCAGAAAGATTGACTGACTTTATTTTTGCTGCATTGATTTGAAGTATATGATTCAACTTTTAATGTTTTATATTGTTTAGAATTGTTTTAAAATTTTTCAATATAAAAAAGCTGTAATTTTTGGAAGAAATCGCATTAATTGTGATTCGAATCACAAATCGCAGGAAAACGCAATAATCATGATATAATCGAATCGTCACCCTATGAATCGAAATCGAATCGGGAGAAAGTGAATCGCCTAATATATATATATATATATAATTACTAATGATCATTATTTTTAATACATTTTTATTTTTGTATTATTATTATTTTTTATATACCGGAGCAGGTGAGTCCAACAGTCTTGTCAGGTGGGCAGGTGTTTTCTAGTTGAACCTGAGGTTGCACAGTTTGGGAGAAGAGATTCTCTGCCTTCACATTGGAACTCGTTGGTCCACAGTGGAGCATTTAATTTTCCATAGAGCGCCCCCTGGATGACAGAAGGATCCCCACAGCCAAGCTCCCTACAGACCACCTCTGCATCCTGCTGGTCAAAGTCATCTTCACACACTGGGACCCACGACTGATCAGACTTCACCTCCACTCTGCCTGAACACACACTAGTCCCATTCACCAACCTCACAGACTCTGAAGAGAGAGAGAGAGAGAGAGAGAGAGAGAGAGAGAGAGAGAGAGAGAGAGAGAGAGAGAGAGAGAGAGAGAGAGAGAGAGAGAGAGTGTTCAACTTGGCCCATAGGGGGCACCACAAATACTACAAATGCCACTATTGCAGGACTGTTTTGCAGCCACAAATGCTACAAATGCTACTGTAGACATACTGAGAGAGTAGACATACTGACTGCAGAGAATATATAAAATGTAAAGAGAAGCTTCCTGTTTCACTGTTTACAACGCAGGCAGTCAGACAGACCGACTGACTGACAGACCGACAATAAGAGACTTGTAAACAATACAGTCATTGTTGAAGTCATTGTTTGTGGTACCTGAACAGGTTAGCTGCAGTCTGAAAATGGAAATATCAGATTCCTTTGTTACACACTCCTTCAGTGAAGACTCAGACCCAACACAGGACGATCGGAGCTTCCATACAGTTTCAGATGTGGAACCAGGACTCTGTTCTGTTGAAACAGCAGAGCCACAGTCCAGCTGTCTACACACTACAGACGATGACGTTGGTGTCCAGCCAGGCCAACCAACCACTGGTCTCCACTCTCCCTGGTGTTTCATCTCCAGTCTACCTGAACAGTGACTGGTTCCTCTCACCAACCTGACATCATCAAATGCTGTACAGAGAGAATAGAGTAAGCACTCAAGAATTACGATGACTTTGATTGTACAATAAACCAATAGAGTAGTTTGTCTTTTACCTGAGCAGGTGAGCCAAACAGCCTTGTAAGGTGAGCAGGTGTTTCTAGTTGAGTTTGAGGTTCCACAGTCCAGGAGAACAGACTCATTACCTTCACACTGGAACTCTTTTGTCCACAGTGGAGTCTCCACTCCTCCATAGAGCGCCCCCTGGAGGACTGCAGGAGCCCCACAGCCAAGCTCTCTGCAGACCACCTCTGCATCCTGCTGGTCAAAGTCACCTTCACACACTGAGACCCACGACTCATTAGACTTCACCTCCACTCTGCCTGAACACACACCAGTCCCCTTCACCAACCTCACTGACTCTGAAGAGAGAGAGAGAGAGAGAGAGAGAGAGAGAGAGAGAGAGAGAGAGAGAGAGAGAGAGAGAGAGAGAGAGAGAGAGAGAGAGAGAGAGAGACAGAGACTTTGAATGCACAGTATGTGCACAAGGAAATTAATGATCATATTCTTCTTCTTCATCATCATCGACTGTAGGGAGCAGTTACTATCAAAACCTCCACCTCATGTCACGCTCCATATATGTCCGTCCTTGTCCCTTTTATGCCCGATGGAGATCCCTGATGTCATCAATATTAAGTCCATTTCTGGGAATACCTCTCCTTTATGTCGTCTTACTAGTAGTCCATAGAAGCCTAACACCCGGGGGTCCTTCTACTTACTCTCTAGGACCAGAGCAGAAAAATAAGACGGCTGGCTCAAGCAGCAACAAACGAAGGGGAGAGGATACGTTGTAAAAAGTATAACAAAAGTATTTATTAAATAAAGGCCTAGGACATTAACTGAAAAGGGGATCAACAAACTTAATAATAAAGGATCCAATGGAGTGTGGAGTCAACATAACAGGGGCATGGAGGACAACATAACAGGGGCATGGTGGAGAGTAGAACAGGAGCTGGTGGCAACACTACTCCAAATCCCTTTTATGCCCATATATGGAGATATGGAGATCCCTGTGATGCCAGGGGAACCAAATCCCTTTATGCCCACATGTGGAGATTGTCTAGTTTTTAAGGGAACAAACATTTTGGTTAAGTTTAATTAAAATTCACTGACTGACTGACTGACTGACTGACTGACTGACTGATTGATTGATTGAGTGATTGATTGATTGATTGATTGAGTGAGTTGTCAAAGAAAGTCAAAGGGAACAGATGAAGAGAGATAACAAAATAAGAAGGAGAGTGTGAAATCACATTGCCTTAACATCTTCACGTTGTCCAGAGAAACCGCAGACCTGACCCTTTCGTCTCTCATAACTGCCAATTACATCCAACATAATGCTCATAACCGTCAGAGAGATCTCAATCTTTCTTTAGGCAGAAAGGCAGCAGTTCATATCAGGGATCACACCCCCGTCACTCAGACACTGAACTGAAAGGTCAGTGGATCAAGAATGGCATTTAATTGTCCTGTGAGTGAATGTTCACCACACTGTAAGCAGTTGCAGTTGAAGCTACTGTTTGTGTTACCTGAACAGATCACCTCCAGCCTGCCAGTGGAAATACCAGACAGCGTTGTTCCACAATCCCTCAGTGAAGACTCAGACCCAGCACAGGAAGATCTAATTGACCATACAGGTTGACGTGCAGAACCAAAACTCCCTTCTGTCGAAACAGCAGACCCACAGTCCAGCTGTCTACACACTACAGATGATGACTTCAGGGTCCAGTCGAACCAACCAACCGCTGGTCTCCACTCTCCATCTTTTATCTCCAGTCTACCAGTACAGTCATGTGTTCCTCCCACCAACCTGACATTAGACTCTGTACAGACACAAGAGTATACAAGTAATATTAGTTAATTATGTGTTATTTGTTATTGTACAGTAATAACCCAAACTGATGTGCAATTTGCCTTTTACCTGAGCAGGTGAGCCAAACAGTCATATCAGTTGAGCAGGTGTTTCTAGTCGAACCTGAGGTTCCACAATCGAGGAGAACAGATTCGCTACCCTCGCACTGGAACTCTTTTGTCCACATTGGAACCTTTCCTTCTCCATAGAGCGCCCCCTGGAGGACTGAAGGAGCCCCACAGCCAAGCTCCCTACAGGCCACCTCTGCATCCTGCTGGTCAAAGTCCTCTTCACACACTGAGAGCCACGACTGATTAGACTTCACCTCCACTCTGCCTGAACACAATGTAGTTCCATTCACCAACCTCACAGACTCTGAGAGAGAGAGAGAGAGAGAGAGAGAGAGAGAGAGAGAGAGAGAGAGAGAGAGAGAGAGAGAGAGAGAGAGAGAGAGAGAGAGAGAGATGAGTGAGTGAGTGAGTGAGTGAGTGAGTGAGTGAGTGAGTGAGTGTGTGAGTGTGTGTGTGTGTGAGTGTGCGTGCGTGCGTGTGTGTGTGTGTGTGCATGTGTGCCTGAGAGAGAAAGGGAGTAGAGAGAGAGATATATTTCAACTTGGCCCATAGGGGGCGCCACAAATGCTACAAATGCCACTGTTGCATTTAATGGGCATCAAAAACAAATGCTCAAGGTTTGTGTTACCTGAACAGATCACCTCCAGTCTGCTAATGGAAATATCAGGCATCTTTTTTCCACAATCCCTCAGTGAAGACTCCGACCCAACGCAGGAAGACATAACCCACCATACAGGTCGATGTGTACCAGAACTCCGTTCTACTGACACAGCAGAGCCACAGTCAAGCTGTCTACACACTACAGACGATGACTTCTGGTTCCAATCCAGTGCAGCACTCACTGGTCTCCACTCTCCCTGGTGTTTCATCTCCAGTCTACCAGTACAGTTATGTATTCCTCCCACCAACCTTACATCCTCCTCAGAATCTGTACAGAGACAAGAGAGTAAGCAATAAGTTGTCACGCTACAGTGTCTCACAGAAGTAGCAAATATTTGCTGATCTACACGCTCATATCATAACGCATAGTGGTGCGATGTGTTGTGAGCTTGTAAATCTTTAGCTATTTAAGAGTTAAAGTTTAAGTGGTTAAAGGGCGACTTCACCACTTTTCCACATATCTTCATATAAGTGGTCCCCACTAATTTTCATGATAGAATAGTACTCCCCCCCTAGTCTCCTCATATTGTCTCATATGAGGGCCTTCAGAAACCCGCCTACCAGTGACATCATCATCTGACATCATCATTAGGCAGATTTTTTTTAAGATTTAAAAAACATATACAATGGCCAGAACAATGGCTTCCATTATAGCATTGTAACTTTTTTCATGAATAGAAAGCCTGCGGTTTCTATTAGCTTGGATTCACATCAATGATGTCACTGGCAAGGGGTCCGCATCAATATGCCGACGGGCCGGTATTCCGACACTAAAACTAACCCTAACCCTAAACCTAACGTCAGTCACGAGTAACTAACCTGTAACTAACAAGTTACGAGTAACTAACCTGCCGACGCTAGTCGGAAACAGCGGCCCGTCGGCATATTGAGCGGACCCCACTGGCAGGCAGGTTTCTGAACTACCCACATCCCGCCTACTGTATGATAGCCTACACAAAACTCTGCTATTTTATCATGAACATTATATTAGTGAGGACCAATTACATGAAGGAAAGTGGTGAAGTGGTCCTTTAAGTGTGTCTTTATAAATAATGAACCAAAGAAAGGTATTAACAAGAGCGTGACTAAATAATAACTGCATTGGATCCATTGGAACACAGGTTATCTTTTTACATTTCCCTTTTCCAGTACTTCTTCCAATGCAAGGTTTTCACCTGACAGCAACGATTTGTATGTTCCCACAAGGCATAGCAACCTGACTTGTCTTCCAGGTAGATAATCGGGAGTGGCTAAAAAGAATAAAACAATTGAAAAATAAATTAAATAATTTGTATGTGTCCCAATTAAAAATAAATGTTCCACGTTTAAGTGATTCATGCAGAGAAGATGGGATATTTCATTAATTTATTTACATAGCAATACCAAGTTATCCCAGATTTTCTTTGAAAGGCACTCAAGCATATTATACTGTAGGTGGATTTTTGTTTCTTTATTTTGGGCTTTAAGAACACCAGCGGGCAGTGTTGGGTGAATATCTAGCGCAGCGTAGTTCATTTGGACACGGAAGTTAGAGTCTAGATATACCCCGAACTCACCCCCCCCCCCCTTTCATTCGCTAACAGTTAATTCATTCATACGCCCACGTTCATTCTTACTTCATTCTCATTCGCTACAAGCTACTTCACACACGCCCTCATTTCTCAGTGTAGTCCTTATAAGCAGCCTCTGCTCACTGCTCATTCTACTTGTTCAGCTGTCAAAGCAGGTTGTGTGATGTGTGTTGGAAAAATCCTCCACCTCCCCGGCCTCCTCCCTGTGGCATTTAGCTTCAGTTGTAATGGATGCTCTGTGATAGGATAACATGTGGATTGTACCATGGTTATTCCATGATTGTGGTATGATGAAATGTTGATTGTACTATGGTTATTCTATGTGCTGTAATTTATGATGTAATTGGAAGTTCATGTATGTACATCTGTAACTTATGCTCTGCTCTGGGGGGTCTGAGATAGCAGATTTTGTGTTATGTTATGTTATGTTATGGTTACACAGATAAATCTGTATATCATCAGAGCAGAGCCCATCTGCCAAACTCAATGCAATATCATTGCATAAATGGTTATGTTATTTCTAATAAATGTCACAACGCACAACCTTTAAAACCAGGAAAGCCTGTGTGTCATTTTAGTTACTATGTACAGTATATTATAGCAGTGTGTTTGTGTGTGTGTGTGTGTGTGTGTGTGTGTGTGTGTGTGTGTGTGTGTGTGTGTGTGTGTGTGTGTGTGTCATTAGCTTAAACAAACACGGGTTAAAGTGAGCGAGGCTCACACGGCACTCCTTATTAGCAAACAAACGTTCAGATGTCATGGCAGCCACCAACGCACCGAGCGATAAATATCACAGAGTCTGGATAATTTTCTTCGTCTTGGGCCTGGGAAGTGTTTTGCCATGGAATTTTTTCACCTCGGCTACACTGTACTTCATCAGTAGGTTGAAGTACCCGGCCGTCAATGGCATCGATGCAGTCAATGGGACCGTGGCGAGAGGGAGCAACACACAGAACACTCTGCAATCAATCTTCAGCAATGTGATGACACTGACTACCATGGTGCCCCTGCTCACCTTCACCTGCCTCAACTCCTTCATCCATCAGAGGATTCCTCAGAAGCTGCGTATCTTTGGGAGCATGACGGTCGTCTTGGTGCTCTTCCTGTTGACCTCCGTGCTGGTGAAGGTAGAGATGGCACCACTGCCCTTCTGCTGTCTCACCATCGTCACGGTCATCTGCATCAACTCCTTCGGTGCCATCTTCCAGGGCAGCCTGTATGGACTGGCCGGGGTGCTGCCTGTGTCTTACACCACGCCCATCTTGAGCGGGCAAGGGCTGGCCGGCATCGTGGCTGCCGTGTCCATGATCTGTGCCCTGGCCACTGGCTCACCTCTGCGGGACAGTGCCTTCGGCTACTTCCTCACAGCCTGCGTTGTCATCCTACTGGCTAACCTCTCCTACCTCGCACTGCCCAACATAGACTTTTTCCAATACTACATGGAGAGCAGCAGACTCATGACATCCCCTGATCAGGACAACAGGCCAGTAGATGCGTTCAGTCTGACTGACGAGGTGGACAAGCCAGTTGTTTCTGTTTTTGCCATCTTGAAGCAGATCTGGGTGATCGCCATGTCTGTGACGTTCAACTTCACCATTACCATCGGAATGTTCCCGGCCGTCACAGTGGGCGTGAAGTCAACGATAGCTGAGGGAGGATCCTGGGACACCTACTTCATCCCCGTCTCGTGTTTCCTGCTCTTCAACGTGATGGACACCGTTGGGAAGAGCCTGCCGGCGGTCTGTATGTGGCCCGGCAGAGACGGCATCGCCTGGCTGCCCATTCTGGTGGGTGTGCGGGTGGTCTTCGTGCCTTTGTTCATGCTGTGCAACGTGCAGCCTCGTCGCTATCTACCTGTGTGGTTTGGCCACGACTCCTGGTACATCCTCTTCATGATCTTCTTCGCTTTCTCCAATGGCTACATGGAGAGCCTGTGCTTGTGCTTTGGACCAAAGAAGGTTGCACAGCATGAAGCAGAAACGGCAGGAGCCATTATGCTCTTCTTCCTGTGCCTGGGACTGGCGCTGGGTGCATTAATCTCGTTCGCCTTCAGAGCCATGATCTAGAGCCGTGTTTCTCAAACTTTCAAATTTCAAGGTCTCCCCCTTGACTCTGACAGTGTACAAATGGAACCAAATGAACACGTTATAATCAGGGGTCAGGGGATCTTAATAACATCTGGGAATACATTCCTTACCAAGACATTTCTTCACCAATGTGTGTGTAAAGGTGTCTAGTAACACATCTAACACATTTTAGATAGTTTAAACACTACACTACCGCCGGTATACAGGAAGAAAATACCCAGAGGCCAAGGAATGTTTTTTTGTGCCAAGCAAATGCTTGCAATGGATTCAGAATCATGACCCCTAGTAGTCAGGGACCCACAAGCCCAAAAGCTCAAGGATTAGGGTTGAAAATGTGATGTCATGCTGTACTTTTTATTTCTGTTTTATCTATTAGTTTGGTCATGAAGGTCCACAGAATGAGAGGCCTGCTCTGCCGGAAACATATGCGGAAAAAAGTTATGGCCATTTGTATATTCACTGTCCCATCGACTTCACTATAGACAACATTCCTGGCCGATTGCAGGAGGGACGCCCCGCCCCCAAGTCGAAAGGGAACTTCCGGGTTCTCTCTGTCAGGCATGCATATAAACGTGTTGCCAAGTCAATTTATTTACCTAAACTATCTTGTTTTTTTTGCTTATTTATATTGCAAGAGTTGGCTTGTTTGGCTTATTTCTCTCACAAATTTTGGCAACACTGCCCAGCGCTGCAGTAAAAGATTATGACAATGAACTGAAAGGGTTAAACCAACGGAGGTTTTTTTTCCAGCTGTCAGATGGTGCGGTGACTGCGGTCATGGTCTCTTGATATGCAAGCGCACCGCTATCTTCGATGTTTTTATTCTATCTACACCAGTTAATAGTATTGATGACATCCTTAACATATCCTAAACTCAGCAAACTCCCCAGAGAAGCAGCACGACTCACAACAACAACAACAACAACAACAAGGTAAAACTCTCATGCTAGCTAATTAGCCTTGTTAGCTACGATCTTTTACTGTATGGGGACTACTCTTGTTACAACTAAGTACAAGTTATTTTCACTTGTGACAACACAACATTGATTATAATTGAAATACAAGCTCTTCGCTGTTGTGTTGTATCTGTGAATGCAATTGTTTTCTGTCTTTCAGACCTGTACTGTACGTCCAGGACCAATGAAGCCAGATGTGAGGGTCTCCTCATCATATTTATTGCAATAAAATATTTATACACACTTTTCTTTGACTTGTCCATGCCTTTTTTTTTTAACTGTTGAGGGTTTCAAATGTTGTACTGTATATTGTGTTATTGAGATAAGGAATGTTCCCAATGATGCTTTGAAGGAATGCTTTTAAACACTTGTCATTTTCAATTAATCCAGTTTGTTTTTGTATCTATTAAAGCCAAATGTATTCATTGTTTTGACGTGACAGTTTAGGATTTAATGATTAAATGAGCATTAAATATGAATGGATATTTATATTGCCTTGATTAGGATTAAATCGATGATTTACAGTGATATAGTGAAATGAACACAGCATAGGATGCACATAATAGGTGGGCTAATGTGTATTATGTCTATTCTGGAGTGGGTTGAGTTGTTGACAGGCCTATTTGTAAAAACATTAATGCATATCACACAACACAAGCCAACTGTGACTTCATCCCAGAACAGAGGAGAATGGAGATGACAACGTTTGACATGATCAACCAGCGTTCTGAAGGGAAAAGGTTTGCTAGCTAGAAATCATACAACATTCGCTTCCATGAAATACTGATTAGGTTCAATGCTTGCTTTCAAATACACAAATCTGTTTATTTGTAGGCCTATATCAATTCAATTCAAAGGAGCTTTATTGGCATGAGAAGACATGTTTATATTGCCAAAGCAAGTGTCAAATAAAATAAAAACAGTTTAAAATGGCGAACATATAATATGACATGCAGTTGGAGGGAGTACAGCATTGTGTAAAAAGCTATGTCGCATTGTGACATTTTATATATATATATACAGGGTATAAAGCTTTTGAAACAATTTAAATAGCGTTATTTTTTAAGAAGTTTGCATATGAAAAAAGGTAGTTTCATGACAGTACACTAGTACAAGGTCAACTAAAAGCATACGCCCAAGAAAGCCTATGGCAATTGTTTCAATTGAGATCTCTTTTTTTTCCCCTCCAACTCATAACATTGAATGATGGCAGAACAGGTGTGTATCGTCACAACTCATTTATTTATCAGCAGAGTGGATGAGTGTTGCCATTAAGTGACATTGTTAACATAAGTTACAAAGTAAAATTACAAAGTAAAACAATCCCGTCTCATTAGTTAAGAGGAGAATCAGATCAGATGAACGTAAACAGGAAATCGCGCTACGATCAAGCCCAAAAAAGGGCTTCCGGTCGGAAGTAGGGGGCGTGGCCAGGCATGTTGTCTATACACTAATCCGAGTAGAGCTTTGTGTATGTCGCCACCTAGTGGCAGCGACATTACTGATGTGTTAACACACATCAGTAGCAGCCCAGCGTCAGTGACAGTCAACGCAAGTATCAGCCCAGCGTCGGTGACACAGTCAAGTTGGATTGATGATGTTAGACAGTGGCCTTCAGTTACAGATGAAGGTAGCTTATCGGTGATTTTAGTTATTGGTTATGGAAATAGCATGCTCTATTTCCACAACCAAACACTAAAAACTGTGGGAAAACATGGAAAAACTGTCACGCTAGTTACGTTAGCTATCTAATTGTAACGATACACTGTATGCATTGTTTCATAGGCATTCAAGAGTATTTCCTTCATCGTCTGGCATCTGATGATCAACAAAATGCCAACTACAGGTCACTCATTGAGGGTCAAAATTATCTGAGCTCTGGATGGATTGGTCAAATACTGCACACTCTACCTGATGATGAACACATAACTCTAAGAGCACCTGTTCGATTCTCACAGACAATTAACAGCCAACATAATGTTGAATTGACTCTGCAAAGACTGGATGGGAGAGTTGTAAATGTGTACTGTGATTGTATGGCTAACAAAGGGAAGTGTTGCAGTCACACAGCAGGTGTACCGTACAAGATTAAATATGCTGTGACCCAAGGCCTGACAGGAGTATCCTGCACTGACAAGCTGTGTGCTTGGAATGCTTGGAATCAATCCACTTGGAAAAATGTGATACCGGACACAATTGAAAACATTCAAGGGCCAGAGCATGCAGTGCACCCAAGAAATGTATGATTGCTAAGCCAGCCAACTCAGGGGATGAGAAGTGTTGAATGACATCTGCATCAGTCTCAAATGCCAAGGATGTAACGTCCATATTTTTCTTGGGTGCATACTCTTGAATGCCTATGAAACAATGCATACAGTGTATCGTTACAATTAGATAGCTAACGTAACTAGCGTGACAGTTTTTCCATGTTTTCCCACAGTTTTTAGTCTTTGGTTATGGAAATAGAGCATGCTATTTTTTTTGCATGAAAAACATTCCTTGGGATAAATTTCAGCCCCCCAAAATTGTAAAAAGTGATGAGTCATCAAAAAAAATCATCACTTTTCACAGTTTTGGGGGGCAGATTTTTTGCCCTAGAATGTTTTTCATGCAAAACAAATGCTTGCAATGGATTCAGAATCATGATGTACCCCTAGTTTGACCCCTCACATGCTACTTAAAGCACATTTATTTTCTTTTTAAATATTTTTTATTTTCCTGTATAGTGAAGTTGATGGGACAGTGAATATACAAATGGCCATAACCTTTTTTAGCGATGTTCCCGGCAGAGCAGACCTCTCATTCTGTGGACCTTAATGCCATGTCCCTAATCCAACATAATCAGGTGCAGGTGTTGCCAGTGGCAGAGGCAAACCATTTTTGACTGTGTTCAGGCCAGGGAGCTGTGGTCTGTATCCTGTTTTTTGACTGTTTATATAACTAGACCTTACCCGTTCGAAGATATGTGCTCCAAAATATGTGCAGAGTGTGGGTTGTGGGGAAAGTTACTGTAACTGGTGCGTGCGTGAGAATATGTTGGAGCATCATAATGTAAGGAGCAGCTCATGGAGGAGTGCATATTTATGATGGATACAAATAATTTAACAGCTAATTTAGGTGAATAGAAGTATGGGGATGAATGCGCTTGCTCCACATAGTTTTTTCATACCCATTGGAAGATGAGACACACATCAAACGCACCTGGTGAAAGCGAGAGAGAAGAGAGAGAGAGAAAGAGAGAGAGAGAGAGAGGAGAGAGAGAGAGAGAGAGAGAGAGAGAGAGAGAGAGAGAGAGAGAGAATGCACATTCCTAACTGTGAGAGAGAGGGGTGTGTGTGTGGGGCTACAGATCCCATGGCCTGGAGGAACGGACCGTAACCCTGACAACAGGCTAAGAAAACGCTAATAAACAGCTTTAATTTGGGAGAAATGAAATTCGGGCTCTGTCACCGTTGGTATAATGCTAATGGCCAATACCATGTGAACTTTGGGATCAGTTGCTGAAGCGAGTGAATAGATAAACGTAGATAAGCGTGAGCGTTAGAGCGTGAGTGCGTGAGTGAGTGAGTGAGTTTGCTGGTTTAATAGATAGATGTAATGTCTCTGTATGCGGAAGGCATTGGACTTAGGCTACAGAGAATAAATATTGTTCATGAACTCAACAGAAACTTTTGGACTCCCGTTTGTATGAGCACACGTCTGAACTCCCTCTGCAACCAGTAGTACCTAAAATACAGGTTTGGCAGAAACATTTTCGTGCCAAGGACCCCCAAATTGATATACATTTGGCTGCATCTGAAAAGGTTTTGTGCCAGGGATCCCCCAGAAGAGTTTATTGATTTTTTTTTTTTTTCTTTTTTCTTTTTTAACTTTCACAAATGGCAGATGCAGGGGTGTCACCAGGGGGGGAAAGTGGGACTGAGTTACTAGGGCCCAAGGTGGAGGGGCCTTAATTATTTTATACTTTAACTATTGAAAAATAGCAGATACAAGCTCACAACGCACGCTGCAAGCTTGTAGATCTGCCATTTTTGAAAAGTCGAGAAAATGTGTGCAAATCTTTGAATATGTATTTTTTAAGCGAACATTTTGAACTCAAATTTGGCCGTGGCCACATACATATCATTTTGGGGGTCCTTCACATAAAAAGGTTTGAGCACCACTGACATAGAAACATAGTTTTTTTTTTCAGACTGAGGATGTGAAATATTCAAAGACTTGCACTAATTTTCACAATTTTCAAAAATAGCAGATCTACAAGCTCGCAGCGTGGCACCGATGCTGTGAGCTTGTATATCTGCTATTTTTCAATAGTTAAAGCACAAAATAATGTGTAATAAGGCGTTCCCAGTTCCCCCTATATGAAGAACATTCATGGGGGGCCCGCAGTGAATCCTTGTACCCACGGCCCAGAATTTGGTGCGACATCCCTGGGCAGATGTACAAGCTCGAGCTGGTGGACCCCACTTTTAGAACCATGGTTTAAATACGTAAAAGTAAAAGTAGCAATACCACAATATAAATACTTTGTTACTGTCCCGTATTAAAAATGTGAATTCATGAAGAATGGATCAATCACGGAGGCCGCGCCCCCACCTCTCCGCCTAGACCTCCGACCAGAATCACAGCCGCACCATTCACTTGAATGGACATACAGCGTATTTTACACATTAAATATTAATTCCGTTTTGGACCCAGAGCTTCGAAATCTCGTCCAATCCGTCAACAAGGCGGGGATATGCATTGGAAAAATATGTAGACCTTTAAACTTTTAAAACAATACGACAAAGGAATATAATTATAAGGACGCAACAGCAGAATGAGGAAATCGCCTGTCTGCTGGACCTACAGAGCCGTTTTCACTTTTCACTGATTTGTTTAGAGGCTATTATTACTCTCCATTACACAAACAACCAACCAGAATAAACTGCTTCAAATGTAGGCTACATGTTTCTTATCATGCCGATTGCTTATAAATCTATAAAATGTGATATCTCTGGCGTGAAATGTTCGCGATTCCTGACAAGTTTAGCTGCCGAGCCGCAGAGGGAGAGGCAAGGGTGTCGCACCAAATTCTGGGCCCTGGGTACAAGGATTCGCTGTGGCCCACATGAATGTTCTTCATCGTGGGATTTCAAAAATAGCAAATCTACAAGCTCGCAGCGCGGCACTCGGTGCCACGCTGTGAGCTTGTATATCTGCTATTTTTCAATAGATAAAGTCTAAAATAATTAAGGCCCTTCCACCTTGGGCCCTGGTAAGTCAGTCCCACTTTTCCCCCCCTTCCCACAGCCTGCAGTCGAAAGCAGAGTTGAAATACAACACTTCGCGTCGCTACCCCTGTTCATTCAGACATTCATAGACGTACGTTACTTAATCAGTTGCTATTTAACATAACAAATAAGGTGTTTGTAGTCATGGGTTATTGTCGTTTAGGCCAATACAGTCCATTCATATTTAAATTGGTTTGAAACGGCTTTCTGTGGTCCAGCAGCCATGGACATGTTCCTTATTCCTCTGCTGCGACCTTATATATTCCTATGTCGTATTGTTTTAAAAGTTTAAAGGTCTAAATATTTTTTCCAATGCATATCCAGGCCTTGTTGATGGATTGGAAGAGATTTCGAAGCTCTGGGTCCAAAACGGAATTAATATTTAATGTGTAAAAATCCGCTGGATGTCCATTCAAGTGAATGTATGGTTCCTTTAGAGGCGGCTGTGATTCTGGTCGGAGGTCTAGGCGGAGACAGCGTTTGGAGGGGCGGAGTTGCGATTGGTTTATTGGCATCACTTTTTGCAGTGCCAAAGTACAAACTGTCCTTATGTAGCCCACGTTCTCTTTATTGACAATCCATATGCATATGACTTCAGGTGTGCGTGATATATCAACTATGCTACACTTCTCTGAAGCATGACTGCATGATTATTGTCTCCACCAGCCGAAGGCATGGGGGAGAGTATGTTTTCGCCTCCGTCCGTGTGTCCGTGTGTCCGTCCGTCCGTCCATAAAGTTTGTTACCAGCTAATCTCCGGAGGCGTTGCCCCAGTCGCTGCCAAACTGAGCACACACACTCCCTGGATGCCAATTCAGAACCTCTGCCCCACATTTTTCACATGGGCCCGTTCTAGCGCCACCATGAGGCCGATGTTTGCAAAACACATTTCAGTATAATACTCTTAAGGGATTTTGTCCACACATCCTACAAATCGGTAGACAGTATCTCTACAGTCATGTGACACGGATCTGTCCGATTTTCCATATTCCATCCTGATTGGCTACAATTGGCTTCCAAAGTTTGCAGGATTGCTTCGTTTTGAACAAAATGCCTCAAATCACAAACACAGAGTGCAATCACAGTGAAATTGGCCGTGCACATTCCCACTAGGCCGAGGAAGAAATGCCATTTCAAATTTCTCAAATCAGCCTCATGGTGGCGCTATAACAGGGCAATTTGTGTTTTTACCTTTAACTCCACCAATAAGTGGAAAACTTTGTATACACACTTCCTAGAGGCTAAGGATAAACCTTTGCCCTGCATTTTTCACTTTTGCCTTTTATAGCGCCACCAGGAGGACAACTTAAGTAAAACAAATTATTTGCTATTACTCCATCAGATTTTCTCCAACAATCATGCAAATCAGTACACAGTATCTCTATAGTCATGTGATCAACTCCGATCCGTCTGATATGCCTCATAATCTCAAATCATCAACGCAGAAGAACAAATGCCACCCTTTTTACATTGGCCTATTATAGCACCACCAGGACGCCTGGCCTGGTGGAGACCTGTGCTCGGAAGAGCACTGCTTCTAGTTGACTCTATTTCTTTCCTCTGGAACATCGTGACATTTACACTTATTTACATAAGAAATTTACATTATGTGCAAACATTTTTGTATTTACACATGACCATGTTTTTCTTTTTTTTCTCATGAGTTTGTATGTTCAGTTCAGAGTCTACTCTGGACTATGACTTGAAACAACAATGAAATGTCCTCAATTAAATTAGTACTTTAATCAGGTTAAATGGCATGAAATTGAAGTGTAATTAAATTAAATACATTGTTTTCCCACCATGCAACCTTGGCAAGAAACATTCATGACAAGAAAAAAGGTCTCATGTGTTTGACAGCGTTTGATCGTCGTGAAACCTTGCATGCACACTCCCAGTAGAACAAGGAAAAACCTCCACCCTAAATGGATCAAAATCCCTGGATCATGGACGCAACTGACACAAATCGGTACATGTCTCTGGAGTCATGTGATCAAGATGTATCAGTCAGATTTTTCAGATTCCATTCCAATTGGCTATTACTGCCTTCAACTCTAGAGATTTGTATTATTGTCCATGCCAGGCCGAAGGCCGTGTCGCCATCAAGGCTTGCCAACATAAACTTTAGTTGACTGTAGAAATATTTGATATTTAGTTAACTAGGGCTGAAGACTTAAACTAAAATATTTCAAGTGACTGAATTCAAATTGTAACTAAAACTAAATCAAATTTTGCTGTGACTGATCAGTGCAAAGAAAGAAAAAAAAGGCAAATGAGAAAAACATATCCAATTTCCTACCTTCAGCGTTCACTAAGTTCAGAGTATGTGTCCATAAGAAAAGCAGACAGCTTTGCGTTATCACATGCATTTTGTTCTTCATTGAACAGCACTTTAGAACATTCAAAGGCTAAATGTTCATGTGCAGTGGGATTTCTTTTCCCTCTGGTAATCATTGGCAGTAATCAATTGAGCAAACAAAACAGTTTGTGCTTATCCAAAAAAGCTACAGCACCCTTTCAAGGTTCAATAAAAAGACACAATACAGCTGGGAGCAGCATTATACCGTAGGCATAGACATTTTTATTCTTCAAGCTTCTTCAACAGTTTGATAAGATAACAATTCCATTAAATTAATTTAAGATCGAAAGGTGAAATAGTAGAATAACCTAATATAATAGGGATAAGAAAGGAATAATATAACACAAAACAGCTATGCACAATGCACATAGCTAATTACCAACAGTCGGACGGAGTAGGCCTTACATCTTCTGATGCACTTGAACACATCACCAGTTGATGAACCTGGGTTCATCGGGTGCGTTTGGGTCTTTCTACATCAGACAACCTCACCCAGGCGACCCCGCCACAGTTGTTCAGACAGCAGCCTACCGTATATATAACAAACTAAAGTTTAGTGAGTATAGGTAATTATTTTGCAGCCTTAGATATCTTAGATTTAGTCTTATGCATGATGCACCAACTTTGGAAAGTTCAGGGATCTTCTACTGTATGGGAATAAAGTGATGTAGCACGTGTTTCAACAAATCATACTCACCTGTGCACTTTGCGGATTTAGGCCTATAGACAGGCTGTTTGATCTCTGCTACTATAGCAACCATGACGTGAACAAAATATAATGTCCAATCAGCTCCCAGCTGTGCGTTTGGAGGTATATATAAACACAAAGGAGTATGTTTGTTATGTCGCATTTACATGCTTAGCTGCAGTTCTTTCCAAATCTCTGGGCCAGACACATGATCACGCTTTGTCTTTATCAACGGCACGTGTCATGGCCGAGGAGGCAAAGAAAATGGCAGCGTACGCCGCGGTGGATAATCATGTCCAGAACAGCCAGGTTGTCGGAGTAGGCAGTGGCTCAACCGTCGTCTATGCCGTGGACAGATTAGCTGAGAGGGTTCGTCTGGAGAAGCTCAACATTGTTTGTATCCCGACCTCCTTCCAGGCCCGTCAGCTGATTCTCAATCATAACCTCACCCTGTCTGATCTGGATAGACACCCAGAGCTGGATGTGGCCATTGATGGGGCAGATGAGGTGGACTCTGACCTCACGTTGATCAAAGGGGGAGGGGGCTGCCTGACACAGGAGAAGATCGTGGCTGGCTGTGCTAAACATTTCATCGTCATCGCTGACTTCAGGAAGGATTCCAAGACTCTGGGCCAGCAGTGGACGAAGGGGGTTCCCATTGAAGTCATTCCCATGGCGTACGTTCCCATCGCCAGAACCATCGCTGCGCGCTTCGGAGGGGAGGCCAGCCTAAGAATGGCTGTCAGCAAGGCAGGACCAGTCGTCACTGACAACAGCAACTTCATCCTGGACTGGAAGTTTGAGCACGCGCAGAACTGGAGAGAGGTCAACGTGGCCATCAAGATGATCCCAGGTGTGGTGGAGACTGGGCTCTTCGTGGACATGGCTGAGAAGGTCTACTTTGGACTGGAGAACGGAGGCATGATGAGTCGAGTTCCCCAAGTCAACTGAAGAGTTATAACAAGCATAATATTGATGACATCAGGGATCTCCTTGTGTGACGTTAGTCTTGTACTGCATACGGACATAGGGACCTACACTCAAAGCCAGATGTTGGAGCAGTGAGTGTGAAGTGAGTGGTGCTGATGATGATCATGATGATAGACCCACATGACGTCACACATAATGCTGGAAAAACACATGGTCATAAACAAGAAGCCATGCACTGGAGCGGTTAGCACCGCTCGAAAATTATATCTGAATGAAGGGGAGGGGAGAGGGGCATTTTGATGGGCCCTATACACAAATCTGTGAGACAGACATCTGACAGAATTTGACTATCCTGGACTAGCCTGCACTGACAGATTTATCTTGTTCCAGGCTACAGTAACAGTATAGGCTCCTGTCCTGGCCTACAGGAGCGTCACAAGGGGGGGCAAAGTGGGACTGAGTTACTAGGGCCCAAGTTGGAGGGGCCTTAATTATTTTATACTTTAGCTATTGAAAAATAGCAGATCTACAAGCTCGAGCTTGTATATCTGCTATTTTTTAAAAGTCGTGAAAATGTGTGCAAATCTTTGAATATGTATTTTTTAAGCGAACATTTGTAACTCAAAACTAAATATTTGAGATGGGGGTCCGTGCCGTGGCCAAATGCATATCATTTTGGGGGTCCTTCACATGAAAAGGTATGAGCACCACTGACATAGAAACATAGGTTTTTCCAAAAACCTTAGAAGGATTTGAAATATCCAAAGACTTGCACACAAATATTCACGATTTTTCAAAAATAGCAGACCTACAAGCACACAGAGTGGCACTCGGTGCCGCGCTGTGAGCTTGTACGTATATCTGCTATTTTTTCAATAGTTAAAGCACACAATAATGCGTAATAATGCGTTCCCAGTCTAAAAACCCCTCCCCCTATGAAGAACATTCATGGGGGGCCCCTAGTGAATCCTTGTACCCAGGGCCCAGAATTTGGTGCGACACCCCTGCTGGCCTATGAACCACATGGCTCGGGAACTACCAACTTAATTTCTTTGCTGTTCTAACCACTCCTACGTCTGGCTTTGTGTGTCTGTAGGTCCCTATGTCCGTATGAGCACGAGACTAATGTCACCCGAGACTAACATCATAGAAAGTACACAGGGACCGACATCACCACAGCTGATGTCAAGGACAGAATGGCCCATACAAGGAGATATGCAAAAAAAAAAACCCTGTAAAACACAGTTTTCAATGCTTTCAAACAGCTACTTTATAACTTTTTGTTTAGGCAAAAGCTCAGAGCCTTACCAACCAGCAACGCATTTCGACTTTCGAGTATGATAGCGCTTCCTCGGCGAGCAGTGAATTCATACATAGCAACAGTAGGGGGACTGCCCCATGGTTCGAACTCCCATTGGTCCGAACACCGTCGGCAGTTTTACTGAGGTTAGGGTTAGGGTTAGATTTAGGCATAGTTTTACTGAGGTTAGGGTTAGGGTTAGATTTAGGCATAGTTTTACTGAGGTTAGGGTTAGGGTGGTCGGACCAAAGGGAGATTGAACCAAGGACATGTTACCAACAGTAGTAGTGGTGGTAGGATTAATACTTTAGACAAGGGGCTATTGACTCCACTGGCATATCAAAGTTAACCACATACTGTGTATTGCTTCTTCATTGTAATATTCTCCTTGCAACTAGAACGAGGCACTCCGCAGTCTCCGCGACACCTTTGCCCTGGAGGAGATAACAACGTATACGGTCATTTAGCCCAACGCTTCTTCAGCTCCATCACCTCAGGTGTGTGTTTATGTCAAGGAGCTGGGCCTTGTGATAGCAACTATGGTACACTTCTCTGGAGCATGACATGATTTATGATTATTGACTGTACTTATTATTCTTCAGGGATAACTCAGGAACTCTCTCACTCTCTCCCAACACTGTTTCACTTTATTTTAATTCCTTCATATTCATTGTATTAAGTCATGAACGAACGTGCAACGACAGTGAACGGAGAGAGAGAAAATGTGTGATTCCTCTGGGGAAATCTCGCTTTTTCGAACGCACATCATTTTGACAACGGAGCGTCGGCAGGTATCGCTACTCACCCCACGGAGGTTAGGGTTAGGTTTGGTTGTCGAAAAGATGACTTGTAGAAATAGTGACACGCTCATGATTTTTCTAAAATAGCAGATCTACAAGCTCGCAGCGCGGCACTCGGTGCCGCGATGTGAGCTTGTATATCTGCTATTTTTCAATAGTTAAAGCACAAAATGTGAGTGAATCCTTGTACCCAGGGTCCAGAATTTGGTGTGACACCCCTGAGAAGAGTTGGATATAGAGTAAGTTTACAGGGTAAGACCTGGAACGGATTATTACTTTAACCATTAGTTTATGTATTAACTATATAAAAAAGTAGCAGCTATACAAGCTCACAGCGTGGCACTCGGTGCCGCGCTGTGAGCGTGTAGATCTGCTATTTTTGAAAAATCATGACAATCTTGTCTTTGCATATATTGACCCAATTCTATAAAACTCATGTTTCTATCATCAGTGGTTCTCAAACATTTTCATGTCAAGGACCCCCAAAATTACATGTATTTGGCCGCGGACCCCTAGCCTGGCTCCAGCCAATAGACCCGCCCACTCTCTGAGTGAACTGCATCTCTTGGTCTGGATATGTCATATGACGAGTCTCTTGATTCGGTTCAAAGCCGTATCTTGGCGAACCGACCAATGAATTCAAAGCAAGACGGAAAAAATCTACAGAAACAGTGGAGGGAGGGGTGGCTGCGTGGCTCACAAGAGTTCTTAATTGCTCCCTTTGAACTTCAAAAGGACTCCGAACTGCAGGCATTGATTGAGCCATACAAGTGTCGAGTAGCTCGTTAGTGATTCTCTCTAATCAGTGAAACATCAAAGACACTGACCTGTTGGGGTGCATGTCATTGAGGGGAGGGGGAGGAGGGATTGTTTTGTGTGCAAAAGTCAAACACAACCCTCCCACCAGATCGCTTGTGATTGGGAATTTCAAATTTTAAATCCCCTCCCCTTTGAAATCTCAACACAATGGCTCAGGCTCAGACTCTTAAGCTCCAGCGCAGAGTCTGAAATCAGGCTAGCGGACCCCCATCTCAAAACATGTTGTTCCAGGGACCCCCCTAGAAGCATTTTTTTTAAATAACAGATCTACAAGCTCACAGCGTGGCACCCGTTGCCGCGCTGTGAGCTTGTAGATCTGCTATTTTGTAATAGTTAAAGCATAAAATAATGGTTAAAGTGGTTCCAGGTCTTAATGGGTTAAAGATGTACAGTATACATCAAGGGTCTTCAGGGGGTCCCTAGAGTTACTACAGGGGGGCTTATATTCAGGTGTGGCTTATAGTCCAGAAATTACGGTATGTATTTGCCCACGGACCCCGTCTCGGTGACCCCCATATATTAGATTTGTGTTGATAAAATGCTTCAAATATACTCCAAATTCTTATTCAAAATCTTTTATTTTTATTTTTTCTCAAATAGCCCGTATACAGGGTGAAAAAAAAAACATCACAAGGATGCAACTGGGACGTATCATCAGTGATGTAGCCTGGGGTCGACGGGTGTTTCGGGTCTCGCAACATCATACACCCTCGCCCAGGTAACCCAGCCGGGTTGATCAAGTCCCGACTTACGTCCCAGTAGCTATCCACGATCCGTCCTATTAGGTAAAGACAGGGTCACTCAATGTGCTGCACCGGAACTACTCTGCCGGGATTGGGGGTACTATTCTGGCACGTGGAAGAACTAGGCTCTATGGGTTAAAGTGGTTAAACTGATTGTGATGCCGTTAGCACATTTTGCTTGGGACCCCCTGGAACCCCATCAAGGACCCCTGGGGGTCCCCGGACCCAACTTTGAGAATCACTGTGCAACAGTGTATAGCGACAACCATAAGAACAGGGGTCTTTAACGTTTTCAGGCCAAGGACCCCTTAGTTGAGAGAGAGATGAAGCAGGGACCCCCACAACCTGTTCGTAGATTCCATAGTTTCATTGTTTGACAGCACAATCATCAGTGTATTTTGGATTCATGTCAATGTGTGTTTTCAGATATTTAACCACTTGAACCGTCAATACTTAACAAACTTGAACTTTCACTCTGTACTTAGTCTGCTCTTTTCCCCCCTCTCTACACCAAACCTCTTTGCCTAAAATAGCCGATCTACAAGCTCGTAGCTTGTAGATCTTTTATTTTTGGCTAAAGTTCTCAGAATATGGACGCTAGGGTTCAAGTGGTTAATATACTGTAGAAAAAAATTGAAAAAAGTTTCTATCACACAAATATTTGGAGGACCCCCTGTAGTAACTCTGAGGACCACCAGGGGTCCTGGACCCCCTGTTGAAGACCCTTGCATGAGAACATGGAATATAATTGTAGTAATCATCATAAGCATTCATTGTACAGTAACTAGCAAGTCATGTCTTTACTATTATGTATTGAGCTCACCTTCAGTTTGGGGAGATCGTTGGAGGTGAGAATAACCTTGTGATGTCTTCAACATGCAACTCAACCACTGAATAACCGACCTAGAAACTGGTTTAAGTATGCTCACTGCACTGTTTAATAAGAAAATGGTGGCAAATAGCCCTGAGCAATGATCAGGGTTATTTGATCGAGCAGTTCCTCGTAGACAGGTTCTTACATAAATGTGCTTTCATTCAGTAATATAAATATCACTTGATTGTATGTCAAAATTTAAAAACTGAAAATAAACCTTGTTTAAACTACTATGGGATCATCTCTCTAATTTGTCTAAAAGTGAAAGATGCAGTAATTTCCTGATTTGTATGTTTATTTAATAATGTATACACATTATGTTAATGAGGCAAGGTTGCATGACACATCCATCCATCTTTCTAGATTTTTCCGCGCTACTACTCCCAGGTTTGTCTCAGGCTCACGGCAGAGTATTGAATTATGGAGTCTCTCAGAATGATCGCTGGAGTATTCTTTATGTCCCTTCTGCCTCATATTATTCTCAGATGTGAGAAATACTTATTTCTCCTTTTGCGTTGCTGTGAAATGTCCACCTTTTGGAATGCTTCTGCTGAATCAACAAATGATTTCCATGTGTAAGGGAGGCTGTGCACGAGTATACACTTGTGATTATTATGTTCTTATACCACAGGCAGAACACTGGTAATGCAGTGCCAGAAGGATTTATGTTGGTTTTGAGGACTGAACACTACTTTCACAGAAGGTACTGTAGGCTAGGCACATACCATTTATTTAGGTTTACACATTTTTATTTAATGTTTTGACATTTATGTCTGCGTGATTATAAACACATCATGTTAAAGCACTGGAAAAGCATCCATTAGACGTAATATAGAACAATATTGAAAAGTGAGATGCATCGAGAGGTGTTGTAGAATCCAATTATTAATAGGTGAATCAGAATCAAATCATTAGGCCAATGAAGATTCCCACTAGTATGAATGCAAATGTGATTATAAGCAAGCTACAGTAGCAACCCATTGTTTTCATACAGACAGCAAAACGAAACACACATTATCATTCAGTCAGCTGTTTAGATTGTCCACTTTTTTAGTATCAATGATTTGTCATTATCATACTAGATTAGAATATCTATACATTCCTTATGTGTGAGATGACTGAGAGCCCAATGCACTGCAAACAAATAAAAAATGCCACATGTAGCATTTTTTTTTCTTCTTTAAGCCGAGTGAATCCTTCCTACACACATTTCTCTGTGTTGTCATTGCTGTTTTATCCTACTGGCTCACCTGCCAGTAAGCACAGACGCTCTACAAAGCCGGGTGCACCGCGGTCAGTGTTGTACCCGAACGCGTTCAATGAACGATCGTTCATGAACACGTTCATATTTTGGGCGAACATGAACTATTGTGACGTCCGTGAACAGCGCTCGTTGGCCTGTTCGTGCGGCGGTCCGCGGTCGTTTTTCCTCTCGTCTTGCTTTGCATTTACATGCTCCAATAGCACCCAGCTGCAGACTCGCAGACCTCGAGAACGTTGATATGTGAGCCGTGCTGTCTGCAGCTGGGTGCTTCTCTTCACACGAAGTTCTGTGTGTGAGTCTCCTCCTCGTTACGTCGCCTCTAAAGTAAAGCCTGTGTTTACTTCGTCGTATGACGTGCGTCGCATCCACGAAGACGTGAGCTTGTAGATCAGCTACTTTAACCAACGCGGAAACATGCAGATGTGCACGCCGGTTCGAAACGTATGCCTTCACAATAAGGATGCAGGAAGACTGGGCACCAAAATATTGTGGGCACCTCAATGTTAAGTTGGATGAAATAATTTCTGTGTGTGGTTCTATATGGGCTGTCGATAATTTTGACAAATAATAGCTTGCAGCAATGTCTAAAAAAATAAATACATTTGAATAGCCAAAAGTATAAAAATAATTACAGTTAAAAAAAAGAACTAAAAAGAACTAAGTTAGTTAATTTTGGGGAACCGTGAACTTTAGTTCAAAATGTGGAATTGTGAACTATGAAATGAACTAGTTCATTTTAGAAGTTTCCCAACACTGACCGCGGTGGACTCAACATTTTGTCAATTAAAAACGAGTTTAAGATGACACGTTTGTCAAATGGGTGCATGTGTTTTCTCAATGCTTGTGTTTGACAATTTGCAGCCATTTTGTGTATGCGCTGTTTAATTGGTGAATGCGTTTTCGGACTTTGCAGGCGTTGTGTCAATTTGCAGAATACTGAGCCCGGCTACCGTAGGTTTATGGTCCGTATGTGATCTAATGTGAATCTTAAGATGTTCATTTTGGATAAAACGTTTGTCGCAAATGGTACAACGAAAGGGTTTCTCCCCTGTGTGTATCCTCATGTGCTTTTTCAGACTTCCACTTTGATTAAAGCTTTTCTTACACGTTGAGCAAGTGTACGGTTTCTCCCCCGTGTGTGTCATCGTGTGTCGTTTTAATTCTCTATTTCCACCAAAGCTTTTGTTACAAATTGTACAACTAAAGTTCTTCTCTCCCGTATGAATGATTGAGTGCGTTTTCAGAGTTATATTTCTATTAAAGCTTTTACCACAAACCGTACAAGTGAACGGCTTCTCCCCCGTGTGGATCCTCATGTGTCTTATCAGATCTCCCTTGTCGCCACAGCCTTTGCCACAAACTGCACAAGTAAACGGTTTCTCGCCTGTATGCACTCGCATGTGTATCTTTAGTTGTCCACTTTGTTTAAAGCTTTTGTCGCAAAGTGTACAACTAAACGGCTTTTCCCCCGTGTGAATCCGCATGTGTCTTGTCAGGTCTCCCTTGTTACCGCAGGCTTTACCACAAACTGTACAGGAAAAGGGTTTTTCACCTGTATGCACTCTCATATGTATCTTCAGGTTCCCGCTGTGATTAAACCCAGTGCCACACACTGCACAATTAAAGGGTTTTTCCCCCGTATGAGTCCTCATGTGAATCTTCAGATTCCCGCTGCGATTAAACACTTTGCCACAAACTGTGCAACTGAAGGATTTTTCAGGCGCTTTCCTCTTTCTTTTCATGGACGTACTTTGTTTCGATGATTTCAGGTCCTGGGACAGCTTGTTGCCAGAAGACGACGATGTTTGTCCCTCCACACGTTGTGTCTTGAGTGACTCCAAAGTATTTAAAGCTGACTGAGCCTCCCTGGTCTGATCTAAATCACTTTGTTCGTGGTCAGATTCAGAATCACTAGCTGGTTGTGATGCTCTACAGCCCTCTACTCCGGGGTTCTCCCACTCATCACTGTCTTCATTGTCATATTCGGAACCGAGCTGGTTATCATTCGTTGGCTGTGATGTTCCAAGGCCCTCTACATCAGCTTGTGTTTTTAAGTGTTCGGCTGAGGTGCTGGCTAGAGGCTCCGTCTTTCTGTTTTCGCCATCATCCTCGGTTTTCACTGCTATTGTCATAATAGATGTGTCAGCAACCTCTGGTCTTCGAGGCTCCTTCTGTTTGTCTTTAATCTGTAGGGGCTTTGGTTCCTCCTTGACCACACCGGGTATCCTCTCCAGATGTTCAGGGGAAACCTGTTTGCACACAGGCAGTGGCAGGAAGTCTGGAAGGAGAAAAAGAACAACATAAATAGTAGGGATGTCACTAACGGTTCAGTTAGAAACCGGTTTACCCGCCAGCATTAACCGGTTATAGGGCTGTCGCGATTATGACATTTTACATGATGATTAACTCATTAACTGCCAAAAACGTGAATCCCTTAAAAATCCCGTTGTACCACCCTGCCACGCCCGTGAATCCCGTGAATAAAAAAAAACAAAAAAAAAAAAACTTTTTTTTTTTTTTTTTTTTCAAAAATTTTTTTTTGGACCCCAAAAACGTTAGTAGGCATGATAGCGATCGCGAAATTGCTTGTTTAACCCCCATACAACCCCCATACAACTCAGGTAGCAGACCTCCAAGCTCACAACAGTGTAAAACATAATGGCTGCTATCTCATGAATGCCTGAACGGATTTCCATTCGGATTTTTTTGTTTGAAAGCTGTGAGCAATGTGGACACACGTGGTGCATTATCTAGGCATGGGTGTGCATGATCCGTGCACTATGAATTACATGGAAGTCTATGGAGACGAATGGCAGTTAAAGAGTACGAAGGTATTGTTAAATGGCAGCATATGAGTTAATTGTCACTCAAATAATTGCGATTAACGATTTAATTGTGTTTTTGTCGTTGACAATTACATTTCTGTTTGGCTGGTAGGCTTTGCAGTTGCACATGGCAATCATGACACATAACTTAAATATAGAAAGAAATTACTGACATATTTGACAATTTTATACTTAAAGAACATTGCTAGTGGAAATAGTCTGCTATTTCCAGTTTTAAGGACCACGCGGTCAACGTTATGATCATACGAGCGAGATATTATGAAATAAAACAGCACATGCACTGACTAAACCAGGGGTCTTCAACGTTTTCAGGGCAAGGACCCCTTAGCTGAGAGAGAGATGATGCAGGGACCCCCACTACACTACATATTGTATGAAATGTGTATTGCAGATTTGCATCAATTTCATAAACTTGCAGTCCATGTTGGATTCATGTTAAAATGTGACATTTAACCACTGAAATTGACAATACTTAGTAAATTTGACATTTCACTCTGTACTTGGTCTGCTCTTTTTTAACATCTACACCAAACCTATTTGCCAAAAATAGCTGATCTACACGCTCTCAACGCCTCACGCTGCAAGGCGTTGAGAGCTTGTAGTTAGTTGAGAGCTTGCAGTTCTCCTCAGAATAGGAGGGTTCGAGTTGTTCATTTAAAAATAATTATCCTGTCACACAAAGATTTTAGTAGTAACTCTGAGGACCCCCTAGGGGTCCCGGACCCCCTGTTGAAGACCCATGGACTAAACAATAATGCACAGCTAATGATGCAAACAGTAACACACTGACTAAGTTACTGTCTGCTGCCCCCTCTCTCCCCCTCTCATCTCTTTGTCTATTTCTCTCTCCCCTCTTCTCTCAGCCTGTCTGTCTGTCTGTTTGTCTGTCTCTCTCTTTTTCTCTCCATGTCTCATCACTGTGATGTCAGGGGAACCACTCTAACATAATGGGTTTGCCACTCTGACATCACACTCTGGCTTCTCTGTGATGTCACACTGACAGGATCCCTGTTATGCCCATATATGGAGTTCCCTGATGTCATCAATATTAAGCCCATATCTAACAGGACTTCATAAGGGAATGCCCATATATGGAGGCCACATCGGACACATACCACACTAACAGAATCCATATACGGCCAAGACAGCCCATATCTGTGTGGCTGGTTCTACAGACAGGGATCTCCATGTATGGGCATAAAAGGGTATGATGTCAGATGTCATAGACATAATAGGACTTTCACATAACAAATAACTGAGTAAGCATGTTTGGGCTCTCACAGCATATCTCCATATACAGTACATGGATCTCCATATATGTGTACCAGGGGTCTCCATATATGTGTACCAGGGGTCTCCATATATGGGTAACTGGTCCAATATACATCACTGGCCAGATGGCCAAGACATGGCGCGACCTCGGGCCCTGAGGCGTCTTACTAGTACATTTATATTTATATATAGATATATAAATATAAATATAAATAAAAATATATATACACACACACGCACGCACACACACACACACACACACACACACACACACACACACACACACACACTACTGTATATGCGCAATAGCCAGCAACAGTACATTTATGTAAAGCACGGGTTCTCAAACCTTTTTCTAGCATGACCATCATAATATTATGAGGGATTGAGGGATTGTTTTTGGCGACCCCTTTGCAAAAAGCTTCAGAATATTGACCACCAGCACAACTAAATGCTATTTTTTAAATGAATGTACTGATAATGGAGAGGTTAATATTACATTATGAATACATTAACCCATTAAGACCTTAAAAATACCTAAAAATGTCTACTAAATCCTAATGGTTTTCTGAATAACTTAGGTTTTTAATGTCAAGGACCCTTGGAATTGTATGTATTTGACAGCGGACCCACATCTCAAAATATTGTCTTCCAGCCCCCCCAGAAGCAAAGATTTGAGTAAAAAATTAAATTCCAAGTTTTTTTTCCTCAAAAATAGCAGATCTACAAGCGTGTGTGGGAGAAACATTCAGCAAAGACCGTCTGGAACAGGATTGGAATCTGTGGTGCGGTGTCAGGCTGCTTATGAACCTATAATTGGTAGGGATGCGTATCGGTATCGGGTGCCGATATGACTTAAGTCATATTGGGATATCGGATACGTCACCGATCCAAGTCACAGATGCATATACTTATAAACGATAAACGATATCCCACATCTTATCCAGCAAGCCTTTTTCGTTGCTCCTCCACTCTTGAGATGAGACACGTGTTGCCATTGCATTTTGCACTCTGTTAATTGAACTGAAGCCTATCCTACAATTAATAAATGACTTTAATTGAAAGGTGATGCGTTTTTATATATATATATATATATATATATATACTTGCTATGTAGCCTACTGTATCGGTATCGGTAAAGTATCGGGAAATATCCAAATTAGTGTTGTCAAAAATATCGGTATATCGATAAATATCGGTACAATACGACTTTTCCGTAGTATCGGTAGTATCGATACTACGTTTTACAGTTCGGTACGGCCATGCAAGCTGGAGCGTTCCCGAGCTGTGGCGGCTTATTTTCTCTTTCTTTTATTTAACTCTCGACAACAACAGGTCCGCTCGCTCAAATAAATAACTCCATCTCATTACAGTTCATCTGAACAAAAACAACGATGCAAGCTGAACGGGGCTCGCTCTCTCTCTCCCCATCCGTCCGTCCGTCCCTCCCTCCCTCATCCCTCCACACACACTCTGACTCTCTCACACACACACAACCAACTGCAGCTAGTGCGCAGCCACCACAGCTAATCTACAAGGCATACAAACTCACATCATGCCAAAGAATGGCCAGATTAATGCACACGCTTTACGTGCTGAAGGACAGGGCACCATGCTATTCCCGCAAAAGTGCTGAAATCTATAGCAAAGGCTGCTGAAGAAGCGCTAAAAAATGTCCGTGAAGCGTCTATTTTATTTTCCGTGCAAAGCGTCTATTTTCCGTGTCATCAACAGTGCTTTTCCGATGTTTCCTCCCTGTTGGTAGCCAGCCACACATATCCACAATATTGCACTACATAAATGCATGTAATCATGAGCAGCATGTGTGTCCACTGCAGCCTGCTTGTTTAGCGTTCTGTGCTAAGATAAACACTTCTCTGAATCTGATCACCCAATGTTGCCAGGTTTTGTTTTTGAGAGGGAAACAAGCAACCAGGGGGGTTTGCTTGTTGATACTGATGACAGTATAAAAACAGAAAGGATTGCCAAGCCAATTTCACCAGCATATTAATAAGGGTAATAATGGTAATAATAATAGTTAAATAATAATAATAATAATACATATTATAACAATAATATATTAATTCATGAATTTATATATATTATTAATATAATTTTTGGGGACGGATTACATTCATTTGGGGACGGTTAAATTTGAAGTTTGGGACGGTCCTGGGACGTTGGTGAAAAAGGTTAGTCTGGAGCCCTGGCCTTTACAGTGTGACAATCTGAGGCTTTTGAATATGCACACTACCTCAATATTTACTTTACAATTGCAATGCATGCCATGCACTCACTGTTACTATGAAAGAAAAATATTACTGTGAAAGAAAGTGTAGTTATTTCTTCCAGACAGTTGATTTTTTTATTTGTATATTTTTCTTTAAATAAAAATACATTTTTTGCAGTAAATTCTCTGTGGTTGCGTGGTATCGAAAATGGTATCGAGTATCGAAATTCTTCAAAATATCGTATCGAAGTTGAAAATCCAGTATCGTGACAACACTAATCCAAATGTATACATCGGATCGGAATTGTAAAGTATCGGTGCATCCCTAATAGTTGACCGCCCAGACCTCTAGGCCAGAGGTCCAGGCCTATTTTGAGGTTTAATACCTGAGAGAGTGTCGCCCCATTTCTCGATGGGGAGCGTTGCCCCATCTAGTAATGTCAACGTTGACCCAGCAGCCGCCTCTGGTCTTTGGAGCAGCTTGTCCTGTTGGTCTTTAATACGTGGAGGCATGGGTTCCTCCTGGACCAGACTGGGGGTCCTCTCCTGTCCTGGGCAAACCTCTTTACACACAGGGAAAAGTGGGAGATCAAGGATCATGAGTTGGTTTACATTTTAATATAATCTATTTTCTTTAAAATAAATATTTCCCATCAAAAAATGTATTGTCTTTAAATAAACTTCTTTCTTATTAAGTACAAAATATGTATATAATGTTTGTCAAATGACTCTTGTCAATAGGGCTATGTGACAGTACAAATCAATCTCAGAAAATTAGAATATGTTGTAAAAAGGCATTGCAGATGCCCTAGCACTCCAAATCACAACTGACTTCGGAAACTTCCCACTGGACTTCAACCAACTCTGACTTCAGAAGGTTGACATTTCTCTAATATAAATCCATGTTTGGAGTGGTCTCGTGTAATACTAATATTTTGAAATATGGACTTTTGATATTCATGAGCTGTATGCCATAAAAAATATTTTTTTTTAACAAAAAAAGGTTTGGAATAATTCACTGAATGTGCAATGTATCTAGAATATATGAAAGTTTCACAAAATATACACATTTTCTGAGATTGATCTGTATAAAAGAAACTATCCGTGTCAGCCTTCAAAAGTCAACTCTTGGGTCAAAAAGGGGGCAGGGGCAGCCACAGCAGAGTGGTTAGTGAGCCCACCATGGGAGCCAGAGCCCCTGCTTGTCCCAGGTACGATTCCAGGCCAGGCCAGCAATGTGTCGATGTCTGTCCCTGAGCAAGACTCTTAATCCCTGTTTGATTCCCGCCGGGGGACGCTGTGGGTGCTGGGGGCGTGTTCCCCCTTCCGCGTCATCAGCGCCCACACCCTAGGTGGGGTTGGCGAAAAGGCCTTTCTGTGTGGAGTTTACATGTTCTCCCCGTGTCTCCTAGGGTAGATACCCTCACATAAACATGCAGTAATCCTGGTCTCTATACTGCCTCCCCCTGGCCAGCCGGGGTGCCTGATGGAGGGGAAAGGAACACGTTGGAATAACGTGTTCCTTCCACTCGCTACGTCCAAACCGGGGAAATCCCCCCTGTCAGGTGAAAAGAAGCAACTTGGACTACTCATGCATAGAAGGAAGCATGAGGTCAGTCTGTTGTCTCCCCAGGCGCGGCAGAGGGAGAGCAGAGCCCAGGATTACATATGCAATTGGCACTGGGTGAAAATGGGTTACAAACTCGTGGGATAAAAAATTATAAAAAAAATAAAATAGAAAATAAATCCCTAATTGCAAATACCTGCTCCTAGGTGTTACAGGATGGGTATAAAGCAGAAGACAAATTTAACATATACACATACTGTATATAAAGATAGTACATATTAGAGTATATGTCACAGTGTTTTTGAGATTCAGTTAGATGGAGAACAGGAGTGCTCGTTTTTGGGCACAAGTTGGAGCAGGTGGTGCCTCCTTCGGGGAACTAGGAATAATTTGACTGAGGTTAGGGTTAGGTTTAGGCATAGTTTTACGCGGCACTCGGTGCCACGCTGTGAGCTTGTACGTAATAATGCGTTTCCAGTCTAAATGGTTTAAACCCCCTCACCCTATGAAGAACATTTATGGGGGGCCCGCAATTAATCTTTGTACCAGGGCCCAGAATTTGGTGCGACACCCCTGGCTGGGGTTAACCACAGCATCCCTGTTCTGGGAGGAACATTAGCCAAAAACACATATTTGATCCACAATTTGGTCCATAGCAACATGTTGCGAGCTTTTTGATTGGTTTTCTTTTAAGATTGGGTGTAGACGTAAGGGGAAAAATAGGAAAAAGATAAAACACTCTAGCCTTGGATAAAGACTGTCCTATCATAGATGTATTTTTTTGTCGATTTTGACATTTGCATAATACGAAAGTTAAGTCAGACAGACTTGATAAAATACATCTACAGTATGATAGTCTTGATCCAAGGGTAAAGCGGTCCAAGAAGAAGTAAGGAGACCTACAACTCAGAAAATGTCAAAATCATTAAGTGGTAAAACCATTGGTTCTCAAAGTGGGGTCTGGGGACCCCCAGGGGTCCTTGAGGGAGTTCCAGGGGGTCCCCAGCTAAATGATTGATAGGAACCAAATGGACCCTTGTGGTTATATAACTCAGAGTGTGTGCAAATAGAACTCATTTGTACACTCTCAGAGTTAAATTAACATTGATTTTACAACATAAATTGTGGTCCCAGAGATAGAAATGCCATTAAATGCACCCTGTGGATAATATGCCTTCCGGTTGGTTCCAAGATTTCTAGCGGAAGTGCTGCGTTTAACGGAAGTTACGTTAGGGGAAAACCGGGGAAGCTCACTTCCGGGGAAGCTCACACGGCGGAAGTTGAACGCTTTCTGCCTTGTATGACGCGCCTGTCACTCACTTCTCGCACCGCCCTCCCTCCCTGTAGCCTCACTAGCCTGTACTGTAGAGTAGACTTGAGTTTGGGTGCATGAGACTCTTCAAAACGCGTGATTCCTAAACCCACCAGGCTTGAGTTAAGACCCGCCTCGCGGAAACGCGAGGACTTCCAGGAGTGGTTGAAATCCCTGCCTGACACATGGATGGTGGATAAAGTCAGAGGCATGAAGACTTGTAGACCTACTTGAGAAAAGCCTGCATTTGCACAATGCACAGCTATTAATTTCTCACTACAGTGCTCAAAATAAACTGTGCTAAAAAAAACTTGAAACTGACTTAATTTTACTGTGCTTAAAGGGAAAACTTTGTAACTTTGCTAAAGAGAAAAACGTAGCCTACTGAAGCTATTAATTTGTCACTACTGTGCTCAAAATAAAAACTCTTACTGATTATCAGTTAAATTGTTATGGTTTGGATATGGCTTTGGGCGTATTATGCTGCGTGTATTATTGTAATGGATCAGTACTAGGTAGTAGGTACTTTGCACTTGAGCGAGCAGCACTAACGTTCATGGGCACTTTCATTAAGATTATCGAGAGGAGGCGGGTCTTAACTCAATCCTGGTGGGTTTAGGAATCACGCCTTCAAAACAAAACATCTCCCAGTCCCTTCCTGATTCTCAGAATGTTACGCCTTCGACTCACCCGATTGGACAGAGGGGGGAAACCAGAATCTCTGCGTGAAGAATTTCTTTGCTCCAGTGCAGATATCCTCCACTGACATGAAACCGCCCCCTTCTCATTGAAATGCATTGGCGAAACGCGGATTCCACTCTCATAGGTATTTTGGTGTGAGGGCACCCTAACGGAGTATTTCTATATTGCAGTATTGATACGTTTACTTAAGTAAAGAATGTCAGTACTTTTTACACCACTGGCCTACACATGAAACACAATTTTAAACATACATATACAATATCATGTTGTAGCCCTACCCGCAAAGTGCAACGCTAGATTTTTTTAATATGTTGAATCTAGGGTTGCAATACCTCCCATAGGCAGCCAATGCATCAAAACAGTTTTTTTGCCATCTGATTGTATTAAACGACATCAAACTCACCAATATTGGGGCTGTATGGAAAGCTTGAAGGATCCTCTTTCTATCTGCAAAGGGTTTGTTTCATAAAAACCCAGCGTATACATGTTATGAGCTACTATCTGTCAATAAATCAGAGCAGACATGTATTTTCTTTTCTAAGTGTTGAACTTCGGAAGCGCTTGTCTTCTATAACGCCATGTCCCGCTGCCTCCTGCATTAGGCTATGTGACATTTAGAACCAGCTGGTACACAGGACCGCTGAGTGACTTCCCACAAGCGCTTCCAAACTCCAGCACAAATATCACCTGAACTGAATTTTTTGATAGAAAGTAGCTCATAACATGTCTATGGTGGGTTTTTATGAAACAAACACTTTGCAGATAGAATTAAGGAGATACTCCAAGCTTCCCATAGAGCCCCAATATTGGTGAGTTTCAATACAATCAGATAGCAAAAAAAAAAGTTTTGATGCATTGGCTGCCTATGCCGGGAGATATTGCAACCCTAGATCCTGTCATTCAATGTGCTGTCATTCAATGTTATACGAGATGTTATATGAGATACTTCAATGGTTTCCTGTGAAAATAAGCGTATTCTTTTCTAGGATCTCCTTTTAGTAGACCTTGTACCAGTGAACTGTACCGTCATGAAACTGTACCTTTTCCTATGCGTCTAATAAAGTCTTCAATCAATCAATCAATCAATCAATCAATTCAACCAATTAAAAAAAATCTTGTGTTGCAATTTGCGGCTTCCCCCACCCTACGAGGTAGGGGGTCCCCTGTCTGCTCCATTGGTCCCTGGTCTGAAAACGTTGAAGATCCCCGTCATATAACATTGAATGACAGACAGACAGACAGACAGACAGACAGACAGAAGTAGCCGCAAATTGCAACACTAGATTTTTTATAATCGGATGAATCTAGGGTTGCAATACCTCCCATAGGCAGCCAATGCATCAAAACGTTATTTTGCTATCTGATTGTATTAAACAACATCAAACTCACCAATATTGCGGCTCTATGGAAAGCTTGGAATTTACTCTTGCTATCTGCAAAGTGTTTGTTTCTGAGAAATCCACCGTATAATTGTTATGATTTATTTTCTGTCAAGAAATCCGAGCAGACATGGTTTATTTTCTAAGTGTTGAACTTCGGAAGCGCTTGTCTTCTATAACGCCATGTCCCGCTGCCTCCTGCATTATGTGACATTTAGAACCAGGTGGTCACAGGACCGTTGAGGGATTTTCCACGAGCACTTCCAAACTCCAGGACTTTATTATCACCTGAACCAAATTTCTTGGATAGAAAGTAACTCATAACATGTCTACTGTGGATTTTTCTGAAACAAACACTTTGCAGATAGAAAGAGTAAATTCCAAGCTTTCCATAGAGCCACAATAATGGTGAGTTTGAAGTCGTTTAATACAATCAGATAGCAAAAAACTGTTTTGATGCATTGGCTGCCTATGGGAGGTATTGCAACCCTAGATTCATCAGATTATAAAAAAAATCTAGTGTTGCAATTTGCGGCTAAAACAGAAGTACTATGCAGAAGATATCAAAACATCACGTCCAGCACTAGCTCTGGTCCATAGCGTTAGTGGAGTTCTCCCTAACGCTATGTTCCTCTACCTCCGTATTCCTTGGCAAAACCGGAACACCCCGCCGTCTGGTCCAAAAATAACAAAAACTGTTTCGCCCCTCATCAAACCAAAGGTATCAGTGGACAGTTGAAAGCTTACTCTACTTAGTGGACGAGGTCTGAGCCCCCCACCACACGATTAAAATACATTTATAGGGCAAAATGAAAAATATTCCACCGGATGGAGACGCTCTTCCAGGTTTTTACGAAACAGCGCTTCCAACGTCGCAGAGTTGAATAACACCCAGTGAATAACACCCAGCGTCTCCATCCGGTAGAATATTTTTCATTTTGCCCTAGAAATGTATTTTAATCGTGTGGTGGGGGGCTCAGCCCGCGTCCACTAAGTAGAGTAAGCTTTCAACTGTCCACTGATACCTTTGGTTTGATGAGGGGCGAAACAGTTTTTGTTATTTTCGGACCAGACGGCGGGGTTTTCCGGTTTTGCCAAGGAATACGGAGGTAGAGGAACATAGCGTTAGGGAGAACTCCACTAACGCTATGGACCAGAGCTAGTCCAGCACCAGCAGTTTGCTCTGACTGGTAGCCTACAGACCTGCAGCGTGCAGCTTGTTGTGGGGGTTGAATACACTGGAGTCAAGCCA
>NC_137828.1:28373820-28747505 GCF_963921795.1 Nannobrachium achirus | reverse complement strand
CTCCAGTGTTGAATACCATGTCCAGCAGCTTGCTCTGGTGGTCCAGCACGCTCTCGTACTCGTCCACCTCCCTCTTGAAGAGCAGGCAGATGAAGTCCACCGCGGCAGCCAGCCGCTCGTCCACCACCCGCCGGACCACCAGCCTCAGCTTCATGGACACCTCGTCGTCGCCGCATTGTTTCTCCAGAACCCTGGATATCTCCTCTCCCGCCGACGTCACCCGTTCGTTCACCGACGACCTGAAAGACTCGATTTTGCACAGTTTGCCTCGTTTAATCGACATGTTTTTTGTTTGCCACAGGCAGCGGGTTCTTTGTTGTTCGGCCCTACAGATGGAACGGAACGTAAACAACGAGGATGGAGAGGAACAAGTTCCGGATCAACTGGAGGTGGGACGTTCGCGAACGAATCGAGTCATTTGAACGGCTCTTGCCTCTTTGACATGAACGGTGGGATCCGGTTCGGTTCCTTTCTAATGAACCGTGGTGGGGAAAGTAGCCTACTCAATTTCTTACTTATTAAGTACAAATATCAATAATGCAATCAATGTGGGAATACTCTGCCACAAGTATAAGTTCGGAATTAAAATGTACTTGAGTAAAAGTACCAACGTATCAAAATGAACTTAAAGTTATACCATGTAACTTTTTTTATAAAACAAATCTTAAAATTGTCCTAACTCTTAAATCGCTAAAGTTTTAGAACACCCACTCCGTTATTTTCAGCTTCTGAAGCCTTCTCTTTATATATTTTCTTCTAGCAGTGACAGGGGCGGGATTTCCCGGCAAAATGACGTCATCATACACTACCGGACAATCACAGCGAGGGTTATACACTGCCGGCCAATCACAGCGCATCTTGAAGTGGGGTCGCTAGCTATCACAATAGGGCGGCCATATTTGTAGGCGCCCGTGTGTCTCTATCTATACTCGGGTGAAACACTCCGTTTCTCCGGAATGCCTGAACGCACAGGAACCAGGGACCCCTCCAAAGATAGATCTCGGCGAGGTGGAGGCAGACGCGGGGGTGACGCGGGGGTGTGAGGCCCGGTCCGCGGCGAAAAACGGCCGAAAGACGCGGACGCTACTGACCACTAGTTGAGCAACTTACACAGTATAGCTTTAAAGTGCCAATAGTAGAAAGTACTCGCAGAATGTCCCATTTCACAGGTTTTCCAATGAATACAATGTAGAAAAATCATTTGAAAATAGCAGATCTACAAGATCACAATGGGTGCGTTCGGAAACCCGCACCGGGTGTGTGCTCAGTGTAGTGAGTGCAGTGGGCGTGGCGTTGGAGAGTGCGTTCAGTGTGGCTTATTTACGAACGACCAGTTAAGAGTCAGCTGTGTGCTTTTTCACTCTGAACTCTGAAGGTAAACTTCCTTAAAAGCAGCAGTTGCTAACGTAACGTTGATATTGAAAGGAGATGTAATTCATAATATTGGCATACCTGCTGTTAGTTTACATGTTGATGCGTGTGAAACTATAATCAAGCCCAAACGACCAATAAAGCTGTAAATGCTGCATTTGCGGTCATTTCCTCCAATTTTCACAGCTGAGAAGCGCTCGAGACACGGCGATGAAAACCAACCAATCAAAACACCACACTGACGCACCACACCGCCTAACCCCATCTTCTGAGTAGCGTTGGTGAGTGCGTGCACTCAACACACCAGTGCGCCGCGCACTGGATTTCCGAACGACAACGCACCAAGTGCACCGAATAAACGAACGACAACATGGCACACCAGTGCGTTAAGTGCGCATTTCCGAACGCGCCCAATGTGTCGCAACGCTTGTAGATCGTCTATTTTCAGATGGCAGGTATGTACCTATATGTTTGAAATAAATGTATATAATAATCAAAATCTACAAAGTAACTAGTAACTAGAATGAGCCAGTCTTTTGAACGGCTCTCTCAAAGGACCTATCAACCTAGAGATCCAGCTCACTTCAAAGAGCCATACATCCCATCTCTGGGATCAACGGCTTTCGGTTTCGCGCATGCTCAACTCGGCCAAGGAGAGCGTGTATCTATTCTGCATCTAGCTTAGGGCGAGACCCACATTTAGAGTGAACGTTTTTAACTAAAATATTAGCTTCTGGGCGTCCCTGGAACAACGTATTTTGAGATGGGGTCCACGGCCAAATACATATCACTTTGGGGGTCCTTAATAATTGACATGAGTTTGAGAACCACGAGGCAGATTCTACAAATGTCTTCTAAATCCTATTACAGTTTGATGGGAAAAATGTTGCTATATCAGTGGTTCTCAAACTTTTGTCATGTCAAGGACCCCCAAAATGATATGTAGCCTATTTGGCCGCAGACCTCCATCTAAAAAAACAGAAAAAAAAGAAAAAAAAACAGAAGCAAAGATGTGTTAACTCTAAATTTGGTTCTTGCCTTAAGCTAGATGCAGAATAGATACACGCCCAAGGAGACGTGGTTGGGAATTTGCTGCCTTTCGCCGCCTGGTGGAGGAGGTGTGTATTTAAGGTAGGCCGACTCACATCATGTTTTAAAGGACCAGTACACCTCTGGGACAACCAGATCTTATGTTATTGTTGTTTGGGACACGATCAACACAATCCTGAGTTATCTTTGGAGTTAAATCTGTGTTTTTAGATATTTTAGTATTTCAGCATGCTACAACTGGTCATATGATGCATTTTGCATCATATGATGCATTAGATGATGCAATATCATGCTACAAAGCATCATATGACCAGTTGTAGCATGCTGAAATACTAAAATATCTAAAAACACAGATTGAACTAAAAAAATAACTCAGGGTTGTGTTGATCGTGTCCCAGACAACAATAAAATAAGATCTGGTTGTCCCAGAGGTGAACTGGTCCTTTAAGTATCAATACTGCAATTTAGTAATTCATCAAAAAGTAATTGCAGAGTGTCCCATTTAACACCTTTTCAAATAAAATGTATAAAAATCTTTTGAAAATAGCAGATCTACAAGCTCACAATGCGTCACTTCGTGATGCATTGTGAGCTTGTAGATCAGCTATTTTCAAATGGACAAAATGTATCCACCTGTTTCCGACCGCAAGACTTTACTGTAGCATTATCTGCGGGACACTTCCGGTTAACAGCAGACATACAAGCTCACGTCGTGTGTCGCAGATGCAACCGTTGTGAGCTTGTAGATCACACTCGGCTGCGACGCCGGAAATGCCGCTCGCCTTATGCGCAATGCACGATGGGATGTTGGAAAGTTGTGGATATAGGGCTGAAGTAGTTAATTTATGTTTTGCAATAATGATCTACAAAGTAAATATAGTTAGGCCTACAATAAAGTAAACTGTAGTGGAGTAAAAGTAGACCTAGGCCTACGATATTTGTCTCTGAGATGTAGGCCTATAGCTAGTGGAGTAAAATAATTAGAAATTTGAAAATTGAAATACTCAAGTCAAATAGGCCTAAAGTAGGCCTACAAATACCAACAACAAGTACAGTTGAATAGCTTTGATTGATTGAAGAATGTATTAGAAGTTTGCATAGGAAAGGGTACAGTTTCATGACACCACTGATTTCAAACTACTTTTTAATTAAACTGTACCTTTTCCTATGCAAACTTCTAATAAAGTCTTCAATCAATCAATCAAAATGTATATTAGCCTATGTATCAGTGGTGGCTGCCTGGAGAATTGATTGATTGATTGATTAATTGATTGATTGATTGATTGATTGATTGATTGATTGAATAAGCTAAAAATAAGAATAAGCTAAATATGCCCCCCCACACTGGATAATTAATTCACTGTATAACAACAGTGACATAAACCAGGGTGGCCAACATTGGACAGTCAGGAGATTTTTATTTTCTATTTTTTTTATTTTATTATTTTAACATCTTAACAGATTTATATTGTTTGCATGTTTTATATACTTTTATCAGGCTTGCTTTACTAGCATGGGTACAATTTCAGCCATTAAAATGCCAAAAGTAGGTGCACAGAAAGTATTTGATGACTGAAGCAAAATAACTTAAATAAGACCCATCTTTAATAATAACCAGTCATTACCTAAGTGAGAAACTGTGTATGATTACATGCACTGCCCCCCCCCCCCCCCCCCCCCCCCCCCATGTGCTGGTCCTCCCCCAGATTTTTTTTAACATAGCAGATTCCTGTATTCTGATTAATTTTGGGAGAAATTCAGGAGAAATGACAATTCAGGAGCACCACAGAGATGGGGTTAAAATTCAGGAGACTCCTGCCGGATTCAGGAGGGTTGGAGGGTTTTACTACTTTTAGAATAACACAGTCACAGTGATGAACGTGAACGTGTAGCATAATGTGTAGTACCTCTTATTTGACACAAGATGGCGGACTTTCCTAACATTCCGTGTGGTCTTATTCAGGAATCACTGGGAAAGTAATTCTATCTGCAAGCCATTATTGATGCTGATCGGTGCAGTGGTTATTGCGACATTAGCCCTATGCATTAGCCATGCACGGACAAAACACATGTCATAGCTGCATGGGCTCTAAAAAGTTAACTGTCCATAAGAGGGTCTCTCTCTCTCTCTCTCTCTGTGTGTGTGTGTGTGTGTGTGTGTGTGTGTGTGTGTGTGTCTGTCTGTCTGTCTGTCTGTCTGTCTGTCTGTCTGTCTGTCTGTCTGTCTGTCTGTCTGTCTGTCTGTCTGTCTGTCTGTCTGTCTGTCTGTCTGTCTGTCTGTCTGTCTGTCTGTGTGTGTGTGTGTGTGTGTGTGTGTGTGTGTGTGTGTGTGTGTGTGTGTGTGTGTGTGTGTGTGTGTGTGTGTGTCTGTCTGTGTCTGTCCAGAGCTAATCTAGTTCACATTCAGTCCCATTGCTGTGCACACTGTCAACTTAGAATTCCACAAATCTAGCCCTGAAACGACCGTCATGTGTCAGGGCTACCACAAATCTATGTACACATGATAAATGCTACTGAAATATTTAACGTTTATTACAAAAAAATCAAACCTCGGTTCAAAGTGAAGAGGTGAATTTTTATTCTGTGTTCTAGAGCAAGAAATCTGTGTTCTAGATCTATACATTCTGTGTTCTAGATCTATACTTTCTATGTGCTTTAGCTCTATATTTTTATGAATTCTGAATTCTGAATGATTTTGTCTGGAGGGCCAAATTGGCATGTGAAGCTTGACCAATCCTCAATTGGTCAAGCATGCACGGGACATGTACAGGACAGACAAAATTGACCAATCAGATGTACGGGACATGTACGGGACAGACAAAGCCACACCTTGGAAGCGGCTTTCACCGCTTCAAAAAAGTTAAGTATTATTTTTATAATAGAAGTCAAGATCATGGCTTAAAGGGATACTACACTGTCTTGTGGGTAATTTTATCGTCTACTCAGGCTTTTGTGACCACCCCAGACAGTTTTTAAGTTGCTTGATTCAGTATTTAGATTTGATATTCAGTTGTCAAACACAACCATTGTTATGATGTCAGTCAGGTATATGACGTCAGTAATGTGACAGACAGGTCCATATTTGGACATAATTAGGACAAAACGTAGTAGCCTACTGTGATGTAACCTAACACATTGATTTGCCCTGATGGCGGTAATCTTGAGGGCATAATCTGGGCATGCCGATTTGTGCAGGCATCGGACATGTCCATATTTGGCTTGATATATCAGCCTGCCTGTCATTTCTGGGTCATTGCATTGACAACGCAGGAGCCGGATATATATATAAAAGAAAAAATGTTAAAATACTCTGTTCCAATTAGCGTGCAGCTGTGACAAATCAACTTGGGTGACTAAGTGGGTATAAATAGTCGTGTCAAAAATACATTGAACCACTGTAGATTTGCAACCTGCATTGAGCCATTAGTAATATAATAATAATAACTTTCTAATTGTACTCATAGCTGAATCATAACAAGATACATACTTACAATTATGTTTGACCTGAAAGTCATTAGCAGTGTTGCCGTGGCGGGATCAGCACTTACAATTGGTTACTACTGCATTCATAAACGAGAAATGAACACTCTCCTGAAGGCCACGGAGGAAAAGAAGCAGACCTTCATCAAGGAGAAGAATGAGTGGGAGGAGGCAAAAAAACTAATGGAAGAAAGGATTAAAGACATGGAGCAAGAGAGGACGGAGAAAAACAAATGGCAGGCGGAGAGACTCCAGCTGATTAGAGAAAAAGAGGCACTGTCAAAAAAAGCAAGACTCCAACTGATTCAAGAAAAGGAAGTGTCGGCAGACCGGCGAGAGAGACTCCGACTGATCGGAGAAAAGAAGGCTTTGACAGAGCTGTTGATCTCCACAGAACAGAAGGGGGAAGACATGAGGAACGAGATGAAGGCACTGCAGGACGCTGTCCTGCAAATGGAAGGGAAGGTCAAAGAAGTGGAGGAGGAGCGGAAGGCTGTGGAGACCAAGAACCTGAAGCTGGAAGAGACGATCAAGGAGATGGAGGGCGCGAGGACGACCCTGACGGAAGAGAGGAAGACCACAGAGCTCAACCTTGTGAAAATGCAAAAGAGGTTGGAGGAAGTGGAAGCAGAGGAGAAAAGGAACTACCAGGTGATCGTATCCCTCAGGGAAGAGCGGAGGGAGATGAGGAACAAATGGGACGAGGAGAGACTCCAACTGATTAGGGTAAACGAGGCGTTGTTACTCTCTTCTGCAGACCAGGAGCATGAAGACGCAAAAGAGATTGAGCAACAGAGAACGGACACGGTTCTAGAGGTGGGGAAGAACAATTCAGATTGTGGAGGATTCACACCCCAACTGATCATTGAAGGGCAAGATAATGGAAATCTGACCAGCAAGAACAATGTTGTGAAAATGGGAAAGATGGAGAATGTTTTATCTAGAGTACAAGTGGCTCAGTTCTCTGAAGTTCTGAACTTTATGGATCCAAACACAGCAAACAGAACCCATTCCCTGTCTGAGAACAACCGAATGGCAGCATGTGAGATAGAACCAGTCGTATCTTGATCATGCAGAGATTTCACATCTCTTGACTGCAACAAAGTACAAAATAGGGGGTTTCAACTGACCACAGACCACCAATCCTGACTTAGACTCACTCAACCTGGGGATGATGTTTTCTCTTTAGTTGCAACAGTGTGTCTATTCTTGGCTATAGTGGTGGGCAGGGACGGAGCTCATGCAATTGTCTCGCTTCAACCTAGCCCTGCTTTTATTCATCAGATATGCCAATGTAAAAGAACGGCTTTGACAGAGATACAGAGTTGCAAAAGGAAACACCCTTTGCATCTACTGTAAGCTCTGGGAACTTCAGAAGGGACTGTATTTCATACATGTGCCTCTTAAGAGAGTCTGTGGACAATGTCAATGATCGTCTTCTGTAGTAGTTAAGCTTGAAGTACTTTTGGAAATAAAGAACAAGCCTCCAATGACCACTGATAATGATGTACTTTATTCCACCCCCAATCACACAAATACCAGGACTTGTGGTCTAAGCTTATCTTCCCTCTCCCTCCCTCCACCAGCTCACAGTCCCTCTCTCCCCTGTATCCCCCTACACCCTTGCACTCTCACTCAATAAAAAATAAAATAAAATAAAATAAAATAAAATAAAATAAAGAATAAATTGCACCTGTGCGAAGGGAGCATTGTAAACACGACGCACGTGCATATCTCCTTGTATGGGACGTTCTGTCTGTGATGTCAGTTACTTTATGTGTATGAGCACGGATCTCTGTACTAAAACGTTTTGCCTATCCATACATGGAGAGCCGTACTAATACACCCAGAGTGAAATGTAGGAGCGGTTTTCACCGCTCAAAAAGAAACCTCTTTTCCCAGTTATCCACAAATCACCAGTTTAAAACTCCTGAAATAGGTCATTAATTTATTCATTGGGAAAAAAAATCAAACCTCAGTTCGAAGTGAAGCGGTGAATTTTCTATGTGTTCTTGAGCTATGAAATCTGTGTTCTAGATCTATACATTCTGTGTTCTAGATCTATACTTTCTATGTGCTTTAGATCTATATTTTTATGAATTCTGAATGAATGAATGATTTTGTCTGGAGGGCCAAATTGCCATGTGAAGCTTGACCAATCCTCAATTCTGCATGCACGGGACATGTACGGGACAGACATTCTCACTCCTTGAGAATCTATGGGAATCCTCAAAATAACATGTACGGGACAGACAAAACTAACCAATCACAGCGCAGGGATGCACGGGACAGGTACGGGACACACAAAGCCACTCCTTGGAAGCGGCTTTCACCGCTTCAAAAAAGAAAGAAAGATATAAACAAGATAAAGATCAAATATGTCGATACATTGTTTTTCTGCCTGACATCAATGTCATCCCAGATATACAATACCATACAAGACAATACAATACCATTATGTTTCAGGTGCACAAGCCAAGCCTTGATGAAGATGTTGCATGCTGTTGAGGTGCCAACTTGCTTCTTGTGCACTCGTGGCCATTTGTGCACCAGCAGAGCGCGCAAGTACTACATTCGGTGCTGTCTGTATGTACAGTATTGGTGGGCAAGTTGGCACTCGGTCGAGGAGCCAACTTGCGCTTTGTTATTTATATCAAGTCGCACTTGTTGTCGATGAAAGTCGCACTTGTTGTCGATGATGTCACCAAGAACGGTGCTTCCTCATTGGCTAAAGGCCCTACCCTTGTACTGTCGACCAGAAACAGACGGCACTGAAAGTAGAACACGTAACAGTTGGAAGCTGCTGCAGTGTACCCGGGGCACGTGTCAATGTGCGTGTGAGTGCTCTGGAACAGTGTTTCTCAACCTTTTTTCTGCACACTTTTCATGTCCCAAGAGTCCATGCATGGGCAGACCAACATAATACAGGGGTGTAAATGTCGTCACTGTCGGGAAGAAACCTTGTATCTCCAAGTTTCAAATTTGTACGTTTCTTCGCAAAGTAAAGCCCTGCTTCACCATACAAGGCTGTCGCACAACAGTAGTGAAAACAGCTGATCTACAAGCACACAACGCCTCGCACCGCGAGGCGTTGTGTGCTTGTAGATCGGCTGTTAGGATCTGTTAGTCAGCGTTAGGGACTAACTTAAAAGTTTCAATGCAATGCTTATGTAAACGAGAGGTTCAGTCTTTTCCTTAGCATCACCATGCTAGACATGCCTTCTTCCGATTTTCTTTTTACCTTTGTGCACACATTCCCCATAATTCAAGGAACAAACCTTTGCTAAACACATTTTTGGAACAAAATGCCTCAAATCATGCATGCACGGTCCAATTGCCGTGAAAGGCTAGCCTAGTAAACTAGATTCCTCCTGCCTTCTGAGAGTCTGGTTTACGAGGCTAGTGAAAGGCCCAAGAACACATGGCACCCTTTTCACATTGGCCTATTATAGCGCCACCAGGAGGCCACAATAACCTACATGACTTAGCAGAGACCTGTGCTCGGAAGGCAAGCAACCTGCAACGCCAAGAGAGCTAGCTCACTTGGCATGGTTACGGCCCGATCTCTTGCAGGGTCATTACACTACCCCCTCCTCACAGAAGCGCACCCCCGCGCTTCACGCTTCACTGCCCACCGCCGAGTCCCTCACGTCCCTCACACGAGGGCACGCTCCACGGGTTCGCTCGTCTGACACCAATGTAACGTTTAGCAGACTGAGTGGCGAACCCCGGCCCCCAACTCAGCAGACAAGGCAAGCAACCCACAATGCCAAGAGCGCTAGCTTGCTCGGCATAGCAAGTTACAGCCTGATCTCTTGCACGGTCGTTACACTATCTATCTATCTATCTATCTATCTATCTATCTATCTATCTATCTATCTATCTATCTATGATAGATAGATAATCTATCTATCTATCTAACATAAACTAGACCTACATGTAGGAGACCAAAAATAAAGCACCCATAAAAATGTGTCCGACCTTGACCCACAAATGGGTCCCGACCCACTGTTAAGGAAACTAATATCCGTCCTACTATAAGAACCGGGAACCTGCAGCACGGTGTAGTCTCCTCTCCTGCACGACGCACAGCGGCACAGCCAGGGGGCAGCGGAGCACCGAGCTGGCTGATGGGATTTATGGCTCTTTGAAGTGAGCTGGATCTCTGGGATCCGTTCCTTTCAAAGAGCCGTTCGGCCCGTTCAAAAGACTCATTTTAGTTACTTGTCACTTTGAAGAATTTGATTATAATCAGTGGTGTGTTCTAGACTTTTTTTTAGGGCATACTATAATCTATGATCCGCGGCTATTCGTGTGGCCGGGGCATACGCCAGTGCATAATGCCTATCAGAATCAGATAGGCCTACTTTGAAAGGTTCACGAGGGCAGACGGCCAGACGCTATTCCTATTTTTATTTCCGACAGCAGACGCCATATACATGCGTTACAGGTAGAACATAGCACTGATTATAATTACAAATCACTTCAACCCTATATACATTTTGGCCATTTGAAAATAGCACATCTAAAGGCTGTAGATCTGCTATTTTCAAATGTTTTCTTTTTTATTCATTGGAATGGGAGTAGGCCTACTTTCTAGTTCTACTATTGGTTGCCTACTTTAAGTGCATTTTGATACCAATACTTTTGTACTTTTACTCAATTCCAAACTTCTTGTGGCAGATTTTCTACATTGCAGTATCGATACTATTACATAAGTAAAGCATGTTTGTACTTAGTTTTTCCACAACTGTTCATTTGGAGAGGAAACGGCTCCCTCCCTATACTGCGAACCGGATCCCATCGTTCATTTCAAAGAGCCGTTCAAAAGACTCGATTCGTTCGCGAGCGTCCCATCTCCATCACACACAGCGTCCTGTCGGAGCGGTGCAGACACAAAGTGCTCTGATGTTTGACTCTGATCCCCCGCAGCAGAGAGCCCGAGTCGTTACGCACAGCAAGGGGCAAAAAAATACAACTCGAGGAGCTACCACAAGTGAACCTTATTCTGCAGCATGTTGACCGTCTGGCGTTCTGCGTTCAAACACGTTCATCCTGCAACTGTTTTGACTTTGCTGGCGCATTTATTTTCTGGTGTGGAAGGATCATTTACGTTGGGCTAATGTGACATCTCCTCCTTTCCCTCTCGGTTGGAATAATGTGGACCTCTCATGACACTGTTGGATTTGTTTTCCTAGTCAGTTTTTGTGTCCAATTTGGATTCTCATTTGAAGGTAAGAAGAAAGATCGAGTGATGCCGGGGAGACTGCCGGGGAAGTGCGCAAAATGTGTAAATCCATTTAGATATAACCTACGTTGCCGAGTGACTTAAAATAATAAACTATTGGAGACGGCAGAAATGATAAAAGGTAATTATTTAATATTGCTGTGTGTATTCATCATTGGACACTGTTTGCCACAATTGACACACACGGGTGTCAATTAAAAACAGTGCCAATTCACCAGTTGTAGCCTACAGATAAGGGATGTCTCTTGAGTGATTGAATAGCCTATATTAGAAGTTTGCATATAGGAAAGGTCAGGACAGTACAGTTCACTGATACAAGGTCAAGTAAAAGGATAAAGAGCACAAGAAAGCGTTTGGGCTTGTTTAAATTGTGGTCCCTTTTTTCCTCAATTCATACAAAGCAGACTAACGGAATGCATCAACAGCTAGGAATAAATGAAGCCCACTTGTTGCAGACGACTGCAGAGCTTGGTTGATGGTTGCATACTGGTGAGGGTTGCTGCAGATGGAGACGCTCAGCACCATGGACAGCGGAAAAACCCCGTCTGTCTGTCTGTCTGTCTGTCTGTCTGTCTGTCTGTCTGTCTGTCTGTCTGTCTGTCTGTCTGTCTGTCTGTCTGTCTGTCTGTCTGTCTGTCTGTCTGTCTGTCTGTCTGTCTGTCTGTCTGTCTGTCTGTCCGTCTGTCCGTCTGTCCGTCCGACCGCCCATGACAGACAAATAAATTAGTCTGGTTGTGGGTCGCCTTTAGAGCAGGGGTCTTCAACGCTTTCAGGCCAAGGACCTCTTGAGAGAAATGAAGCAGGGACCCCCTCTACATATTGTAGCCTAAATGCGTGATGATTTTCATCGATTTCACAGATAGATTCATAGACTTGTTTGACAGCACTGTCATCAGTCTATGTTGGATTCAGGTTTAGTTTACTTGACCTTTCACTGTGTAGGCCTACTGCTCTTTTTTTTTTTTTTTTTTTTTTTTTTACCTCTACACCAAACCTATTTGTCTGTCTGCCTGCCTCTGTCTGTATAATATGTCTGACTGTCAGTCAAATTGCTGTCTGTCTGTCTGTCTGTCTGTCTGTCTGTCTGTCTGTCTGTCTGTCAGATTTACTCTAACGCAGTGGTCTTCAACAACAATATTTTCTGCAAACAGGTTTGGTGTAGAGGTTAAAAAAAAAGAGCAGACCAAGTACATATAGTGAAAGGTCAAGTAAACTAAAAACATGAATCCAACAGACAGATGACAGTGCTGTTAAACAAGTCTATGAATCTACCTGTGAAATCGATGAAAATCATCACGCATTTATAGAGGAGGGTCCCTCTCTCAGCTAAGAGGTCATTGGCCTGAAAACGTTGAAGACCCCTGCTCTAAAGGCGACCCACAACCACACTCATTTATTTGGGGAAATCTCGCTATTTCTACGTTTCATTAGTTCGACAAAGGGTTAGGGTTAGGTTTAGGCATTTTACTGAGGTTAGGGTTTGGGTTAGGTTTAGGCATGGCTAACATTCACCTGGTTAGCATTCACCAGCGTCGGCAGGTTAGCTTTTCACCTGGTTAAGATTCACCAGTGTCGAACTACTGGAACGTCGAACAAATGTTATGTCGCAATATTGACACGCTCCCATTTATTTTACATGTAGGCTCAAACCCAGGGGCGTCAATTGGGTATGGCAGGGGTATGCAGCTGCCATACCCTGGGTCCAGGGGGGAAAATAAAAGTTACTTTTAAATATAAATCCATGAATGTCTCTTTGTCTATCAGCGCTGGTTATTATGTTGTTAAATTACAGTAAAATATCTACAAATGCAAAACTTGTATTCTCCCCAGCTTGACAAAATGGTATATTAGGTTCCGCTGGTCAGCTGCACAGGTGCAATGCATTATTATTAATCGTGGCACGTTTACTAACATGCTAAGTTTAGCTGCACTTGAAAAACCATTCTAGGCTGCCATATCCAGCCCAAGAAACCGTAGAAACCTGTGTAAAAAACGGACAAAAAACTTTTTTTTTCAGACATTGTGAAAATAGCCGTGCTCACAACACCTCGCAGCGCGAGGCATTGTGAGCATGTAGATCTGCTATTTTCACCATAGAACCGTGTTATCCAAAATGCAATGCCTATTTTCCATGAGGACTCCCATCTTTGCCATACCCTAGCTTTTGCTGAACTGACGCCACTGCTCAAACCACAAACACAACCCTCCAATCTCCCCCCCGCCCCCTCTCTTTCTCATCTTTGCAGGAACCTTCACCGACCTCCCTGTCAATCTAACAGCTAAAGAGGGCCAGAACATTGAGATGGCGTGTGCCTTCCAAAGCGTGGCGCCGTCAGTGTATTTGGAGATGCAGTGGTGGTTCATCAAAGCCCCGGAACCCATCGACAGTGAGGAGGATGTCGAGGCAGAAGAGGTACTGTCGCCTTTGTTTTGTTTTGTTTTGCTTGGCTGTCATCCGTCTTCAAAGGCAATGATCCTATACAGGCTTTGTCTATTTCATGTTTCATGTTGAGGGGAATTTGTCCATAGCCTACATTTTATCTCAGCTTAAGTCAAATTAATTCATTCACATGTATGCACGTGCATGCCCAAGTCCTGTGCTAATTTCTCAAACCGCTAGAAATATTTTATTTTTTTCTGCATGGTGCCATTAGGGATGGGACGATAAGCGATATTATCGTTTATCATGATAAAAAAACACTCACCATAATCGTATCGTGGAGATTTCATTTATCGTGATATCGTCCTCCGTCATGCACTGGGATCAATTCACCTTTTATTTGCCGAGCTGCATATCCGGTACCACTTAAACCCTCTATAATTGGTAAAAAGGTACTTGTAATATAGGTACTTGATACAGTCTTTTTTTCACTATCAAATGTCTTCGCCAAAAAACACGACACGTTGTGAGCTTGTAGATCTGCTATTTTGCGGCAAATGTTCCGCCCCAGGATAATGGATTTTGATTATCACGATAATATCATAAATCACGATTTCACAATAATCGTGATAGGTGGCCTTGTGGTTAGACGAGGGGTTCCCAAACTTTTTTGTCACAGGGCACCCCATAAATATTTTTTTAAATCCGAGGCACCCCTACAACCCATACACTGCACATCATTTCGGAGCTCATATCTTTGAACGGGTAAGGGCTAGTCTATGTAAATGAATGAATGCCATGTTTTATACTCACGCAAAACTAGCAAAACATAGTAAATCTTCAAGCTCACAACCCGTCACATTGCAACACATTGTGATAGCTTGTCGATGTGATAATGTTTATTTTACCAGTAAGACTCCCTAATCGGGAGATAAGCGACCGTCAGGTCGCATACACACACTTTAGGCAATTATGGCAATGGTAGCTAGCTAGGGGTGGGCAATATTGTGATAATTATCATTGAGACGATACAATGTCTCCACGATATGCCTTTTCAGAGATATCGTATATATTGTGATACAATTGAGGGTTTCCTTGTAAAAAATCCTGTTGAATTGTTAATACAGAGATTCATTGCAGAATTCAGTTTAAACCTGCATTTTGGTCTAAATCAGTAGTTATCAAACTTTAAAATGTCAAGGTCTCCACTTAACTCTGTCAGTATACAAATGAAACCAAATTTGGTTTCATTTGTATACTGTCAGAGTTACATACTTGTAAAGTTCAACTTAGACCTCCCAAAAGGAACCCAGAGAGTCTAGTTTTTGTCAAGTAACTTGAAAAATAACCATAAAAAAACAATATGAAAAAAGAATCGTGATAAAACCGTGTATCGTGATAAAGCTTGGGAAAATATTGTGATATTGTATTTTTCCATATCGCCCACCCCTAATGGTATAGCCAATCAGGAGGGAATATGGGAAATGGAACAGATGTTGATGACATGACTTTAGAGCAGTGGTCAGCAACCTTTTTGAAATGAAGTGCCATGTTTTTATTTTCTAGATAGTCAGTGTGCCATGTCAACATACATTTTAATGACACACCATCAAACATTCTGACATATTTTGATTGGCAGGACATTGTTACAACGATCATTAGACTCCACCTATAATCCATCTCCCTGACACCCTCCCCAGTCAAAGTTCAGAATTTTAATGAATGTAGAATTATTTGCAGGATGTAATTTGTTGCAAATTAGGTTACTTTGTTTTACTGACCACGTTTAAAAAAAATCAAACCTCGGTTCGAAGTGAAGCGGTGAACTTTTATTCTATGTGTTCTAGAGTTATGAACTCTGTGATCTACACATTCTTTATATTCTGAATGAATTAATGATTTTATCTGGAGGGCCGAATTGTCATGTGAAGCTTGACCAATCCTCAAAGTATCCAATCATCAGACCGGGACGGACACTACACACATATGTACGTACGGACGGACGGACGGACAGACGGACGGACGGACGGACGGACGGGACAGGAAAGATAAAACCTGTTCATTCTGGACTGATATGACCATATATGGACATGGGACACACATTTTGTTTTTGAAAAACCCTATTCATTCTGGACTGATATTCTGGACGTACGGGACAGATAAAACCTGTTCATTCTGGACTGGAATAACCATATATGGACATGAGGTGACAGACATTTTGTTTTTGATAAAACCTGTTCATTCTGGACTGGGATGACCATATATGGGCGTGGGACACACAAAGCCACTCATTGGAAGCATCTTTCACCGCTTCAAAAATATATATTTGATTTTAGAATAAAAATCCTCTCTCACACACTTCTGCCAGTGTGCCAGTGATCACCCTCCCCTGTGCCAATGTTGGCACCCGTGCCTAATGTTGCCTATCCCTGCTTTAGAGCTACTGTGTACCGCGTTGCATGATTTTAGGGCAAAATCTGTAGGAGCAGTGTCCAAAAATGTGTTTTGCAAGAATTGGCCTCATGGTGGCGCTAGAAGAGGGGCATGTGAGAAGTGGAGGGGTGGAGGTTGTGGTTTGGCAGCCAAGTAGTGTGTGTACAAAGTCTGGCATGGATAGGGGCAACGGTGGCGGAGATATGAGTAGTGGAAAAGTGTGACGTCACGTGACTGACTGACTGACTGACTGACTGACTGACTGGCAGACAGCCAATGGAGGTTTTGATAGTAACTGCGACCTGACTGTCGCAATTAAAATGTCTACGATCTCAAAATAGGGACCCCAGGTTGAAAGTGGTCTATGGGTTTTATCAAATTTTAATCTTGAAAAGTATTAACTAGAGCAGGGGTCTTCAACGTTTTCAGGCCAGGGACCCCTTAGTTGAGAGAGAGATGAAGCAGGGACCCCCACAACCTGTTCATAGATTCCATATAGTTTCATTGTTTGACTGCACGATCATCAGTGTATTTTGGATTTAAGTCAATTTGAGTTTTCAGATATTTAACCACTTGAACCGTCAATACTTAATAAAGTTGACCTTTCACTCTGTACTTGGTCTGCTCTTTTCCCCCTCTACAAAACCTCTTTGCCAAAAATAGCAGATCTACAATTGTGAGCTTGTAGATCGGCTATTTTTGGCTGAAGTTCTCAGAATATGGACACTAGGGTTCAAGTGGTTATAAAAAAGGAGAAAAAAAGGTTTCTATGAAACAAAGATTTGGAGGACCCCCTGTAGTGACTCTGAGGAACCCCTAGGTGTCCCAGACCCCCTGTTGAAGACCCCTGAACTAGAGCTTATGACTAAATAAGGACTACATTGGATCCGACTGGCACCACAGCTTCTGTTTTACCCATTTCGTGAAAAGGTTTTGGACATACAAGGTTTCCACTTGACAGCAACGATTTAGGCCTAACCTATAGGGCTAAATCAGAAATTAGCCTACAAAACAAATATGTTGCTACATACTGTACATGTACTGTAAGCCCCTCCCAAACAGCAAAATGTGTTCCCGGCCTGAATGGGTTAAGTAAGAGGTGGATTCACTTCCAGTCAGTGTTGGACTTGATTCAACCTAATCCGTGGTCTCTTGTTTGCACAGAGCCATTTATGGTGCAATTCTTTCCAACCCTGTCTACTGGTGTACCTATTTACAGTGGAATTATGTGTAGATCTCTAGAGGGATTTACGATATCTGTCAACATAACTCCTGCACTAGATCCTCTTAGCAGCTCTTAGGATCTACTTACACATCCTGCTGGTATTTGTCAGTTGCAAATTCAACACTGAGACCCTTGCAGTTCCATACAATTTGTTTTACTACGTAATGTACTGTAGAACCCTTTGTAGAAGTTCTTTGTGCATACTGTTGGTCCGATCAGTGGTGGAAAAAGTACTCACATGTTTTTTTTAAAATAATTTGAGTTCCAGAGGGTTTTTAGCCAATTATTTTTACCCCTTTTTCGCCCCAATGTAGTCGTTATACCAACTCATTCCTCCCCACACACATTTCTGTGTTGTCACTGCTGTTGTATCCTACTGACTCACCTGCCAGTGAGGAGCCCCCACCAGGAGGACGTACTGTTGTATCCTACTGACTCACCTGCCAGTGAGGAGCCCCCACCAGGAGGACGTACTGTTGTATCCTACTGACTCACCTGCCAGTGAGGAGCCCCCACCAGGAGGACGTAGAGCCTTCGTCCTACTCCTCCCGCCCAACACTCCCTGCTGACAGGTGCTGCCCCAGCGCGTAGGAATACATGCAATGACCAGTATCACCCTCTGCGTCCGGCTTCCCTCCCCCGAACACGGACCAACTGTGTTCGCACAGACGCCCGACATAGCCGATTGCACCACAGGGGATTCGAACCCACAACCTTCCGTGGTGGTGAGCAGGGACTTTACCACTGCACAACCTGAGCGCCCAGTACTCCCATGTTTTACTTAAATAAAAGTATCAATACTGCAATGTAGAAGTACTCTGTTAGGCTGAAGCCACACCAAAGTACGGTCGCCAGCGGATAAACTCTTTTTGTGCGCGGCTGACTAAAAAACGCACAGAGCGTATTCTGTCCCAAAGCCAGTGCCGCGCCTGTCAGTCACTTCCAGAACCCTCCCTATTCCGCCTTCGACTCACCCGATTGGACAGAGGGGGAAAACCGGAGGATTTATCTGCTCCAGCATAACCGCAAGGTCGGCGCGGCACGCATACGGTATATCCTCTACTGGCCCCTTCCCATTGAAATGCATTGGCGGAATGGGGATTCCACTCTCATGGGTACTTTGGTGTGGCTGCAGCCTTAGGGTGCCCTCACACCAAAATACCTAGAGTGGAATCCGCCAATGCATTTCAATGAGAATGGAGCGTTTTTTGCAGAAATCCTCTACTGGCAAAAAAAAAACCCCGCTCCATTCTCATTTAAATGCATTGGCGGATTCCACTCTAGGTATTTTGGTGTGTGGGCACCCTTACAAGTAAAAGTCCAGAATTCAGAATTTACTTGAGTAAAAGTACTGGTATCAAAATGTACTTAGGCCTAAAGTAGAAAAGTAGAAAGTACTCCCTATGCAGAATGTCCCATTTCAGTTTTCAAATGTATGCAATTATTTGAAAATAGCAGATCTACAAGCTCACAATGCGTCACATCGCGATGCATTGTGAGGTTGTAGATCAGCTGGTTAATGTATGTTTTGTAATAATAATCAAGCTACAAAGTAACTAACGTTTTCAAATAAATGTAGTGGAGTAAAAGTACAATATTTGGATCCAAGATGTAACAGAGTAAAAGTAAAAGTATTGGAAATTTGAAGTACTTGAGTAAAGTAAAAATACCTTGAAATAGTTATTTACTTTACACCACTGTTCATTAGTGCTGTAGAAACTGATCCGTGCAATTAGCATGTACAGTATTATGCTGCCTCCGGGCGACTGATTTCCCCCCTTGGGATAACAAAGCTATCTATCTATCTAGTATTATTACTGCACACGATTCAATCCAAAGGCTCATATGTTACAGCCAATTAAAAATATTTTAAAGCACAACTCCAATATCTCTAAAGCGAGCTACCCTGACCCCACCAATTTATACTTTTTGACTGATGAAAGGAGAGGGAATATGGATTTTCTTCCCCAAACAGGTCCAGTTTGTGATATAATGAAACAGCAGCAGTAGTTCAGCAAGTTCGTCATGAAAAAGTAGGACTTTCATAATGGAGACCCTGATAGCTGACACAGGCAAAAAACAGTTAAACTAAAATCAATTGGCACACTATTTCTGCCTAGAGGAATACAGCTCTTTGCATTTCGTAAATTGTAGACTTAGCAAAATGACAGTCTAGATTGGCTTAAAGGGCAACTTTGGTTCTTTACAACAAGGGTTCATATTTTAGATTGTAATTAGAGAAAAGAAAAAGTGAGTGTTAAAATGTTTCATTTGCTACGTTCTATTGTTTTATCGCGTTTACCGTGCTAAAATGTGGGGCATGCGTACGCATGGGGGCATGCTCTCTCGGTCGTCCTCAGACGAGCTTCCATCGGATTCTCCAATCTTTCCGGTTCTCCATACACCCGGCCAGCTCCGAAGAGCTTTCAGCTCCCGCATCCTTCTTCAGGACGTCCACATACGTTAACGCGGAACGTCCTCGCGATCGATGCCCGCGCGTTGGTTCCCACAGGACCAGCCTGCTGGCCGGGAGCTCCCGATGTCTGTGACAGTGGCCGGCCAGCTTCATCCTCCTAGCTGCTACCTTCTTGCTGAGCCTCGGCAGTTGCCTGTACAGGTCCTTGTTGGTAATGTGGATGTTCTGGTCCACATTCAGAACAGCTCGTAGCATTCTGGTGTAGCACCCATCCAGGGACTTCTGCAGGGTGGGTGTCAGGGTCCAGCTTTCGCAGCCATACAGGAGGACAGACTCCACAGTGGCGTGGAATAGGCTCAGCTTTATGTGTCGGGGGAGATTCGAGCACCACACTCTTGACATACCGTTCAGGGCTCTCCACGCTAGTGCCTTCCTGACCTTAAGGTCCTGTTCTGTGGAATTCATCCGGGAACCCAAGTATTTGAAGTCATTGACCTCTCGCAGAGCGTTGCCATCTGATGTTGTAATCGGTGGATGGTCCATGTGGATGTTATAGGTGATTACCTCAGTCTTCTTTGCATTCAGTCTGAGGCCAACCTTAGGACATTCATACAAAGTGTACAAGTGGCTAAATATGTATTTTTAGACCCCTTATGTCGGCAGTTTCTTTATTGCTATTTACAGTAACACTTCTAACCCCATAAGTCACATCCAACCATGAAAGGTTGAGTTGTATCTTGGGAATGGGCTTATTCTGTGTAAAATGACATATTTAGCCACTTGTATGCATGCCCCCAACCACCGAAATAAGAATCTCTAAAACAACCCTGCTAGAAAAACCAGCACAAGACCAGCAGTAAGACCAGCACCAGCACCAGCACAAACCAGCGTGTGGAAAGGCTGGTCAACGGTTCGAGGCTCCACAAAGCAGACAGGTCCATGAGTACATTTTTGGGGTATTTTATTTACCTCCCAAAGACAGACAGTGAAAGCCGGCGACAGTACAAACACAAATAAACACTGGCCAAAAGGAAACGTTCCAAAATTAGGAAACAGAATTAACACTTGAAACTAAACTAAACAACAAACAGGAACTTAAGACACTGCTACAAGGCTATGCCTCCATGAGGCCCCTAGCAGCTCTCCCCTGATGCTGTCTCTTAGGCGCTGTACAGACATTTGCATGAAACATCTTCTCCGTATCGCCTGAGAATGGCCACTGTGCTTCTTTAACTCATTTTCAATTAATATACTTCAATACATATTTCAGGCACCAAACACAAACAATAAACAAATACCAAATAAATAACCAAAACAGACACCCCTCCTCCTCTACAGTGCTTGGCCCATTTAGGTGGAAGGACGGGTCCGTCTATTGTGTGTTTCATTGATCCCCACTCAAAAACTACATTCTTTTTTCACAGTAGACATATACAATTCTTATGAGTACTGTGATTAATGTTTTCATATTGAATTTGTACGCACTAATGAGAAAGACCGATTTTATCAAATGCTATTTAAAACAGGCAAATATACAGGGCACCCAAGACATCTCCATGGCAACCAGGAAGAAAACATTACACAAAGCTGACATTTCTCGCCCAAAAAGACTAACATTAGCGTAATAAATTGCTTTTTCCTAACAAACTTGCAACAGGTATACCATAGACTACTAATAGTTAATTCATAACCGTGTTGGACTGCTTTTATATACCAGTTTATATTTTCGCTATTGTCGTTCACTGACACTGTAGTCTCTGGAACGCGGGCGTTTCATACTGCCATTAACATAAAATAAGTGGTAACATTATTTTTCTTCTTTCAATTCTAAAAGTAGTGATTAGGTTATGAAAGGAAAGTGATTAGGTGATGAAAACTAGCAAAACTATAGCAGGCATTCACTTTAATCAACGCGATGCATCTCCCGTCCAATGTAATTGTGATGTGGATGTCTAAGAAACGTTAATAACGTCATATTTAATTATACTTTATCTGTTACAGATGATTGTCCAAATAAACCGTACGTTATTTAAACTGGGAGCAATTTATAGACAATATGCAGTGTTGCCCTGGGCATCGTTGTACTGTTAGGTCTGCATTAACATATGAACTGAACGAGTATGCATGCATCAAGTTATCAATGACTCCATGATAGGGACTTAGGTGTGAAGTCATTAAAATATCGTACCCTAAACAAATCACAAAAGCAACACAAAGTACCTTCATTGATGAGTTGCTTCTTCCTGTCATCTGATCAGTGTCCACACAGTGGATTAATTCGAGTTGCATTTTAATATCAAATGAAACTAACAGAGCAAAAAACTATGTGCTGAACCAATGCGAGTCTTTGAAAATTACAGTTAGTATCTTCACCAATAATGAGCACATTTCTAGAGACATGGTAACACATTCATTGTACTAAATGACAAGAAAGCATAGATTCAGAAGGATGTGGTAACCAGTGAAATACCAAGTTACCTCAGTAATTTATTCAAAGTTAAAGATATTACATAACAGCAGCAAACTGTGGCTGACCCAGCAACGACTTAACACACATATTTTCTGCATTTTGAGTGGATTTCACACCAGCCTGAACTTAACACAGCATGTGTCAAAGAGCAGCACAATGATACATAGCATGCACAGAAAAAAAAGACACCAAAAAGTGTGATACAGTAAATCTTTATTTTCCAGAATCGTTTTAAAATGGGCACATCATTATATGTTCAATCATGAATGTAGACCCATCTCATAAGACTGCTGTCTGCATTATGACACAATCCACATCACAATAATTTCCCAGGTCTTGTGGTTTGTGTCCCAGGCTCCTGCAGCTCTGCAACCCACGTCAAGTAGTCTGTAACACATATCATCACATAACAATGAAGCATTTTTATAACGCTTTGCTAAGTACTCAAAGCGCTCTTCGATGGATCATTCATTCATGTATATCCAATTAAGTTTGTATAATTTAATCTCGGGTGTTCTGTTCTGTATTATTTAGGCTCTGTAGATTATTTAGAGCCAAAATTGTGAGCATAACCTTTAACACTCACTACATTCTAAATACTGTACTACCACGCCAGGACAAGTAGACGGAATGGCATCCGAGCCTGAATCTAACTGTACCAGCACATCAACTTGAAGATCGAGATAAAACAATTAAACATATAATAAACCTTTAATATTTGACTGTGCAGTAAATCATATAGCACTGAACAGGGGCGTAGTATTATATAGTATGTAGGTGGAGCACTGTGACAAGACGAACGTAATCTAAACACTTCAAACACATTAACAGCTGTCTTAAAGTTAGATCTTTTCAACAGAAAATGAACAAATCACAAACCGTTGCTAACACCAACTTTGGCAACGTGACTGCAGAGATATGAACAGAAATGAATGATACGCGATGAGACAATGTGTAGCATTGCAATGATCGTGAGCCATTATAGCTATATTAAAGATCGGGGCATATTGATTGGCCACTGCTTAATATATCTTAACCATTTGCAGCTGTAAATATTCACGCTAAATGTGCAACAGCCTGCTGTCATCAATCTTGTCTCTTGTCTATGATCGCCACGAACGTTATAATGATCCATGTTTTAATGTGTCGTCAACACGGCTCATTCTATAGTCTGCGTTCATTGTAAATGTTAATGAGTATATCAAACAATGAGCATCATCACGAAACAAATATTACCTTCACAGGAGTTGTCGTTGTGTTGATATGATCAGAGTTTGTTTACCACTTCGTCCACTACGGGTACTTCCAGCTTCTTCCATCAAGGAACGTGATTGGCCGAAACAGCTGAGCCGCATAAGGAACAAACGCTTTGATTGGTTTATACTTCGGTTGCCAGGTATCGTGTTGCCAGATTTTTAATAATAAGTAGTGAAATTATATATTACGTTTTCTTATTGTGAAGTTCGCGTTCAGATGGGAAACATGTGATACTGTGTTCACAAAGAATTTATCTACACAATACTAAAAAAATTAGCCAGTTTTATGATGGGGATCAACCAAAACCTTAACTAAAGCAGATAGACCTTCATGTCCGGCTGCCTAATTCCAATCAACAGGATTGCCAGCACTGCAGAGGAGAGACAGGTGATCAACACATCATATAACTTCAGTGACAATGAACCCACATACACATATTCAAACTCAGTTAAATTACTTAAAATCGTCCTTTGTACAAATATATGCAACACAATTGAACAGTCACTTCCAATCCAGCTGGTTGTCAATTGATCAGGTTGACTCAGCTGTGAGGTGTGTGTGCACGGTCCTTGATTGTGTGTGTATGCATGCATGTATAGGGCACGGCTGCCCCGTGACACAGCGCATGTTTTGTTTTACTGCTGGTCTGTGCTGGTGCTGGTCTGTGCTGGTCTAGGTTTAGCTGGTCTTTGCTGGTTTAATTTGCTCTCCGCTCTGGTGCTTGAGTCCTGTTCTGATGCTCTGCTCCATGGGTATTTGACCATATTAGATTGTGACAGCCGGTGGAGGTGTTAAAGAGCCTCCACCATGCTTTCGTGAAAAGGGTGCGGAATAAAAACGTTAGCAGGCGGGATGTGGCAAGTGGCTCTCCCACCAGCGATAAATCCAGGGCCTGCGGTCAGACCACTACCCACCATTACACCTACATATCTAGCAGCGGTCTTTGACCAAAGCACAGTTGAGCCTCACTGAGTGTTATTTCATTAACAAGCAGAGTTTAAATATCCGATGGGTGGAACAGCAAGCCCCCCCCCCCCCCCCCCCCCCCCCCCCCCTCTCTCTCTCTGGCCTGGCCCTATCCTCCAGAGTCTTACTGGCTGAGATAGTAGGATTAGCTGTCAATACAAGGCACAGCCCCGATAACCACTCACATCGACCTGGTGCTCATTACAGTCAGACACAGCTGTAATGGAGGCAATTGTTTTCAATGAACAACATGTGGTGTCCATGGGGAGCCGCGCTCGTGTGTGTGTGTGTGTGTGTGTGTGTGTGTGTGTGTGTGTGTGTGTGTGTGTGTGTGTGTGTGTGTGTGTGTGTGTGTGTGTGTGTGTGTGTCAGATAGATAGATAGAGATAGATAGATAGATAGATAGATAGATAGATAGATAGATCAGAGAGTATGCACGTGCGCGTTTGTGCGTTTGTTTTGCGTTGATTTCTTTATTTTTAATTTGTCCGAATTCTTTCAGTTTATGTTGGAACATGTGATACTACGTTTTATTTTTATTTTTTATTATTGAGCGGTGCAAACCGCTCCTATAAGTGGCCGTGCGTGTGTCCGTAGCCTTTTTCCTCAGCGTTCTGCCATAGCAAAATGTGTGTGCGTAGCCTCATGTTTGTCTAGTGATGTCACATGTCGTATGTCCGTAGCCTTTTTCCTCAGCGTTTTGCCATAGCAAAATGTGTGTGTAGCGAAAAATAAAGATTATTTCTACTACTACTAAACGCACGTATGCACATACAGATACATACATATTCCAAATACCGGTATTTATTTTGGTCCTGCATAATGCCTGCTTTGTTGAGGGTTTATACTGTGGTGTGTATATTTTGTTCTTTGTTGATGGTCCTTTTTGAGTGTCTTCTTTACGTCGCTGTGTGTGACTGACAATGAGTCCAGTTGTGGACAACTTCATCTGGACTCTACTGGGACTGCAACAATCAATTATCTTCATAGTGAAAATCGTCACTTTCCCTATCCCTAACCCTTGTTGTCGGGAGCAAAAGTTTATCGGTTACATAAGTGATAACCGTTAAGGAAATGTGTTTAAAAATGTGCGATTTTACCCAATTTTAAAAGGGAAAACACACCAGTTTTTTCCTCATAATAAAGCTCCCTATTTTCATTAGATTAAAAACAACAATACAACGAGGAAGAAGAATACAAATGTTTTCTATATTAAAGAAAGTGTTTTTTTGCAGTACAGTAGGATCATAATCACATCAAGTCTATAATGTAACACATCACAACAGCAGCAGCGCGATCACGAGCCCTATATAACAGATTTACTCCCAAGTACCAATGTGTACTGTACACGCAAATGTAATAGTAGTTTTTATAGTAGATAATTGCACTGCAGTGCGTCTGATTTAACGTTCCACTCATACAACACAGACAACTATGCGGGCGCGACTACTTTTGAGCTCACAGTTCCAATATAAACGTATCTTCATCAACACCACGATGACGTAACCCTAGCAAGTTGGGTTTAAGCTCTTTTTTTCCTCTTTAAAACGGGATCGGCGCTGACGGGGTCCGTTTTGTAAAATCCAATTTTCGCATTTTGTTCCCTGTTGAAGAACAAGCTTCTGTGACTGTGTCTGTCAGCGTGCGTGTGGAACTTATGGATGTTACACAGACATTTGTTTGGCAAAGAAATGTGTGACTGCATCGCATAGTTGCATTGGGTGATGTTACTCAGACATTGGTGTCACACATTTCGGTGCCAAACGAATGTCGGTGTAACATCCATGTATGCGGTGTGACAGCACGCTGTCTTTTCTTTTCTTCATCGGCGACCATTCTGATGGCTTCATGCTTGCTCTTGTTGTTGTTGTTGGCTTGTTATTAATGTTAACACGTGTGTGAGAAGGAGGTGACGCTATCACGCTGGAGTGGAGCGAGGCACGCAGCCCCCCAAAGGACAAACGGCCGCGGCCGACTCGCGCTGCTCAGTGACGCGGACATTCCCAGCATTCCTTCTGTAGAGGTGGCCTGACGTCACCACTCACCACAGCTGCTTGTAATGGAATGCACACAGCTAATGCGCGCTGATGAGACCCGTTAAGAGAATCGGACCGGCAAAAATGATTGACCCGGTTCTGGACCCGCTATCATGGAACCGGTTCCGGTTCCCATCCCTAGCTACATCTGTGCAAAATTTGGCTCTTTTAGACTAATATAGCGTGAAATGGCCATGTTATCTCCCTAACGCCCCCGACTATAATACGCAAGTACTGTTTTGAGGGATAATTTTGAGGGAACTTTTACCCACCTCTGGGAGCAGTTAGGGATTAACTGTCTCGCTCAGGGACGTGTTGACGGTCAGGCCGGGGCAGGGATGCAAACCAGGGACCTTCTGTTTCCTCTCTAGCCTCTCTACCCACTCAGCTGTGGCTGCCCGCAGGAATGCATTGACGGTCAGACCAATCACACACTAGGGCATTCACCAAGTATTTGAATATTCGAATATCAAAGTCACTATTCGACGCTGTTCACCGAAGTCGAATATTCGCTTTTTTTTCTCTCTTAAAAAATATATAGTTTATAAAGCTTGGCTACTAGATAGGAAGTCATATAAGAATGAGTTGTCAATTCCCATGGTGTATGAATTTGTTAATGCTCTATACCAGGGGTTCTCAAACCTTTTTAGGCCGTGACCCCCAAAATAAACATATTTGAACTGGGGACCCCCACCCTGACAAGCACTTGGAATTGTAGGTATTACATTTAATGTGACTCGGTTCCACAGAAATATTGTGAAAATAGCAGATCTACATGCCCACAACGCCTCACGTTGCGAGGCGTTGTGAGCATGTAGATCGGCTATTTTCACAATGTTCACCTCTTGCTTACTTGACAGTTTGGCCAGTCGACTATTCGAATACTTTGAGTTCGAATAATTCGAATACTAAAAATCACTATTCGTGAATGCCCAATCATAGCGGGGCAGTTAAGGAGAACAATACTTCAGTTCTGGAAAGAAGCACCAAAATTTGACAGAGTGTACCTCTTGGGTCATTCTTTAGAAAAATCACATTAGACACTTAATTTTCGAAATGGCCGCCAGTTTTAAAGATGGCCGCCTTTTCGGATATGTTTTACAGTACGCCAGCCAGTTAATATCGAATTTTCATAATATTAGAGTTGTTTTGTAGGTTTTAAAACATCCTGAGTTCATTTATTACACTTATAAAGCAACTAGAATAACCTTTCTGACTTTTGGTTGGGGTCTTTCCTCACCTGGGACCCCCCAGATAGACCCCTGAGCCTATTTCAGTAATCGCTCTGCTCCTGCTCCAGAACAATGTTAAATTAGATCTGAAATATGCTCTGAAATAAAAAATGACTAGTAGCAAATAACAGAGGTCTTTCACGGGAGGTCCGGGACCCCTGGGGGGGTCCTCAGAGCTACTACAGGGGGCCTGCCAAATCTCAATGAGATTTCTTTTCTTTAATTTGAAACTTCGAATGTTTTTATGTATCCTGGTTTTGTGTATTGTACCTGAATGGTTTATTAGTATTCTCAGTATTATTTATAATGTTTTTGTGTTAGACAGTTATGGTTGACAGCTGTTACTGCAGGGATTGCAATAATGAATGGGCGCAGAACAACATTTCCATTTATTGCACTGCACTCGCACTGACCACACACACACACACACACACACACACACACACACACACACACACACACACACACACACACACACACACACACACACACACACACACACACCTCTTTGTTATTGTCACCCCAAAACCCTCACCTTATCCTCTTATAGAGCCCATGGTCAATTACGCCCAAAGAGATTCACTACAATACAGTAATTTCAGACATGCAGGATATATCCGTCTTCATCATCATCATCATCTTCAATGTCCAACCTAATAGTGTTGACACAGTCTCCACCATAGAGTGAAAGGCAGGTTATTTGAGCAGCTGCACCGTCCCTTACAACCTGCTTTGCAGACACATTTGATGAGCTCAAGTACTGCCTTTGGAGCAGGGAGAGCAAGAAACCTGACTGGAACATACCCTCCACTCTCTGAATTCCATCTATTTTCTTCGATTGGGGGAAGCACAGGGCAATTTGTCAGGTATGATTTATCCTGCATTGTGACGGAGTTGGCATGGAGGTAATGTGGTAGCAGTGCAGCACGAGTTGGAGGTAGCATCTCACCCTCCAAGTTCTTTGACAGAAATAGTTCCCATCTGAGTAATCCCAGGGTTGTTGGACCTTTTGAACTGTAAACATGGCATGCAAAATGTTCCGACTGCAATGTTGATGGAAGCTCACCATTTATAAGCTCAGGAGGAATGGCCAATTACCTTGCCAAGGTCCTTGAAGCGGTTAATGGCATCATCATCAAGTAGGCATTGACCCATGTCTTTTTGGTGATTCCAACAAATGTTCTTCCCCAGTCAGCACCTGAAAAACTATGTACGCAAAGGAACCCTTGACATTTGTAAGATCCAATAACTTGAACTCACTCGAATATATCAATTTCCTTTTTTTGTACCGGAGGCAAGAACTTGATAAGGAATCGGGGTATCAGCCTCTTCATGTGTTTGCACTTCCTCAAAATCATGTCCCTTGATGAAGGTATCGTATTATGATGCCTACTTTGTCATACCTGACAAATTGCCCTGAGCTTCCATCAATTGAAAAAAATAGATGGAATTCAGAGAGTGGAGGGTATGTTCCAGTCAGGTTTCTTGCCCTCCCTGCTCCAAAGGCATTACTTGAGCTCATCAAATGTGGCTGCAAAGCAGGTTCCAAGGGACGGTGCAGCTGCTCAAACAATAACCTGCCTTGCACTCTCCTCCCTGCAAATGCTATAGTGGAAACTGTCAACACTATTAGGGAGGACATGTATAGAAGTGAATTTCATTGGGTACAATTGACCGTGAGCTCTTTAAGAGGATAGGGTGCGAGTTTTGGGGTGACGATAACAAAGAGGTGTGTGTGTTGTGTTGTCAGTGTGAGTGCAGTGCAATAAATGAACATGTTAGACTGCGCGCCCAAAGTGAGAAGTTGCAATACCTTAATTCTTGCAATCCCTGCAGTAACACCTGTGAACCTGCCTGTCTAACACAAAAATGTTATAAATAATACTGAGAATAGCCTACTAATAAAAACAGTTTCAAAGGTAAAAAAAAAAAAAAGAAAGAAAAAAACTTCCCCATCAAGATTCGGCAGGCCCCCTGTAGTAACTCTGAGGACCCCCTAGTGGTCCCGGACCCCCTGTGGAAGACCCCTGGGTATTTGCTACTACTCATTTTTGCTTTCAAAGCCCAGTTACAACAACTTTAATGCTTCAGTTATGATCTAATTTAACATTGCCCTGGAGCAGGAGCAAAGCAATTACTGAGATAGGCTCAGGGGTCTGTTTGGGGGTCCCAGGTGAGGAAAGACCCCAACCAAAAGTCAGAAAGGTTATTCTGGCTGCTTTAAAAGTGTTTTAAAAGTTTTAGGTTTCTTTCCACTTGTGAAGTATTTTAGTGCAAAAATGCATTTATCTGCCCCGCTATCACACACTATCTTCCGTCAGATGTCAGTTGAACTATGTTGTTACGTTACGTTTCTTAGGTTTCTTATTGTGGGAGTTGAGGAGGGAATAACTGACGACAACTTAAATTATTTTGAGAATGAGGAACAGCAAGATGGATTATCAAATGTGCCATTCACACGTTATTGTTCACAAACTCGGGAGGAACTGTTTTGGAATTGCTAATTGGTTGTTGCTAATTGGTTGTTGCTACCGTGTGTCGCAGTTTAGTATGTGAACGGTCACAGCTTGACCGTATCTCTGCCACGCCTGACACTGTGGTTCCTCTGAGACATCACTGTGACATCACAGGTGACATCACTGAGTGTCAGGGGAACCATGTACTCTAACAGAATGGGTTTACCGCTATGACATCACATTTTGACTTCACAGTGATGTCAGGGGAACCACACTAACAGAATCCCTTTTATGCCCATACATGGAGATCCCTGATGTCATCAATATTAAGCCCATATCTAACACGACTTCATATGGGAATGCCCATATATGGAGCCACATCGGCCACATACCACACTAACAGAATCCATATATGGCCAAGACAGCCCATATCTATTTGGCTGGTTCTACAAACGGGGATCTCCATGTATGGGCATAAAAGGGATTGTATGTATGATGTCAGATGTCATAGGACTTTCACCAAATGACTGAGTAAGCATGTTTGGGCTCTCACAGCATATCTCCATATACAGTACATGGATCTCCATATATGGGTAGCAGGGGTCTCCATATGGGTAACTGGTCCGATATACACCACTGGCCAGATGGCCAAGACATGGTGCGACCTCGAGGTCGCATGTGGCCCTGAGGCGTCTTACTAGTTTTATACAATATAAGAATGTGAAGAGATTGAAATTCAATATACTGTAGCTGGCATAGCTACAGAACGAAAGGTTGCGGTGTCAGGTAGTGCTGAAGTTTGCGCTTCGTGGATGCAGGTTGACAAGAACCGACAAGAGTAATTAATATGGAAATGAATGTAACAAACCACAGTTTTTGGGATGACTTTTTACATCACTTCCAGCAGAAGCGGGATTCAATGTCCGTGCTGTCGACTCAGCACTGTTCCAGTTGCATATCTACTATAGGAGTTGGAGGCAGTTATAATTTACAAATTATGCCTAGTAGCCTATTTGACAATGAAAGTAAATTGAATTACACCTTAAGTTGGCTCCGGGTGAATGAATAACAAATGGGAAATTTGTGTTGTGAGTTGAATTGTTCCAAGTAGACACAAACGCTAAGTACCAATATCACGTGTTCTTATCAGTTCCTAAATTAGCTAATAACCAGTCATTACTGCAAACAAGTTGTCATACATTCAAGAATGAAAGAAAGTACGCATGATACACAGAAAAAGTATACATTTCAGATCAATCTGAATGTTTGTTGCCAGCAGAGTTGATGGGTTTGTAAGTTTCACACATAATTGGTTTACAAACTAAAAAGATACTCTTAATGAAAATGTCAACCGAAGAACAATGGGTGTTATTGCATTTTATTTATCCGTCTGTGAGTCCTGTCCAGTCTGGTTCTTCAAATTAAAGGTGAGAAGATTGAGAGGAAATACCGTTTTGTGTTGGTGGGTTAGATATGGATCTCATTAATCAAACAAGCACATTGTCTATACCAGGGGTTTTCAAAGTGGGTGACGTGACAGCAGTCCAGGGGTGCCACAAGATAATTTGATAATATTTGGAATTTATTTGGAACTCTTTGGAAATATTTAGTATCATTTTAAACTTGAAGTACAAAGTTATTTTCAGTCAGTTCTAACCAAAATGGCTGTTATCTCAACGTTTTCCTCGCAACATAATCACTAAAATATCGTCACTGTCGGGCAGAAACCTCGTATCTCCAAGTTTCAAATGTGAACGTCTTTTGGTAAAGCAAAGCCCTGCTTCATCATACAAGACTGTCGCACAAAACTAGTGAAAACAGCCGATCTACAAGCACACAACGCCTTGCGATGCGAGGCGTTGTGTGCTTGTAGATCTGATGTTTTCACTATAATACATTTTATAGATGATAAATACAAAACAAACGGTTTTGGACATACAAGGTTTCCACCCGACAACGATGATATGCTATAAATATAAGCTGCTGGGAGTGAAAATTATAATGTAGGGGTGCCTCGGATAAAAAATAAATAATCATGGGGTGCCCTGACAAAAAGGTTTGCGAACCCCTGGTCTATACAATATGATTTAGTTAGTGAAATATTGCAGACATACATAGCCACATCAGGAACAATGCATCCACGGCAGTGGTTTTAGCGCACAAACCTCTTGAATGGAGATGGGAGATTTCATTACTACTTGCAATGAAATGCATTTTCCATTTGGGTCCATATAGACCCTTATTTTTACACTCTCGATGAAATTAACACTCAGGGGTAAGTTCAGTGTTGGAAAAAGTATTCACATTTTCTACTTGAGTAAAAGTATCAATACTGCATTGTAGAAGTACTCAAGTAGAAGTGTTACAAGTAGAAGTCCAGCATTCAACATTTACTTGAGTAAAACTACAAAAGTATTGGCATCAACATTTACTTAAAGTACTAAAAGTAAAAGTACAACATGTTTGAAAATAGCAGATCTACAAGCTGTAGATTGGCTATTTTCAAATAGCCACGGTATAAAATAGGGCTAAAGTGGTTTTAACATACAGTATTATAATTTATATCAGCAAAGTAACTAGTAATTATAGTTTTCAAATAATTGTAGCAGAGTATAGTTTTCAAATAATTGTAGCAGAGTAAAAGTACAACATTTGGATCCCAGATGTAGTGGAGTAGAAGTAAAAGTATTGGAATTTGAAAATACTCAAGTAAAGTACACATACCTCAAAACTGTACTTAAAGGGGAAGACCACCCATTTTCAATATTGAACTATGTCATTAATATACTTTAGAGGAGTTGTGTGGAAATAGAAAAAAGGTTCCCCCCTTCTGTGTTGCCTAGAACTGGAAGATTGATTTTGGGGTTTGTATTGTAAAGTACAACGGTGTGATGTCATCAAGTTGTACTTTACAATACAAACCCCAAAATCAATCCTCCAGTTCTAGGCAACACAGAAGGGGGGGAACCTTTTTTTCTATTTCCACACAACCCCTCTAAGGTATATTAATGACATAGTTCAATATTGAAAATGGGTGGTCTTCCCCTTTAAAAAAGTATGGAGCTGCAGTGAAAATGTAGTGAAACCACAATTTGAGTAGCAGTTCCACCACAACAACGTTGATCAAAAGCACCTCTCAATGACCAGCAGTAGTAATCTGCGGTGGCATCTCCAGTCTGTTGAGTGAATTGAGTGAATGTGTTTGTGGCAGCCAGGGGTGTAACCCACAAGGGGGCCAGGGAAAGTGGGACTGAGTTACCAGGGCCCAAGGTGGAGGGGCCTTCATTATTTTATACTTTAACTATTGAAAAATAGCAGATATACAAGCTCACAGTCTGCGAGCCTGTAGATCTGCTATTTTTGAAAAGTGTGTGCAAATGTGTGTAAATCTTTGAATATATGTAATTTTTTTGGCAAACATTTGTAACTCAAATTCTGCTCCTGGGGGGTCCCTGGAACTAAATATTTTGAGATGGGGGTCCTCGGCCATATCATTTTAGGGGTCCTTGACATGAAAAGGTTTGAGCACCACTGACATAGAAACATAGGTTTTTCAAAAAACCTATTTGAAATATTCAAATACTTTTTCACGATTTTTCAAAAATAGCAGATCTACAAGCTTGCTGTGAGCTTGTATATCTGCTATTTTTTCAAAAGTTAAAGCAAAAAATAACGCGTAATGCGTTCCCAGTCTAAAAGGGTTAAACCTCCTCCCCTTATGGAGAACATTCATGGGGGCTCCGCAGTGAATCCTTGTATCCAGGGCCCAGGATTTGGTGCGACATCCCTGGTGACAGCAGTAGCAAACTGGCGGTGAGGGTGAGCAGCTCCCGCGTGTGAATGCGTGTGACAGCAGGTCACCGATGGGATCTGTGATACAATTTCACCTGGGTAAATACAGGTTAGACAAAAAATTAACTCAGGGGTCACCCACACCAGTAAGGCGCAAAACGGACAGCAATGAGCTATCACACACACACACACACACACACACACACACACACACACACACACACACACACACACACACACACACACACACACGTCTGAGTGAATTGGAGACATAGATTGGGAGAAATGATAAAATCAATATTCTGGAGTGGTGCCCGAGGAAGTCCTATAAAAGACCCAAGCTGTCATCTCAGCAAAGGGACATTTCACATAGTCACAGGCCACGGCAGCTGCTGTATAGAGCAGAGGTTTTCAAAGTGGGTAACGGGGCACCCTGCGGTGCCGCGACGGCAATCCAGGGACTGCCGCGAGATCATTTGATAATATTTGGAATTTATTTGGACACTTGAAAAAATATTTAGTCTCATTTTAAACTTGAAGTACAAAGTTATTTTCAGTCAGTTCTAACCAAAATGTCTATTATCTCAACGTTTTCCTCGCAACATAATCACTAAGATATCGTCACTGTCGGGCAGAAACCTCGTATCTCCAAGTTTCAAATGTGTACGTCTTTTGGTAAAGCAAAGCCCTGCTTCATCATACAAGACCGTCGCACAAAACTAGTGAAAACAGCCGATCTACAAGCACACAACGCCTCCCGATGCGAGGCGTTGTGTGCTTGTAGATCGGCTGTTTTCACTAGTTTAGTACATTTTATAGATGATGAATACAAAACGAACGGTTTTGGACATACATGGTTTCCACCCGACAACGATGATATGCTATAAGTATAAGGTGAGTGAAAATTATAATGTAGGGGTGCCTCGGATTAAAAAATAATATTTATGGGGTGCCCTGAGACAAAAAGGTTTGGGAACCCCTGGTATAGAGGTTCAGTTATTTTTAAAATACTTACTGAGTTGAATTAAATTCACCCACGCATTTGCACAAAATGTGAAAGTGGTGAAGTATCTGTCTGTGGTAGTGATGGTCATAACCCGCACCGCCCATAGCCCGCACGGAACGTAACCCGCCCGCGCCCGCGCCGCAGGACAATATATAAATCAACGAATCCGCCCGCCCCGCAACCCGCATTTAAAAAAATCACACCCGTGTGAACTGAGCGGTAATTCTCCCCATAACCTACAGTGAAGGTACAGTGAAGGCATATCGCACATACGCTGCAGCCTCCAGCACACAGAATGCGTCTTTTTTTTTTTTTTTTTTCAGGCGTGCATCCCCTCACTCCAACATGCATGCCATTCGATGAGACCGTTCTTCATAAATCAAACAAAATCCCGTGACATTTTCACTTCAAAAGCCATAATCTGCTATGGGCCTACACAAGACAGCTTCAAAGTTCAAAGTCTCCACAACAAACTATTGTCCAGATTTGCAGCCAACAACCAAAATAAACCATCACAAACACAATAGATAACACATCTAAACCTCACCTCACGTCAGCGGGGGTCCCCTCGACCGATCCCGATCATAAGGCACTGCTCGCGGGAGAGAGTAGATGTCCCAGGTCCCTGTGGACCCCGACTCCCCCCGTGCCCTGGTCAAGCGACCAATGTCCTCTGTGTCGTGTCCGGAGGCTGACCACAAACTCCTCCATTCTCCATTCGCGTCGGTAAAACTTATAAGACATCCTCGTCGTCAAGCGTTAGCCTTGTCTTCTCCGTGTCTGCTCCAGCTGTCCGAAACAAGTGGATCCCACCGGGAATAGTGTAGTAAGAAAAGCAATTGCGACTAATGTTTTGTTTTCATCCATTCCATTCCTAAAGTTGTCCTTCCCCACACACAGCATGTCGGCTTACGTGCATGCAAGCGCAATCACGCACGCACGCAACGCATGTGCATGTGGGTGAACATGCGTGCAGCAGACTGAAAAGAAAGTGAATATCGATCCATCGCGCGCCTGCATCTCCCCATGTGATGTGATCAGCATGTTCGATCAGCTGTCTTGCGGATACCCAAGCTTGTACAAGTTCCTGTCCCCCCCGAGCCCCCTGTGATTGGCTGAACCGGAGGTAGGGAGCGCTCCATTGTAGTCACTTGGACCGCGCAGAGGACCTGATCACTATTCACTGCACACTGTGCACAGTGAGTAACGTGATCCCAAACGATTCAATTCGGTGGAGCTTTATTGGCATGAGAAAACGCAAAGTACAAAAGAACTGTTTGCTGGGTTCTCGCCAAAGCAAGTGTCACAAATAAAATAAAAACAGTTGAAAATGGGTAACATATAGGTCTAGATACAGTTGGAGGGGGTATCATTCCCCCCTGCTTTTACTACTTAGCAATATATATATATTTATATATATATATATATATATATAGATCTGCTATTATGTACATGTGTGTGTGTATAGCCTACAGTATAGTGTGTGTGTGTGTGTGTGTGTGTGTGTGTGTGTGTGTGTGTGTGTGTGTGTGTGTGTGTGTGTGTGTGTGTGTGTGTGTGTCCTTTTAGTAGACCTTGTACCAGTGAACTGTACCGTCATGAAACTGTACCTTTTCCTATGCAATATTCTAATAAAGTCTTCAATCAATCAATCAATCAATCAATCAATCAAATGTGTGTGTGTGTGTGTGTGTGTGTGTGTGTGTGTGTGTGTGCGTGTGCGTGTGTGTGTGTGAGGAGGTACTGCAGAGTAGACCATCGTGGGCCCGTCGGAGTCCAATATAAAAAGCGTATTTCTCTTTGTGTGAAGTAAGACGCCCTAAGGGCAAGAGGTTACCTATTACAGCACTATTACACAATTCCAGTTATACACAATTACACTTATTACACTCATCTGATAAGGCCTGAGGTCATAAAGACAGATATCAAGTGACTTATCTGCTTGAAAATAGACCATTCACAAAAACCTAAATAACTCCATTTCATTTGATTTTCAAGCTCGGAAAATCAAAAAACAAGGGTTTTGAAATGGCTATAACTATAGAATGGTACATCGTAAATACAAAATTATATTTTTGGGTGAAACTAGAGCTTGTCCTCTTTCATTTTCATTACTGCATGACATTGTCATGAAAAAACAGAATTTAGGAAAAATGTAAATATAAAAAAAAATATCCATTATACAAAATGGCAGAAAAGCCTTACAGTACAATGTTAAAATGGCAGCAAATGAGTTAATCACCAGATTGGAGAGATGCATGGGAGCGACTGGAGTCTCGAGGTGAGCGTGGTTGGTTCATTCAGTCAAAAAATCTGTCTCACTTGCGAAAGTTGTGTTTCAAATCGTATCCGTTGAATGACTGGTTATATAACTTAACCGACACAAAGTATTTATAAACAGACTTGTGTGGATGACAGAGACATATAAGTGAAATCCTGATCAGCGACACGCGCTGAATTGTTTGTGCATCTTCTCTGCTGTGCTCACGTTGTGTCAAATGTTGGCAAAATGTGGTTCGCGGGCGCAGAGCCGTTTTTGGGCCCACGGGGGCCCTAAGCGTGATTCAACCAAGGGGCCTTCCTGCGGGCGCGAGCGTAGCGAGCGCCCGCGAAAAAATAATGTTTTTTTTGTTTTTAAAAAAAATAATGTTTTTTTTGTTTTTTAATCAATTTTATAATGGGTTTAATTCTGTTTTTTTTTTAATATAAATATGCCAAATTGCAGAATTGTCATGCAATGTAGCATCAAGTAGCCTAACATAACAAAGGACTGGACAAATATCCCAAAATGAGCATGTAGGCTATGCCAAGGAAACATATTATATCTGAAACATATTATAGTAGACTATATAATTTGTAAATTTACATACAAAACATAAATAGGGCTAAAGGAGTTTATGGAGTTTATGTATGATTTATAATATCATAATGATAAAAATATCATCATAATGAATAGTAAAGTTACTAAGGTTTTCAAATGAATTTGAGGTTGAGTAAAAGTACAATATTTAGATCTGAGATGTAGTGGAGTAGAAGTAAAAGCAGCAACAAATAACTCAAGTTGTACTTAAGTAGCCTACAGTACTTAAGTAAATGTACTTAGTTACTTTATACCACTGCACACACCTCACAACAAGTCAAGAACCCACAGCAGCTAGTTAGCAACAACAAACAAACAGAACCAAAAAACAACCAAAAGCAGAAACAAATCACAGACATTGGTCACAGAGAAAGAGGCGAGCGCACTGTCACTGTCAGCGCACTGTCAGCGACAGACAGCGAGGGAGGAGAGATTACATAACAGCAGCAGTACATAAGTGTCCAGTCGTGACACGCAAGGCGCTAAACACCCTAGCCCTTGCATATCGCCACTAAAGCAGCAACGTGGCTCCAATTACAACTGACAGTGCAAGAATGTTTATTTACCTGTTTGCTGTTGCTGCAGTTCCGTTTGACGCTTTTTCTTTTTCTTTTTCTCATATCCAGAAAGATAAACGTGCATTGTCAAACCGAAAGTAAACAAACACTGAAAGGGGGCGGGGCGGAAACTCCCAAAGAGTTCCAGAGAGTCAAGAAATGTTGGCTCTTTTTCCTTTTTGGCCAATGGGACAACGGCATAGAGCCGGGACAGCCAATCAGGGACATGAGTAAGTCTGGCTATGCGAGGTTAATCAGAGATGTCTCATTCAGGCTAAGATGGCAGTAGTGCTGGTGTGAAAAGTCAGTTCGGTACGTTCTTTTCTGCAGAGGAGGGGGCTGTGGGTGGGGGCCTTCTTTGGTCGGGGGCCCTACGCAGACTGCGTAGTCTGCCTATAGGGGGCGCCGGCGCTGCGCGGGCCCAACAGGAGCGGAATTGGGACGGTCCTCGCACCAAAACCTCGCTCCTCTCTGGCGCATTTTAAAACTCGCTCGCTCGTGCTCGTATTCAAACGTTGTATTATTATTCTTATAGGCCTACTCTTATTAAGAATAAAAGGCAAATAAGAACAGGTGATTATTCTTATTTATTTTTTGCACATGAGAGTGGTGATAACCCGCCCGCCCGCCGCCCGCCAATTGAGTCTGAAAACCTCGACCCACCCACCCGCATGCGGGCGGGTTGGCAGGCGGGTGGGGGCACCGGGTTGACCCGCGCATCACTAGTCTGTGGGTTTTATAAATATTGAACCAATGAAAAGTATTAACAAGAGCTTGGTACTAAATGATATACACTGGATGCATTCTTTTTTTACATTTCCTGAAAAGCAGTGCTGGAAAAAGTACTCTTATGTTTTACTTAAGCAAAAGTATCAATACTGGAAGGTAGAAGTACTCACGTAAAAGTCAGGAATTCAAAATTTACTTGAGTTATTGGTATCACAATCGCATTGTGGCGTATTGTGAGCTTGTAGATCGGATATTTTCAAATGGCCAAAATGCACATAGGGTTGAAGTGGTTAATGTAATACTAATCTACAAAGTAACTAGTAACTAAAGTTTTCAAATAATTGTAGTGGAGTAAAAGTACAATATTTGGATCCAAGATGTAGTGGAGTAGAAGTAAGTAAAAGTAGGCTATTGGAAATTGGAAATACTCAAGTAGAGTACAAATACCTCAAATTTGTTCGGCTATTTTCGGCAAAGAGGTTTCGTGTAGAGGGGGAAAAGAGCAGACTAAGTACAGAGTAAAAGGTCAAGTTTATTAGGTATTGACGGCTCAAGTGGTTAAATATCTGAAAACACAAATTGACATGAATCCAAAATAAACTGATGATTGTGCTGTCAAACAATGAAACTATATGGAATCTATGAAAAGGTTGTGGGGTCCCTGCTTCATCTCTCTCTCAACTAAGGGGTCCTTGGCCTGAAAACGTTGAAGACCCCTGCTTTACACCACTGCTGAAAAGTAACCCTTTTGGGCATACAAGGTTTCTGCATGACAGCGTTGCTGTAATAGCTGTGCCCCCAGAAACCAATCACTCAAGCCTCTGAAGTCTACAGTCAAGACAGGCCTCACTGATCCAATCTCCAATGGAGAAGGACAGGTCTTTATTCGGATCCCCATTATAGCTTCTACTGCCGCAGTCACTTTTCTTCCTGGGGCGGTCTGCCTCTGCCTACAGATTGGAGGTGACCACCATGGGTGTCGCACCAAATTCTGGGCCCTCAATGGGAACGCATTATTACTTTGTGCTTTAACTATTGAAAAATAGCAGATATACAAGCTCACAGCGCGGCACTGAGTGCCTCGCTGCGAGCTTGTAGATCTGCTATTTTTGAAAAATCTTGAAAATGTGTGCAAGTCTTATGAATATTTCAAATCCTTCTACTAATGCTTTTTGGAAAAAAAGAAAAAGAAAAAAAAGAAAAAAAAAACGTGTTCATGTGAAGGACCCCCAAATGTATTTGTATGTATTTGGCTGCAGACACCCATCTCAAAATATGTTGTTCCAGGGACCCCCCCAGAAGCATGGGGGAGTGGGACTGAGTTACTAGGGCCCAAGGTGGAGGGGCCTTAATTATTTTATACTTTAGCTATTGAAAAATAGCAGATCTACAAGCTCACAGAGAGTGCTGCGCTGCGAGCTTGTAGATCAGCGATTTTTTAAAAGTCAGGAAAATGTGTGCAAATCTTTGAATATATGTATCTTTTAAGCGAACATTTGTAACTAAAGTTTTGCTTCTGGGGGGGTCCCTGGAACTAAATATTTTGAGATGGGGGTCCGTGGCCAAATACATATCATTTTGGGGGTCCTTCACATGAAAAGGTTTGAGCACCACTGCCATAGAAACATATATTCAAAGACTAGCACAAATGTTCACGATTTTTCAAAAATAGCAGATCTACAAGCTCAGCGCGGCACTCGGTGCTGCTATTTTTCAATAGTTAAAGGACAACTTTATTTTTTTACAACAAGGGTTCATATTTTAGATTGTAATTAGAGAAAAGAAAAAGTGAAGTTAAAATGTTTTCATTTGCTTCGTTCTATTGTTTTATCGCGTTAAACGTGCTAAAATGTGGGGCATACGTACGTGGCTAAATGTGTATTTTTAGACACAATAAGCCAGCAGTTTCTTTGTTGCTATTTACAGTAACACTTCTAGCCCCCATAAGTCACATCCAACCATGAAAGGTTGCGTTGTATCTTGGGAATGGGCTTACTCTGTGTAAAATGACATATTTAGCCACTTGTACACATGCCCCCAACCACTGAAATAAGAATCTCTAAAACAATAGAAAGAAGTAAATGCAATCATTTTAACACTCATCTTTTATATTCTCTAATTACAATCTAAAATATGAACCCTTGTTGTAAAAAACTAAAGTTGTCCTTTAAAGCACAAAATAATGCGTAATAATGCGTTCCCAGTCTAAATGGGTTAAACCCCCTCCCCCTATGAAGAACATTCATGGGGGCCAGACGGTTGACATCAAAGTCATGCTTTGTGCAGTCAGTAATACTGATGGCTTTGACTGTGGACTGACATCCACAGCGTGTGTGTGCCATTAGAGATAGTCTGTAATGAGGAAAACAATACATCGAGAGGGCTTGATTTATCCTTAGGAAGAAGTTTCCTGTGAGAAGACGAGAAAGAAATAAAGGGCGCATTGTATGTGTGACAGCTAAAGATGAGACACGTGCGTGAACCAGAGAAAGGCTGGGAGAAGCTTGAGAAGCGGAACTGGGCTCAGGCTCTCAATATATCCAAGGATAATAGAGCTGTCACTGTGTTTTGATTCAGGACATTGATTGTGTCTTTAATTGCTTTAGGGCTCCACTGGTCTGAGGGATATTAGTCACAATGTATGGTCGCCTCTGAACAGTTACGACACTGATTACACTGATGTGCACTCATGCGCTGCTCTTGCCGATAATCTTTTTTATGGATTGGTGCAGCCGCTGTACAGGGTTGTAACTCATACACGTATCTGCTCCATTTCATGCTTTGATTTTGCTCAAGGAGATAAAGAGAGGATTTAGTATTTTCTTGGAACTGATTTCCCCGTTGAGATAGTTTCCTTTGTGTTGGCAGACAAAGCTGTTATGCTGAACATTCGTTGCCGTGTATGTCATGCAACTAAAAGAGCATCTAATCTCTGGTGGTGATCACCTTCCTCCATCAGACGCCTCACTCCTGGGCTGTCCTCAACATGAATTCTTAATTAACCCATTTAGGCCTAGAATTATTGAATGCCTTAACCAGTGAAAAATAGCAGATATACAAGCTCACAGCGCGGCACCGAGTGCCGCGCTGCAAGTTTGTAGATCTGCTATTCTTCAATAGTTAAAGCATAAACTAATAATACACTATAATGTGTACCCGCTCTGAATGGGTTTTAATTAATAGTCATAGGAATACGATCATTCAGAGACCAGCCTATACAGATTGGTGTGGTGGGGAACTGAACATTCTGTGTTGATTTCATAACGGCTACTGCCTATTGAATGTGAACTGGCAGAATTAAAGGGTGACAGTATGAGAGTTTCAGAAATGTGCTTGGAAAAAATCACAACTAATGACTAATCTACTAGTAAGACACTTCAGGGCGACATGCGACATCGCCCTAAAGGGCGAGGTCGCACCAATTCTTGGCTATCTGGCCAGTGATGTATTTCGGACCAGTTACCCAATCTCAACAGTGCCTGTCGCATTACCAAATATAGGCATTCCAAGATTATGCCCTTAATATTGATGAAATCGGGAAAGGGATCTCCACATATGGGCATAAAACGGACAAGGATGTAATTCATTTGCAAGTGTGATCTGGGAATGCCCATATATGGGCATGTTCTGACATCACATTGTCGGCTATATACAGGCATAAAATATATGGGCATAAAAGGGACATGAAGCCAGAGTGTGATGTCAGAGCAGCAAACCCATTCTGTAAATAGTGGTTCCCCTTCCCCTACATCACAGAGACATCAGAGCATGATGTCAGAGTGATGTCAAAGTGACAAGGGAACCAATAGACAGCTGCGACATTTCTCATGGTCGCAATTAACACAGTTTTGGTAGGTAGACTAAGACCAAAGCGCTGATTAAATTAATTGAATATGAGGGGAATGCCTTACCTCGCACAAAGTTTAGGCATGGATGGATGGCTCAAATTTATATGGATCAAGCCTCTGGTTTCAACCTTCAGCCTAATTTATACTTTTTCATACAGAGTATATGTCACTTCTATGTCCTCATTATGATCAAGGATATGCTCTAAAAGCTTATCATTTCTGCGGGTCAGCCTACAGCAACGCGAGTGACTAACATAAACTAATAGGGGTGTAACGATACATTTAAACAACGATGGAATGCGGTTGACGATACGATACATGGACGATATTGGTTCATTCATGGCGATACGATACGATTTGATTAGATTCAATGATTTAAAATCGAAGCAAATAGTGCAGGTCTAAAAGGAAAAATCTATCTATCTAATCGAATACATGGCCATTACAACACATATGGACAAACACACACCTTGACATGAACACAGAGTACACACATTTATCGATAGACCAAGAGTAGCTACAGTATATGGAATGGTAAAGTAATTAGATCCCTCTTTTTAATTTTCCGTCTTAAAATTGCTAAATACAAGGCACACAGTCATACTTAGTTTCCATACAATCGATTATTTGCATTGCAAAACGATTCGTTACCGGTTATTTACATTGCAAAACGATACGATACGATATACAAAGCCAAGCGGTACGATATTTGCTTTTGCAAATCGATATAGTAGATCATTGCTAATTAAAATCGATTTTTCGATTCAGTTACTATGTCATTACACCCCTAATAACTAACTTATATGAAGAGTTGGTATAGCTTCATTTAAAATGTTCTTATGTTTGGCAGACAGGGGTAGTAGGGTGTCGCTCTCCATTCCGACATGTCGCCACTCCGAAATTGACTTCTTATTGTCGGAGTGGCGACACTTCCATAGGGGTTAAGTTTTGGGTAAGGGTTAGAGATAGGGATAGTGTCGGAATGGAGACATGTCGGAAAGGAGACATGTCGGAGTGGCGGGGTGTAACCGGGGTCGTAGGGAACTAGAAATAGAATAAAGTGGAAATACGGGGTTTTCAGGCAGCACAGCTGGACATAGAGTAGCAGCATGGCACAGTGGGAGACTGACAGAGAGAACACCACCACCAGCACTACATTTAATGAGTATAAAATAGTCTTCAGTTAGCCTGAGATGGTCTCATCTGAACTTGTTATTTCAAACAGCAGGGATCCAAAAAAATAGAGTTAGCTGAAAGCCAGAAACAACTCAGATACAGAGACACAGAAATTAAATTCAGACAGTAGGAGCTAATCTCGGCCCTCCTCTTATTGGTACGTACTGGTGGAAAAAGTTCAAATTTTTTACTTGAGTAAATACGGCAATTAGTCGGGGGATATCTTTAGAAATAGTGTCAAATCCTGGAATAAATTCATTACCAAAAAAATTCTTCACCAATGTGTTTGTAAAGGTGTCTAGTAACACATCTCACAAAGACTGAAATTCAGTTTCCCTAGGAAAATCTTTGACAGCTAGGGTAATTCTGGGTCTCATTCACTCACTATACAATACTATAGGGGAAAAAATCACTCCCAAAAAATATGCTTTAAGTGGGATGTGAGGGGTCTAACTAGGTGTTTTTAATTATTCTGAATCCATTGCAAGCATTTGTTTTGCACAAAAAAAAACATTCATTGGGCTAAAAACAGCCCATAAAATGATGGTTTAGTGATGATGAGTCATCACTTTTCACAGTGGTATGGGGGTCCATTTCTAGCCCAAGGAATGTTTTTGGTGCAAAACAAATGCTTGCAATGGATTCAGAATAATTAAAACACCTAGTTAGACCCCTCACATCCCACTTAAAGCATATTTTTTGGGAGTGATTTTTTTCCCCTATAGTATAGTGTATAGTGAGTGAATGAGACCCAGAATTACCCTAGCTGTCAAAGATTTTCCTAGGGAAACTGAATTTCAGTCTTTGTGAGATGTGTTACTAGACACCTTTACAAACACATTGGTGAAGAAATGTTTTGGTAAGGAATTTATTCCAGGACTTTTTAAGATATCCCCCGACTAAATGTAGATGTACTCCGTTAGGGTGCCCTCACACCAAAATACCTAGAGTGGAATCCGCCACTGCATTTCAATGCGAATGGAGCGTTTTTTGCCAGCAGAGGATTTCTGCAAAAAAAAAAAAAAAAACGCTCCATTCTCATTGAAATGCATTGGCGGATTCCACTCTAGGTATTTTGGTGTGTGGGCACCCTAAGTAAAAGTCCGGAATTCAAAATGTACTTGAGTAAAAGTACGAAAGTATTGGTATCAAAATGTACTTAAAGGAGCTATAGTCAATAGTCAATCATATTCTATAAAAAAGAATATATTTCATATATGTGTTTCTGTTCAAAAATGTCCACAAAAAGCGTAAAATAATGATAAAATAATCATTTTGGCCATTGTCAGGCTGACACTTTGTTTACATCCTATCAATCCATATAAAAGAATAGACTAGGATGTAAACAAAGTCGGCCTGACAATGGCCAAGATGAGTATTTTATCATCATTTCACACTTTTTGTGGACATTTTTGAACAGAAACACATATATGAAGCATATTTCTTTTATAAAATATTTTCGAACATTATTTTCATTTTAGCATCCGTTTTTCAAGAAAAAGTTGACTATAGCTCCTTTAAATTATCAAAAGTAAAAGTACAACATGTTTGAAAATAGCAGATCTACAAGCTCAAAACGCGTCGCAATGCGACACGTTGTGAGCTTGTAGATCGTCTATTTTCGAATAGCCACGGTATAGAATAGGGCTAAAGTGCACTGATGTATGTTTTATAATATAATCATTTATATTAGCCGGGGAGCCACTGTGCCAAAATGAGAGAAGACCTGTGATGTCATGACATACTCCAATTTTTTTTTTCCTATTTCCACATTGCCTGCCAAGGGTTAAAAAAAATTCTATCTAAGAAATGTCAGGCTTTTTACAAAAAATTTAAATGAAAAAAAAAAAAAAAAAAAAAATTAAACATTTTTTGAAAAAAAATAAGCTCTCAGAAGATGTCCATTGCCCCCTTGCAGTTGGCAGAAAAATATAATCAACCCCAAGAAAAATCAATTTTTAGATTAACACACACAAACAATTACAGCATGTGGATGGCGGCCATTTTGGCGGCCATCTTGAAGAAGGTGTGCAGAAAGCTGATTACATGAATACAATTTTTATATTTTTTTATCAGCATCACAGGCTGCCCAGAGAGCAGTGAACACATTGCTGTCTCATATATTAGTGAACAGTGCCCCCCAGTGGCCAAAAATGGTAAAACGTATATAAACGTTTTTGGCAGGCAACAGCTGGGTACCCAAAAACGTTTATAAACGTTTTTGGCAGGGGATGTGTTAATTTGGTCAATAAGGTACACAGAATGAGAAGCCTGCTCTGCCGGAAACACTGCGAAAAAAAGTTTACCATTGACTTCACTATACTGGAAAAAAACACACCAAAAAAAGTAGCATGTGAGGGGTCAAACTAAGGGTTCTTCATGATTCTGAATCCATTGCAAGCATTTGTTTTGCATGAAAAACATTCCTTGGGCTAGATTTCAGCCTCTCAAACCTGTGAAAAGTGATGAGTCATCACTTTTCACCGTTATTTTGGTCCGTTTTCTAGCCCACGGAATGTTTTTCATGCAAAACAAATGCTTGCAATGGATTCAGAATCATCAAGAACCCCTAGTTTGACCTCTCACATGCTACTTAAAGCATATTTTCTTTTGGTGTGTTTCTTTCCTGTATATTGAAGTCGATGGAGTGAATATACAAATGGCCATAACTTTTTTTCGCAGAGTTTCCGGCAGAGCAGGCCTCTCATTCTGTGTACCTTAATGACCAAATTAATAGAAAAAACAAAAATAAAAAGTATGTCATGACGTCACAGGTAAAACCCTATTCTTTGAGCTTTTGTGCCTGTGGCTCCCCGGCTATATCTGCAAAGTAACTAGTGACTAAAGTTTTCGAATAAGTGTAGTGGAGTAAAAGTACAATATTTGGATCAGAGATGCAGTGGAGTAGAAGTAAACGTACTGAAAACTGGAAATACTCAAGTAAAGTACAAATACCTCAAAACTGTACTTAAGTACAGTGCTTAATTAAATGTACATACCGGTAGTTACTTTACACCACTGCGTGCTCCCACCCATCAGGGCAATTTGTTGAACAGTGCTGGACTTGAGTCTCATCAAGCCGCACCTCATTTCCTTCCCCCACTTTGCTGCTGCTTCTTTGTGTGTCTGCTAGTCCAACCCCCTCCAACTGTATATTACTAGAAGTTTGCGGCCCGAAGTCTAGAGTTCAGGCCGCTGTGCGGCCCTCACCGCCATGTTGCGGCAGCGTGGTGTGTAATGATCAAATATGGGTAAAAAAAAAGAGAAAAAAAAGGTTTAAAAAAAAAAAAAAACATTTTTGAGAAAAAAAAAAGTTTTGAAAAAAAAAAGTAATGGTGATGCGATGACGTGGTGTATACGGACGTTACTGCGATTGAGGTGAAAGAGAAAAGTAGAAAGTTGTGAGCTAACTATTAGCTATTTGGCTAACTGTTTCCGGGTCGACTTGAGGCTATTTTATACAGAGGCAAAATAGGATGGTAATAACGAATACAACTGTATACAGAGGTTTGGAAACGACATCTTGCAAAGGTGACATGGGTGTTTGAATTTTTAAGCTATATTTAGTACATATGTAGTACATCTTGGCCAAGTGGTTTGGTATTAAGTTAGCGATACATACAGGTGATGACCCGGAAGTAGATCACTTACTCTGATGTAATATAAAGATTATGTTCCCCATTTTCAACAGTTTTTATATTTATTTGTGACACTTGCTTTGGCAATGTAAACGTATGTTTTCTTTGATTGATTGAAGACTTTATTAGAAGTTTGCATAGGCAAAGGTAGAGTTTCATGATGGTACAGTTCACTGGTACAAGGTCAACTAAAAGGAGATCCTAGTAAGCACTTGGCTTATTTGAACAGGAAACCATTAAAGTGTCTCATATATAACATTGAATGACAGACAGACAGAACAGATAGAACGGATAGAATCATGCCTTTGAACTGAGATTGAGTTGAATTGTCTGATAGTCTGTGCCTCTCCGTCACAATAACAATCACTTTACCGTGGGAGGGGGGTACTGTATAAACAGTTGGATTCACATTCATGTAATTTATTACCACACCATGCTTGAGAAGATGGGTGCCAAGAGGTTTGGATTCGGGGGCCTGTAATTAAAGTGCAAGTGATGGTTTGTATTTCTGTGTACACGCGCACGCACACAAACACACACAAACAGACTTGAGTTCAATAATATTTTTATGTTTTTGTCGCATTCCTAAGATAATAATTTGATAATAAATGTACCCCTATTGATTCCGGTTGGGGACCCAAATGCATTTGAGTCCCCATCCGGAATCAATGGGGGTACATTTACTATAACTAGCCCTTACCCGTTCAAAGATATGAGCTCCAAAATGATGTGCAGTGTGTGGGTTATGGGATGTGCACTGTGCACACAGTATATGAGGGATGGAAAGTAACTTTAACTGGTGCTTGCATGATGTAGGAGCATCGATGTAAGAAACCCGTTTAGTTTAATGGCTACAGATGTCTCCATGGCGTGAGTAATCAATAGAAAAAAGTAATTTTGGGGGTGAACTACTCCTTCAGTGTAATTGCAGAGACCCCTGAAATTCCCACTTGAATTATGGGCAATAATTGCAGGGATAATTTTACAAGAAGTCCATTTGCGGATTGCGTGAAGTATGGCAGCGTGACAGGGCACCAGGGCTTTGCAATAAAGAGAGACAAGAGATTGAAATTGAGACGGTCCCAAGCACTCTGTTCCTCTCAGCTCCGAATTCACTCATGAGTTAGAAATGCATTATTTAAAAAGGGGGAAATAATGGGGAGCTCGTTTCAGATTGTCAACAGAAACTTTTGACTTGCTGTCAGAAAGTCCAAACTTTTACGCAGGAGAACAGTGTAGGTTTGGCTGCCTGTGTGTACAGAAAATAAGATTAAATAGGAATTCAATATCCTTGACACTTTAGACTTGATGAGTGAAATGCAATATCCAGTGGCATTTTTCCACATGCAAGCTTTTGCACTTTTGCTTCTGTATTTCCTTCCTAGGGAAACAACTTTGTTTTTTGTTTTTACAACAAGGTTTCATATTTTAGATAGTCATTAGAGAAAATAAAAGATGAATGTTAAAATGTTTTAATTGCAAGTGGCTAATTATGTATTTTTAGACACATTCCAAAGATGCACAGCAATCTTTCATGGTCAGATGTGGCTTACAGTATGTAAAAACTGGTGTAAAAAGTAACAAAGACATTGCTGGCTTATTGTGTCTAAAAGACATATTTAGCCACTTGTACGCGTGCCCCCACCCACTGAAATCAAAATACAAAAATCGCTAAAACAATAGAAAGCAGTAAATGAAAACATTTTAACACTCATCTCTTGTCTCTAAATACAATCTAAAATATGAACCCCTGTTGTAAAAAAAACAACGTTGTCCTTTAATGTCAAATAACATTGTGTCGGAAGCACCGCAGTAAACCTCAAGCAGCTTATAAAGTCTAATATATCCCATGATAAATGCCTGGGTAGTGAATTGAGACTGGAAATTCATTATCTCACAATTACCTTAATTTAATTTGTACAGTGCAGTATGACTAATGGCCTCACATTAATAAAACACCATCCTCTCTTTTTGGGGTTTTCAGAGTGGCTGTAAAGCAGACAGAACCAATTGGAATAGAGTGCTATAAAAACACAAGTAGTCTAGACATGTGAAAGCCGGAGACGAGTGTGAAGGATTTTTTTCCCCCCGTTAAGGTTGCTTTAAAGAGCACTTCAATGAAAAATTAACGAGCATAACATACACAAAATCTCACAATTAAAGCCAAACCACCCACAGCAACACCACTAATCAGCTTGATTGAAGTGTTACTTTAGAGAGTTTATGACCTTGGCCAATGAATTTTGGCATGCTGTGCATTAGCAAACTAGTTCTGAGGAGTTGTTTTCTGTAAATAAGTCTTGTGAATAGAAAAGAAAGTTAAACAAAAAGCTCACAGATGGATACCATATCAAATCCTTTTCCAGCGAACAAGTAATATGTTGCCTTTTGTCAAGAGAATAAATCTTTTTTTTTTCCTTAAAGGAAACAAACAATTGCAATATCAAACATATAAAAAAAGCTGCACAGCATAAGCATTGAATGAATTATACTGAAGCCAGGGACCAAATAGCGTTCACATTGTTACGACTGGTGTGAGTTTGACCCAAATGCACAGCAAGGAGGAGGCAGAGGAAGGTTAAAGCCCACCCGGGTGTGTTTATTAACCTGGAGCACAGAGTTAATATCACGAGGGGGGCAAAAGGGGGTAGTGGGCGCCGCTGCAGCTCCAACTCGTTCCGGGGTCTTGAGAAACTGGAAGGAGAGGAGAAGCACGGTCAGCAATAGATCCACAAGAATTAAAGGGCAATGCCACTAATTACAAAGTCAGTCTAAAGCTCTGCTAAACTGGGAAAGCTAGTCTGCAGGTTTTACTTTACCATACGAGTAAAAAGGTGAGGATCTGACGCAGAGCTGTGTGCTGGCCAGGATCTTGTAGACTCAGGAGCTGATTGCAGACTCGGCCCAGGTGAGGAGATTGCCAATGGGAGACTGGTGTGCAGATGTCTGGAACTCAGAGGTCTGCTGTGACGTACTGTGCCACGAGAGGGTGCCTGGTGGAAATATTATTTGTAAACAACAACACCTTCTTATTCCCATATGAGATACAATAATCCATCACACAGAAATAAGACAGGAGAGTGATCAGAGTGAGAATGGAATGTTTTACTATGGAGAGAGAGAATTCAAGACAAAGGTACAACAGAATAATCAATGGTTCGTGCTCTCTCTGACAAATTATGTTTTGATATGAGTATAAGTATGGTCATTTGGTCAGTCAATGGATGACGTTTCAACAGTTAATAGGATATGTTTCTTGTCCACGAATCACAAGACTAAGAGTCCATATACAGGGTTCCTGGGGGAAGATGTCCTTGCTGGTGTCTGGATGACACAAGCTGAGCCTTAGAATACCAAAACAATTCTCATTGTTTTAGGTACTGGCTCCAGGCAGTTGATAAGGCCTGATTTCTACCAGACGGAGACCTTGTGTGCATTTGTTTCATATATATATATATATATATATATATATATATATATATATATATATATATATATATATGGGATAATCTATCTATCTATCTATCTATCTATCTATCTATCTATCTATATAATAATAATAATAATAAAGATAGATAGTTGTGTATCGGTTATAGGGATAACATTATGGAATAGCTACGCACGACAGTATATTAATTGCAACCGTAGGTCGCATTTACTATGAAAACCTGCAGATCCTGTGCGTGCTCACGCTCCATAGCCATATATGGCACCTAGATCTCCATATATGGAGCTGGCCAATACATCTACATCTGAATGCCCATATATGGACATATTTTGTCAATCTCATGATAACCAGTGTGGTTGCCGCGATGCGAGTCACACTTGCAAATGAATTCTGTCCTTGTCCCTTTAATGCCCATATATGGAGAATTGGAGATCCCTGATGCCATCAATATTAAGCCCATATCTGGGAATGACCATATATGGACACAATTGCTGCAGGTTTGTGGAACGGCTCCTGCTTCCCTTAGTTCTATAATCTTCAGATGTTTTAAAGGTCCTACACCATGCATTTAAAAATAATTTATATAACACTGTTTGTGTCCCAAAAACGTTTTTGAAAAGGTTTGAGGCTAAATTACCACTCCTGAATACAGAGCCCCTGTCATTTCTGCCTGGCTTTCAGAGCATTTTCAGCTGCAGTACCACCTTGTCCTGAGTGGGAGGACTGCGCTATTGAGCCAGTTTTGGCCCCACACTCCTCCCCACCTCCTGCTCAGCAGGCCTGCCCACCCCTCCCCAACCCTCTCCCAGCTCCTCCTGCCTCCTTCTCAGGCCTGCCCACCCCTCCCCAACCCTCTCCCAGCTCCTCCTGCCTCCTTCTCAGGCCTTGTGACATCACAAATCTGACATTTCACAATCAGGACCATTCTGAGACATGCTAACATAGATCTGCCCATAAACTGAGAAAGACACAATGGTCAGAAATAGGACTTTGTGAGGATAGAAGTTGCTGGTGGGACACCAAGAAAATACATAAAAATTGGAAAAATGAAAATTCATGGTGTAGTCCCTTTAAATCATTTTCTTTTCTTTTCTTTTCTTACTGTAGTATATACATTATTTAATTATTTGTCAATATATTTATGTATTAACACAACATTTGCCTGGTTTCTGTTAGCTTTTCTTTATTTCTTGAACCTTTTCTCAGTTCTTTTTCTGCCATAAGCTTGGATGGCGCATATACTGTAGCTTTTATTGGTGAAGTTGATACAGTCAGTGAGGCGTAATGTTTCAAGCATTTGTCATTTTTGTCAAAGGATATTCCGGTTTCAACCTGTTCTCTTCAAGCTGCTGCGGAATCTAAATAATCTCTTCACAATAGCTCTTGCAGAATCTGAATATATACGGTAGCGGCATATTGGAACACATCTTCTCCTTCTGTTCCCCTTTTTAACGTCCCTATACATGATGCTATATACTGTAGATCATGGGTGGGCAACTTTGATGATGGAGAGGGCCACTATATTTTCACATTCACTCCAAAGCCGGGCCACAATGCATTATACAGTCAAAAATAGCAAAAATAGCCGATCAGCTCAAAACGCGTCGCACTGCGCCGCGTTTTGAGCTTGTAGATCGGCTATTTTGGCTATTTTGGAATTGGAATCCTGAATTATTTTGGGGTATTTTTTTAATTGGAATCCTGAAAATATTTAATTTAAAATGTTATATATGTTAACTTTATGAACTTAAATACAAATACATTAGGCATAAAAAAAGTCTAGTACTAGTCATTAAGCTACTAATATAGACTGAAGTAATTAAAGTGGGTCATGTTTGCATGTTTAGAATTGTAAATGAATACCTGAAGTCTATCAGTTTTGCAATATTAACCTGCGGGCCGCATTAAGTGAAGGTGGGGGCAGCATGTGGCCCCCGGGCCGCCAGTTGCCCATGTATGCTGTAGATTCCCAGGTAAAAAACATTACGGATGTTTCAGTGAGTGCAAGGGGTACTTGACTTCTGGTTCTGGAAAATGGCTGCTGTCTTGAAAGCTATTCCAAACTAATGTCTCTCTCTCTCTCTCTCTCTCTCTCTCTCTCTCTCTCTCTCTCTCTCTCTCTCTCTTTCTCTTTCGCTCTCTCTCTCCATATTCACAGATGGAATTGGTACAGCCAGAGTCAGACCCTGATGACGAGGGGACGAAAATAAGTGTAAGTTGATAAAACACCATATAAATTAAACGCAACATCCAATCATACCCAAATTGAGATCACATGTTGAGAGGAGCCTCCACAACAACATTCACTTCTGCCCATTAGACCAGTTGTTCTCAACCTTTTTAGGCCGCAACCCCCTAAATAATCAGATCTACATGCTCAATAATCAGTTTAGATCTACATGCTCAATAATCAGATCTACATGCTCACAACGCCTCGCGTTGCGAGGTGTTTTGAGCATGTAGATCAGTTATTCTCACAATTTCAGCCTCTATCTGACAATTTGGCCTATTTTTCAACAGGTACTAAAAAGGTCTGAAAAGTCCTTAAATTGCCACTTTTGAAATGTGCAGATACCCTCTATACACTTAAACTTTATGTGTGTTTGTTTGTTTGTTTGTTTGTTTGAGAGAAAACAACAACAGTGAGAAAACAATGTTGCACATTAAGTTAATCATCTGGGGACCCCCCAAAATAATGTGGGGACCCCTCTGGGAGTCCCGACCCACAGGTTGAGAACCACTGCATTGGGGGTGCCACAAATCAAACTTCCTTGTGTTCTGACTAGGAGGAGCACACTTTTCTTCTTCCACATACAGGAAGTTACAGTATTATGCTTTAGTTATCAGTAATGTGATGTGGAATATGGCAAGAGGGAGATGGGCATGAATGGTCCAGGCCATGAACTCCTCCCACTACCATGTGTTCTTTGCCTACTTAACCACAGCATGCAAACTAACTGCAAAATCCTGTTAGTGTTAATGAAGTCAGAGTTAAATTGAACACTCGGGATGTTGCTGTGCTGTGGCTGAACTGCTAGCAGTGTTAATTTTGTCGACCTAAGAATAAGACTAAACACAACTACAAATACATATTTTATGCAAGGTTTAGTTTGACCAAGTAACAGGCAGTAGAAGACAATGACTTGTTCAGAGTTATGTGGTTATATTTAGGCCAAAAGACTTAGCCTAACTAATCCCAAAAGACAAAGACTAAAATATTTTAATATTTAGTCGACTAAGACTAGACTAGTCTAAAACAATTTAAGAAGACTAAGACAGGACTAAGACTAAATGTTGTGTTATTCAAAAGACTAAAACACTGACTGCTAGGGTGCACCGATCATGATTCCCCTCTCTCAATCGTCCTGTCAGACCGTCAGGGTGCAAGGCAACAACATCTCCCACAAGCTGCAGCTGTCCGGGATCGGCGAGACGGACGAGGGCCTGTACGAGTGCCGGGTGACTCGCGCCGACTACGGAGAGATGGCTGAATACAAGGCCCAGGCCTGGCTGAAGGTCAACGCCACGGCCCGGCCTCGCCGGCCACCGCCCAACACCAGGAAGAGCTCCCCTCTCCACCTGACCGACAAGAAGCCCAGGAAGTCTAGCAGGAACTCCGACCAGAGGGTGGAGGCCACCTCCACCTCCCACACATCCTCCAAGACGGCTCAACACAACTCAGGTAAGCTCTGGTTAGATTTATACTTCTCACTGACTTCACACACTGAAATAGAGATAGAACATGAGTAGAAGTAGAGCCAAGCTGTTGTCATGTCAGCAAATGATTACCAGCCCTACTGAGAACATCTGTTGCCTGCCTATACTGCACCCAGCATGGGTCCTTCCTATGCAAGGGATGGACGACTTCAATTCATTGCATTATAAGGACGATGTACAGTAACAGCGATGTACATCCTTACTGAATATCAATAGATAATGCAAGTTGGCAAATCTTTCTGAAAATACAACTTTTCTATATCGTCACTGTCGGGCAGAAACCTTGTATCTAAGTTTCAAATTTGTATGTTTTTCCGCGAAGTAAAGCCCCGCTTCATCAGACAAGGCCGTCAAACAAAAGTAGTGAAAACAGCAGATCTACAAGCACCCAACGCCTCGCGGTGTGAGGCGTTGTGTGCTTATAGATCGGCTGTTTTCACTAGTTTAGTTCATTTTTTAAATGATGCAAAACAAACGCTTTTGGACATACAAGGTTTCTACCCGACAACGACGATATCTTGTTTTTTTTTTTTCTGTCATGTGAATCAGAATCAGTTTTATCTCATGCGAACCATGCTGGAACCACATTTCTCAATGTCAAGCCGAATGTTAACCAAAAGCCAACGAAAGCAACATTGATTTATAATAGTTTTGAAGCAAGGACCGCCTTGGAGGCCTGCCAGTCCTTTCCCTATAGAGGTCGTTTGAGTTCAGACACGCACAAAGCCGCCGTGCAACCCAAAGCCAAAGACAGAGCTATAGGGAGATATTACTTGCTGCTGAATAGAGGTAAAAAAGTTGGATAATCCCCAGGGCTGCAGAGTAGAGATTACGAGGAAGACCAATTATGCTGACAACTGTGTCGCAGCGAGCGTTTTGCGTGGCCTGTCTTGGCACTGATAAATGCCTCCACCGCGGCTGCACCTCAGCTATTACTAAGAGTCAGGGGCGTCACAAGGGGGCAGAGTGGGATTGAGTTACCAGGGCCCAAGGTGGAGGGGGCCTTAATTATGTTATGTTTTAGCTATTGAAAAATAGCAGATCTACAAGCTCACAGCGCGGCTGCGAGCTTGTAGATCTGCTATTTTTTGAAAAGTCGTGAAAATGTGTGCAAATCTTTGAATGTATGTATTTTTTTAAGCGAACATTTGTAACTAAAATTTTGCTCATGGGAAACATAGGTTTTTCAAAAAAAACCTTAGAAGGATTTGAAATATTCAATGACTTGCACAAATCTTCGCGATGTATCAAAAATAGCAGCTATACAAGCTTGCAGCGTGGCACTCGGTGCCGCACTGTGAACTTGTAGGCTATATCTGCTATTTTTCAATAGTTAAAGCACAAAATAACGAGCAATAATGCGTTCACAGTCTTAAAAGGATCCCTGGCTATACGACAAATATGCCTAAATACATTATAATTGTCCTCTATAACTACAATGTAAAATTAAAAACATCTAAATCATTTTATTTCTTCTAGAAATAGCTAATCTTTCACTGACGGACCAAATCAAACGCGAAGCGGATGACGGCAAATATAGCGGCATGGTCATGATGGACCTCCAGAAGGCATTTGACACCGTAAATTATTCTATTCTGATTGAGAAACTAAAAGCCATTGGTCTTGACAGCGCAGCAGTGAGTTGGATGCAATCTTACCTGGTGGGGAGGGAACAGGTGGTGGAGATTAACGGTACCCTGTCCCCCCCCCTCCCAGTAAGCTGTGGTGTTCCTCAAGGTAGCATACTGGGACCTCTGTTGTTCCTAATATACGTGAACGACATGGCATCTGCTTGCGACTGCAACCTGTTCCTGTTCGCGGATGACTCGGCTCTCCTAGTCTCGGGCAAGGACCACTTGCAGGTTGAAAAGACACTTAACTCTGAACTAAGTAAGATCTGCACATGGCTTAACGACAACAAATTATCAATTCACCTGGGAAAAACGGAGTCCATCCTCTTTGGATCAAATCATAACCTCAAAAAAGTCGAAAACTTCACAATCAAAGTGGGTGACAAGGTCATAACACGAAAAAACGAAATCTCTTACTTAGGATGCATCCTTGAAGCTAATCTTTCCAGTGAAAAGATGACTTCTAAAGTAATAAATAAAATCAACCAACGAACTCGTTTCCTACAGAGGATCGCCCCGATGGTCAATTTCAACACACTGAAGACCATAGCTGGTGCAATAATCCAGCCCCTCTTTGACTACGGAGTCCACGTATGGTATCGTGACGCACCACAAGCCCTGAAAACTAAACTCCAAACAGCCCAAAATAAACTAATTAGGGTCCTGCTTATCCTTCCCTATCAGACTCACCTCACCGCTACTCACCAGTTAAGAGTGGGGTGGCTCAGAGTTTGCCTGACTGCGAGCGCCAGACATCTCACACTACGTTTCACTTCGGGATGAGAGTCTGAAATTGAGGGCAGACATTCTATTTCGGCGGGGGGGGGGGGCTAAAGCCTATTGACGTCACACACACACACACACACATACACACACACACACACACACACGCGACGGCGACGTGGCGTGACATTGCAAAAATACGTTATTTCTCATAACATATTATATGTCTGCATGTTTACGTTAGTGCAAAATGGTATTAAAACGTGAAGAAACGGCACTATTTCATAGTTTATTAAAATAATACGAGTCAAGTCTGACTCCGCCATGACAGTTTTCACGGACCAATCAGAGTCCACTAGACTCTCACGTGGGCAGAGGACACCAATCAGAGTCCACGAGCGAGTCTCACGTGAGCTCAAGAGCTCTGTTTGGAGGGGGCTGGGACCAGAGCAGCCACACCACGTGCCCCAAGCATACAACCCTGATTGGCCCATTCAATGCGCCCGCTCTTTGGGCGCTTTCGAAATAGATTAAAATGTGTGCAGCTTCAGTCCACACTACACACCACCCACCAGCAGGGGGTGGTGATGTGCGGACTGAAGTGTCAGGCTAGCTCAGAGTAGATGACAGAGTACAGCAACTTGCAATGGGCCTGGTGTACAAGATACACTACACCACTATGATACCCAAGTACCTTTCAAAATACTTTATAAACATTAAGGATGTCCATAATTACAACACCAGAGGCAGCGCCACAGATCACTTTCAACCCAGAGTCAAAACCAACAAAGGGTCAAACTCTTTTTTCTGCTATACCACCAAAATGTGGAAAGCCTTACCGAAAGCCATAAAGGAGTGTGGATCACTAGCATCCTTTAAAATTGCCCTGAAAAACCACTTACAGGCAGCAGCCGTTCGCAACTGGTAAATAAATGAACCTAGCCCAACCCTACCCTCCCCTGCCCCTTCTTTGTATATACTGTTTGTTTTAGACTTACTGTCTTTTTTTTCGTTTTTCTTTACATATCTACTGCACAGTACTGTGTTCTATTTGTCTGTCATTCAATGTTATATGAGATATTCCAATGGTTTCCAGTGGAAATAAGCTTAGTCTTTTCATGGATCTCCTTTTAGTAGACCTTGTACCAGTGAACTGTACCGTCATGAAACTGTACCTTTTCCTATGCAAACTTCTAATAAAGTCTTCAATCAATCAATCAATCACTCAATAGGGGAAATGCCTGTCGCAAGTTGATGATGTCATAAATGTCATGTGTAATTTTTATGGCATGCATGTGCAAAAAAACAAAACACAAACACATTTGAAATATTGATTTGATGCTCATATTAACCATTGGAAGTATTACGTTTGTTTTTATTTGCACATGCATGCCATACATTCCATAGTTATAGATCACAAATTAAATTTATGACATCATCAACTTGAGACGGGCATTTCCCCTATTGAGTGAAAGATTAGCTATTTCTAGAAGAAATAAAACAATTAAGGTGTTTTGAAATTTACATTGTATTTATAGAGGACAATTATAATGTATTAAGGCATATTTGTCATATTAGCCAGGGATCCCTTTAATGGGTTAAACCCCCTCCCCCTATGAAGAACATTCATGGGGGGCCCGCAGTGAACCCTTGTACCCAGGGCCCAGGATTTGGTGCGACGCCCCTGCTAAGAGTCAGAGGGTCCGTGCAGTTTCTTTGCCACAGAAAGCACAGAGTTTGAGGCAGATGAACAACAATGAGGAGCATAACAGGCTTGCTTGAAATGAAACCTGGGTTAGTGCAGGTATTTGAGCTTTTCTGCACGATGGTAACTGTCCCACAACGGTCGATTGAAGAGGACAACCTTCCTAACCTAGGACGACGGTAGCCTTTCTTACTGGTAGGGCTGCCAACCGTCCCGTATTAGCCGGGACGCCCCGTATTTGAGACAAAAGAGACGCATCCCGTACGGGGCGATGTTTGTCCCGGCCTCTGGGGTAAAGAGAAGATGCATATATTTTTGAAGCGGTGAAAACCGCTTCCAAGGAATGGCTTTGTGTGTATCACGCCCATATATGGTCATTTCAGTCCAGAATGAACAGGCTTTTTCAAAAACAGAATGTCCGTTTAATTACCATATATGGTGATCTCAGTCCAGAATGAACAGGGTTTTTCAAAAACACAATGTATGTCACCTCATGTCCATATATGGTCACTCCAGGCCAGAATGAACAGGTATTTCCTGTCCCGTACGTGCAAAATATCAGTCCAGAATGAATAGGCTTTTTCAAAAAGCAAAATGTGTGTCCCATGTCCATATATGGTAATTTCAGTTCAGAATGAATAGGCTTTATCTGTCCTGTACGTCAAGAATATGTGTGCGGTGTCCCTCCCGGTCAGATGAATGGATACTTTGAGGATTGGTCAAGCTTCACATGATAATTTGGCCTTCAGGTTTTATCTGTCTTGTCTCACCCAGCAATGACAAATAGCCGCATAAGAGCAAAAGTAAAGGCACAATAAGAATATACAGATGCTAACAGAATGGTAAAAAAGAGCATTAAGGCAGACAAGAGGAAATACATTGAATACCTAGCAGAGGAAACAGAGGAAACAGCAAGAAACAGAAAAATGAAACAGTTGTACAACACCACCAGAAGGATGTCGGGCAAATATAGTAGGCCACAAACGAGTTGAAAAATGTAGTAGGCCACAAAGATAACACGGCCAGATAACAGACCTGGGAAACTGAAATAATTATAGAGGGATACAGTTGACAAACAACTAAGAGACAGGATTTTTTATATCTTTTTTTAAAACCTATTATACCGGCTGTCATACCGGCTCTCCAGACAATTCTATACTAAGATTCACCGCTTCACTTCGAACCGAGGTTTGATTTTTTTCTTCTGCGCGCAACCCCTGCAGTGTCTGACTGTCTGCCTGCCTGCGTGTATGTGACGAGCACTAGGGCTCATTTGACAGGGCAGGCACAGCACACGTGCTTAGTTGTGTGTGAGTGTGTATGTGCTCGCTGTGCTGTGTGTGTGTTGCGCGCATTGGCACATTGACACATGTCGGTCAGTCTGTTTACTCGTGTGGAAAAATAAACGCTGCTGCTGGAGGTCGTGAGAAAGAAAGAGGAGATGAAGAGGAGGAGGAGGAGGTCACGGGGCCCGGCCCTTATAAAAAGAGATATGTATCTTACAACAAAAAGTGGGAAGAAAGGCTAAGCCTGTGAGTGGAGATCAGACCCGAGCGTTCTGCACCTTAACAGATTAGACATGAATCCATGATAGGTGATAGCTTAAACAACAAGGTGAAAAAGCAGGCAAGCAAGCAGAATAATAAAAAAAAAAAGCCATGGGATAGTATTCCTGGGAACACTACAGTAGTCTTGTCTGCCAACTAAAGCGACCCCAGACAGGCTGGTATGTGAAATAACATAAGCATGCGTTGATTTTGTTTTTAAAACCTAATGGTTATTACTGTATGCCAATATGATTAAACTAGTGTTGGGTAACCAGAGAGTGGGCACATAAGAACCAGATAGACCTAGGCTATATGTTTTGGAAAATTGAGAGAAATACAATATAGGACTACACTACATGATTTTAAGGTAATAGGTTAGGTGGCCCAAAGACACCCAAATTAATAAAAAATTTAAAGGAAAAATATGATTTAATATAGGAAAATACCCGTTTTAGCCAACTTTATAACCGAAAATACACAATTTAAGTTTCATTAGGAAGTGTCCCGTATTTGAAACTCTGGGAGTTGGCAACCCTACTTACTGGAACTTTAGTTGCACTGACTCTGACCTCTAAGGACCTTCCAGGGAGGGTGCTCTTGTGCGTCTTGCTGCGTCACCCTCTCTTGTTTCTTTCTTTTTCTAGTTGTTTTTATATCACACTGACATTTGGACACTCTGCACTATGTTTACTGTTACTGTTTGACATGATGGTGAGATACTTGTTGCACTAAGTTATGGTCACTTGATTTGGGGGCACTGTACTACATTGATAGTTGTGCCTAAGGACACTTTTATATATATATATATTGTTCTGTCCTCACTAAACGTTGTCCTCGTGGACGTATGTTTGGTTAGACAGGCAGCTAAACAACCTCCTAGTCAAGCTCCAAAGAACAGGCGGGTGCGTTGGATTTAGTAGCTTTACTGGAGTAATTGTGAAACTGTGAACAAAATGACAGAAAATTCACAATGATAATGATGCACAATATTATAAAAAATAAATGGCACTGCACATATCACAGAAGTTTAGTAAAAGGCCTAACATGACAAAACAGAGGCATATACAGGTATCAATTGCCACAGACCCAAGGTAGTCCTGTCTTCAGATACAAGGAAATAACATGTGCCTACGTGTCTATCAAAGTACGGTGTCTGCAATCAAAGTACAAAACACTTAAATCAAAGAAACCATAACTTAGAGTAACCTGTTCAGAAAGCATGGCCAGTTAGCACTAGTGGTTAGTTAGCAATTATTATTACCAAACCTTACACTCCACATAAGTAATGGATATTCAGTATGAAGCTAAACAACAGATACACACTTCTATGCTAGTAAACAAGCAACTTACAGATGATGCCAAGTGTAAAATTAAGAAGAGAAAAGATATCATATGAAGGCAGCCAAACAGTGACATACAGCTGCCTCTGAACAAGGTCATGGGAGGAATGAGTTGCACTTCCTGACTGTGGAGCTTTCAAAATAAAATGCACGTGTACAAATACAGGAGATATTACACAGAACAACCACTAGGGGGTGTCAAAGGTAATACAAACACTAGCAGTTCCATGACACTCCCCACCTGACATCTTTAGGATGTCAAACTTAAACTTTCTATCAAATTACTTCACATAGTCAGGGTCGGAGACATAAGCTGTGACAGTCTGATTGAGTTCATCAAAGTACTGGATGTTATTGGATTTGAGTAAAGGGAAGCCTACAGAAGGTTGTCCGATCTGATTTGGTGCCTCTGGTGTGGGGGGTTCCCCCGCTGACTCATCTATTCTATCACTGGTGGGATGACTGGGCGTGTCTCTGCCCAGGATGGCTGTGTCAGATGTCGTTTGGCTGGGTGTGGGGCCCTCTGTATGGATGCTGGAGGTGGTCCCTGGGGCTCCACCGCTCTTAGGCTGACCAGGTGTCTTGCCACGGCGACTGTTGGAAGGTGTGTGTTTTTTAAGTGCCGTCTGGTTGGAGCTGCACGTTTGCTTTGTAGCCGCTTCAGAGGCAGCAGAGCCTTTCACAGCCTTCAATTCCCCAGACTTGGCCTTCTCTGCCAGCTGCGGATGGATTTTGCTCTCCTCTTTGATCAGGTGCTGTTCTTTTACTTTCTCCTCTTTCAGGAAGATTTGACTCTCACAAGGCCTTATGTAACTGGAAAGACTGTTCTCCAGGACAGTAGTCTTCAACGTACTCACAGTTGGTTGGTGGGTCCCACCACGGCAGACATTACCTATTATGACCCAGCCAAGATCCAGTCGCTGGGCGTAGGGTGCGTTGTGATGGCCGTTGCGTTGGCTGCGCACTTTATGTACCCGGATTATGTCTCTACCCAGCAATAGAAGGATCTTAGCCGAAACATCAAGAGGAGGGATCTTATCAGCTATAGGCTTGAGATGCTTGTGTCTCCATGCAGCCTCTGGTGTTGGGATTTCATCCCTGTTACTAGGAATTGAGTTGCACTCAATAAGGGTTGGTAACGGTAGGTGAAGTTTGCGATCAGCTGATTCTACTATGAATCCAGTGGCTCTCCTGCCAGCAGTGTCTGTAGTTCCTGAGCACGTTTTGAGGGTGTAGGGTGAAGTGTCACTCTGGATGTTAAACATGTCAAAGAATGCTGTTGTAGCAAGTGATACATTGCTTTGATCATCCAGCATCACATACATCCTCGTTTTAAGCTCAGGGTGCCCTTTTGGATAGACATTGACCAAACTGATCTTTGAGCAGGATTTGTCTTGTAGACCTTCACCACAGACTTCTGTGCATGAGGAAGTTAATACATTGGGAATGTGTTCAGCTGACTCCCCACCATGTTCTGCAGTGGGCTCATTGGGAGACGCATCGGATGTTGTAGCCCATGGTGCTGGTCCTGCATGGAGTGCTGAAACGTGTTGATCACTATCACATTCTGAGCAACGGATGACAGCTGTACACTCCTTAGCCTGGTGCGTTGTTGAAGCACAACATTTATAACATAGGAAGTTCTCTTTCAGGAATTGCCTTCGATCTGCAAGGGATTTTTCCCGAAAACCTCGACACTTCTTCAGGGAATGAGGTTTGTTGTGGAGAGGACACTGTCTATCTGCTTCCAAGACAGATCCTGTAGAGGAGTCAGAGGAGGAGTTATCTATTTCAGTTTTGTTAACCGATATCAATTGCTTGACTTTAGATTGTTTGCATGAAGGCCCATCCTCTTTGAATGCAGCTGAATTGGAGGTAGGGAGAGCAAAACTAGGATCATTCCTCATCTCTGCATACTGATACACAAAGTCTACAAAAAATGAAAAAGGGGGGTATGGGACTCTATGTTCCCTCTTATAGCGGGACCCCTGAGTTATCCACTGTTCTTGGACGTTATGGGGCAATTTATCAAGAATGGGATTTATTCCCTTGGCTGTGTCAAGAAAGCAGAGACCTGGCAAGTAACCCTCCTGTTTTGCCGCTTCGATTTCTAGGAGCAGATCTCCAAGTTCTTGAAGCTTCTGGTGATCTTTAAATGAAAGCTTTGGGAAGTGGTCAAGTCTATCAAAGAGAGAGGCTTCAATTGCCTCTGGAGAGCCATAACATCTGTCCAGCCTCTGCCAAACCATATCCAACCCCCTAGATGGATTACTAATATGAACTGCTCTTATCCTCTTGGCGTGACTCAGTGACTCCCCACCAAGCCACTTAATGAGCAGATCCAATTCTTCGCTAGGCTTGAGATTTAACCCCTCTACAGCGTTAGAAAAGCTAGATTTCCAGGACAGATAACTAGCAGGCTGGTTATCAAACTCTTTCAGTCCAGCTGTGACAAGGTCACGGCGAGCCAGATATACAGCTAAGTCTGAAACTCCTGGGGTCTCTGACTGTGAGCGGTGTGGACGCTGGTTTGCTGAGTCTCTGTAATGGGAGATGGGACTAGTTAGGTTTGTGTGAATGGGTGTAGCACCTGAGAGAGAGAGGGTTTTCCTCTGATGGGTTCGTTGCAGGGCTTCAGTAGGCAAAGTTGTGGGAACTGACTGCTGTATTTTGTGATAATCTTGCTGACATTTCACATCTGTTGAGTATTTTTGTTCTGGTGTGTAGGAGGCCTTCGTTCCTCTGTCAAAATGAACTGAAACCTCATTTTTATGGGAGGCAAAATGTGTCTGGATGTACTCACCAGTACGCTGCATTGACTGCTGTTGTGATACAGGGCGACTGGCTTTACTCACAAGGTCACAGTTCTCCAAATCTGCAGCTGCCTCCAACACGTTAGCTTCCTGTGAGGCTGCCACAGCTTCACACTCTTCCTTGAGTGCGTTCAACGAAGCGTCTATGCGTGCCTTCTCCACTTGCAGTGAAGCCTCTATGCGTGCCTTCTCCACTTGCAGATTTGCTTCACGCTTTGCATAGTCTGCTCGTGCGCGTGCGGCTTCTGCTTTGGCACGAGCTTGAACAGCAGCTACACTGACTGCAGATCTATATGAACGTCTTGAAGATGAGGATGATGCTGCGCTTTCTGACCTGGCATCCTGGTCTTGAAGATCAGTATTTGTAGGTCTGGCCGAAGACTTGTGTGAGCGGCGTGAGGCTGAAGACCTATGCGAGTGTCGTGAAGATGAAGACAAAGCACATTCTGACCTGACTTCCAGCTCCAGGTCTTGATTGTCAATATTAGGGGAGTTTGAGTCTGACATTGCTGCAGGTGAATGTCTTAGGTGGACCCTTGAAGATGGATAGGCGTTGTCTCTTCTTCACAGTTTGTGATGATGGTCCATCTTTTCACTGTTCTGTCCTCACTAAACGTTGTCCTCGTGGACGTATGTTTGGTTAGACAGGCAGCTAAACAACCTCCTAGTCAAGCTCCAAAGAACAGGCGGGTGCGTTGGATTTAGTAGCTTTACTGGAGTAATTGTGAAACTGTGAACAAAATGACAGAAAATTCACAATGATAATGATGCACAATATTATAAAAAATAAATGGCACTGCACATATCACAGAAGTTTAGTAAAAGGCCTAACATGACAAAACAGAGGCATATACAGGTATCAATTGCCACAGACCCAAGGTAGTCCTGTCTTCAGATACAAGGAAATAACATGTGCCTACATGTCTATCAAAGTACGGTGTCTGCAATCAAAGTACAAAACACTTAAATCAAAGAAACCATAACTTAGAGTAACCTGTTCAGAAAGCATGGCCAGTTAGCACTAGTGGTTAGTTAGCAATTATTATTACCAAACCTTACACTCCACATAAGTAATGGATATTCAGTATGAAGCTAAACAACAGATACACACTTCTATGCTAGTAAACAAGCAACTTACAGATGATGCCAAGTGTAAAATTAAGAAGAGAAAAGATATCATATGAAGGCAGCCAAACAGTGACATACAGCTGCCTCTGAACAAGGTCATGGGAGGAATGAGTTGCACTTCCTGACTGTGGAGCTTTCAAAATAAAATGCACATGTACAAATACAGGAGATATTACACAGAACAACCACTAGGGGGTGTCAAAGGTAATACAAACACTAGCAGTTCCATGACATATATATATATATATATATATATCGTTCCCTTTCTTGATGTACCTTGCTCTTACTGTACTCTGTTCTTGTTTTTATTTTATTTTCTTTATCTTTTTTTCTTACTTCTCTGTAACTTTGTACATAACCTTATACTGCTGTGCTGCCTCTGGGCAACTGATTTTCCCCCTTGGGATAATAAAGGTATCTATCTAACTGTAAACATCTGTAAACTGATGATCAGTGGTGTAAAGTAACCACGTAGATTTACTTAAAGTAGGACTGTCATCTAAAGGGGTACTGTCACTTTAAAAAGTAATCTTAAAATATGAGTTAATATGTTTATGATGCCATTGTGAGAATGTGCAATTATAAGCCAATCAAATGAATTGACTGTACTTAGACTACTTACTGTACTGGTCAGCTGTTGTTGGGGGCGAGGGGCAGATTACACTGTGACATGAGTCTCAGACTATTTCAGACCGTTTTCAGAGAGCTACTGTATCATACTATTATAATTTCGGGGCGTGTCAGCGGACCTTTAAGTACTGGACTTAAGTACAATGTTTAGGTATTTGTACTTTACTTGAGTATTTCCAATTTCCAATACTTTTACTTCTACTCCACTACAATCTCGGATCCAAATATTATACTTTTACTTCACTACATTTATTTAAAACCTTTAGTTACTAGTTACTTGATAGGTATAAATTATAATATTATAAAACATACATAAACCAATTTAGCCCTATTTTATACCCAGGCTATTTGAAAAACTTGATTTAAACAACTCAAACATCCTTTCAAAACGAATCAACACTTCGCACACCCCGACTACAGATCCCACAGCCTATATGGCAAAAATGCTTACATTTGGGAATAGTGAAAAACCGGCTTCCTCAGTCCCTTGGTCAACCCATTGAGAAGGAAATTGGATGAGGACGGACAGACAGACAGACAGACAGACAGACAGACAGACAGACAGACAGACAGACAGACAGACAGACAGACAGGCAGGCAGGCAGGCAGGCAGGCAGGCAGGCAGGCAGGCAGACAGACAGACAGACAGACAGACAGACAGACAGACAGACAGACAGACAGACAGACAGACAGACAGACAGACAGTTCTTTTGTTTTCCATTTTAAAGTAGGATTTTATATTAGAATAGGATTTTGAAGTAGATTTATTGTACGATATTACAATTTCATAGCAGGATGGGTTTTAATAAATGTTGTCCAAACAAACACAACTGAAGAACAGGAAGCTTTGTGTTCGATGGCTATTCAGTACACACTGTCACGTTTGACATTTGATGTAACCACATATAGGGGCTAATAAGAGGCAAACTTTAGTAATATAAATGGATAAACATGTCACAAACCATGACATATAGATAGGGCCATTGGATGTCACTGTGCTCATACATGTTCCCTTCCCTGCAGTCAAACCAGCCAGATGTCAGCCAATTCACTCAGCTAAGCTGCTCAGGGGTGTCACAAGGGGGGGGGGGAGTGGGACTGAGTTACTAGGGCCCAAGGTGGAGGGGCCTTCATTGTTTCATACTTTAACTTTTGAAAAATAGCAGATGTACAAGCTCACAGCGCATCACAGAGTGCCACGCTGCGAGCTTTAGATCTGCTATTTTTGAAAAGTCGTGAAAATGTGGGCAAATCTTTGCATATAGGCCTATGTATTTTTAAGTGAAAATGTGTAACTAAAACTTCGCTTCTGGGGGGAGGGGGGGTCCCTGGCACTAAATATTTGGAGATGGGGGTCCGTGGCCAAACACATGAGGGTCCTTCACATGAAAAGGTTTGAGCACCACTGACATAGAATCAAAATAGAAGGATTTGAAATATTCAAAATATATATATTTTTCTTTTCAAAGATAGCAGATCTACAAGCTCGTATCTGCTATTGTTCAATAGTCAAAGCACAAAATAATGCGTAATAATACGTCCCCAGTCTAAATGGGTTTGGTTAAACCCCTTCCCCCTATGAAGAACATTCATGGGGGCCCCCGCAGTGAATCCTTGTACCCATGGGGCCCAGGATTTGGTGCGACACCCCTGAAGCAGCTAGACTGTTCGTCATTCATTCAGTTTGTGGTTGACACACGGCCAGCCCAGTCATTGCTTGGGCAGCCAGCCAGGCGTTCAGGATGGACCCTCAGCCAGTTGGCAAGCAGTCCACAGAGTGTTTCAAGAGAAACCAGATTCAAGACGGTTTATTTGTCACTCAGTCATACAACAAGTGAGTTATGGTGGATGAAAAAAAAAATCAAACCTCGGTTCGAAGTGGAGCGGTGAATCTGAGCAGCTATACCGTGTGTGTGTGTGTGTGTGTGTGTGTGTGTGTGTGTGCGTGTGCTGCAGAACAGCGCCCCTCCTTTAACTTGTGTGTTGTGTGTGGCCACTCAAGGTATTGCCAGGCTACAGACACGGCCAGCCAGCCAGCCAGCCACATACATACATACATACCCACGGACATACCTGTCTATTGGGAGCGCTTTCACCGCTCCAAAAATACTACATTTCTTGAATACTGCAATGAAGAAACACTCAAGTTAGTAAGGGAAACATAATATCTGCGAAGTAAACCGTTACCAAGAAATGTCTTCACCAGTGTGTTTCTAAAGGTGTTTAATAATACTAAAAGGTTGAAATTCAACTCCTGGGGGAAACTTCATAAAAAACTGATGAATGTTTGTGTCCCATTAACCTTACTATACAGGAAAAAAACACAGAAAAAAAACATGCTTTAAGTAGCATGTGAGGGGTCAAACTTTTTCATAATGCTGAATCCATTGCATTTGTTTTGCACGAAAAAACATTCCGTGGGCTACAAATGCCCCCCACAAAACAGTGAAATGTGATGACTCATCACTAAACCATCATTTTGTGGGGAAGTGGTGTGGTGTAGGTTTTACCTTCAGACATCTCCCCATAACCCCGTTCACTGATTGGTCTTGAGCAATGAGTGTGCCCCCTGGTTTCATAGGTACAGAGGCGCGGTGATAGGACTTCACCTTGAGTCCACTTGTTATTACATTTTTAGGTGATAGCTTATCACCTACAAGTTGAGGTGATAGCTCTTCACCTCGGACTATGATAAAGCCTTAAAGGGCCAGTTCACCTCTGGGACAACCTGATCTTATTTTATTGTTGTTTGGGACAAGATCAACACAATCCTGAGTTATGTTTTGTGTTCAATCTGTGTTTTGAGATATTTTAGTATTTCAGCATGAATGATGATGCATTTTGCAACATATGATGCAGCACGATGCCTCATATGATGCAAAATGCATCAGCATAAGATCAGGTTGTCCAAGAGGTGAACTTCCCCTTTAACAAGGACTAGCCTACAGCCCCCTGCGGGGGCCTGGCCCCTTTGTGTGTGTGCCTGTCAGTCCCCCTTGGTGTGAAGCAGACAGACTGTGATGTTGCTCTCTCTGGAATTGCCCCCGGACTGGGAGTGCGCTGCTTGGTGACGCCCATTTGTGATGTAAATCGCATCACAGGCCAAAATTTGGGAAAATATTTTAAACATTTGGGGATTATGAGAAGTAGAGACACATTTGAAGGTGATAAAGTTGATGTTGGGCAAGGTACATGCGTTATTGATTTTTGTATTATGTTTTTTAGACAATTGAACAACTGCTGAACGTGGAGTTATAGACGGACAAACGGACAAACATACACACTATTTTTTTGGGGCGATTCTAATTAAGGTTGTGGGATAGGCCCAAAAGGTTTAAAAAATATTTATGAGAGCAGGCAAGAAAAATGTGTATCTTATATTGAGTATGCTGTCTCTCCATATATTGCTGTATACAATGTTTTATATGTACAGATGTGACTGACTATGTGCCTAAACGTCCAATAAAAATATTTATGGAAAAAAAAAAAAAAAAAAACAAGGATATACCCCGCAAAATGACAGTGAGTCATTTAATTAATTACCACTACTCTATTCCGCAAAGGCCTACAAGAGTTAACAACACAGTATTTTAACAGTGCAAAAAAAGTATCAGATAACAGACAGCTGTTATTGAAACTGTGTAATTGTTCACAAAATAAATGTTGCTCATATAACTTTAATATCTTATCACTGGAGAACTTGGGTGCAACACTACTGCATTTAATTCACTTGGGCTACATTATACCAGCTACTGCTTCATCGTGTCGACTGAGACATTGAGGTTTACCTTTTCCGAATTGCTTGCGGTTGTGAGTTGAGTGATTGCCTCAATATCTGCTATCTCACATCGCGACTGGAGAGGCTGGAAGGCTCTTCTCTGTGCGGAGGAGGATTTATTCCTGTGTGATTTCTGGACCTTTGTGGCGCGCTGGGGTGTCGCACCAAATTCTGGGCCCTGGGTACAAGGATTCACTCACATTGTGTGCTTTAACTATTGAAAAATAGCAGATGTACAAGCTCACAGCGCGGCACCGAGTGCAGCGCTGCGAGCTTGTAGATCTGCTATTTCTTTTTTTTAAATCGTGAACATTTGTGCAACTCTTTGAATATTTCGAAAGGTCGATATTCCGAAGGTTTTTTGAAAAAACTATTTTTCTTTGTCAGTGGTGCTCAAACCTTTTCATGTGAAGGACCCCCAAAATGATATGTATTTGGCCACGGACCCTCATCTCAAAATATGTAGTTCCAGGGACTCCCCCAGAAGCAAAATTTGAATCACAAATGTTCGCTTGAAAAAAATACATGTATTCAAAGATTTGCACACATTTTCACAACTTTTCAAAAAATGCAGATCTACAATCTCTCGGCGAAATGTCACAGCTCTTCCGCTTGTAGACGTCAAGCCATGTGCGTACACATTTTTTACAGTCTATGGGTTGGTTCCCTTGACACATCACTGTGACATCACAGGTGATATCAATGGTGACATCACCAATGTAAAAGTCCATGTATGGGCGCTGTGAGCTTGTATATCTGCTATTTTTCAATAGCTAAAATATAAAATGATTAGGGCGCCTCCACATTGGGCCCTAGTAACTCAGTCCCACTCCCCCCCCCCCCTTGTGACGCCCCTGGACCTCTGTGTGGTGCCGGCTGTTCTCCAGATCACACTGAACCAAATGAGATCTGGCAGGAAGGAACAGAGGGTCAGATCTCTCCGCCTTCTCCTGTCTCCCACCCTCCGTGGACAGATGATATTGAGCTGGGCCAAAACGCTTTTAGTGAAGTAAAATGTGATGTGTGTGTGAATATTACATTTTCTGTTTCCAGAACCTGCTTTTTTTCCCACGGAATTACATTCTTTTTCTTTGTTTCTCTGTTTCTTTCTTAAAGGACAACTTTGGTTTAATTACAATAAGGGTTCATATTTTAGATTGTAACTAGAGGAAAGAAAAGACGAGTGTTAAAATGTTTTCATTTACTACTTTCTATTGTTTTAGCGATTTTAGTATTTTGATTTCAGTGGTTGGGGGCATGCGTACAAGTGGCTAAATATATGTCTTTTAGACACAATAAGCCGGAAATGTCTTTGTTACTATTTACACTATTCCCCATAAGTCACATCTGCCCATGAAGATTGAGGTGCATCTTGGGGATGGGCTTATTGTGTAAAAATACATATTTAGCCACTTGCATGCATGCACCCAAGGCATGAGTGCCGAGTGAGTACCGAGTGCCGCGCTGCGAGCTTGTAGATCTGCTATTTCTTTTTTTAAATGTAAAATTTGAAATTCATGGTGGGGCCCCTTTAATGAAATTAACTCATGATTAGCACCGCTCACTTCACACTAGGTGTGATTTTTATCTATGTACAGCAAACACAGGCACATAAATTATAGTAACCCTAAAGTGACTTTTCTCATGTGAGTAATTGGCTGTCAGTAAACACTAGTATTTGTGTTTTTCGCCCTCTCCTTCTCTTTACAGGTACAGGAACATCATACAACTATGGACTGGCTGTGCTTCTCCTGGCTTGTGGTTTGGTGACGGACATGTCGTTATAGTCTCAAGAAATGCTCTCTCTCTCTCTCTCTCTCTCTCTCTCTCTCTCTCTCTCTCTCTTATTTTGCACCGCATGGATTGGCCCTCACCTCCGAGCTACTCGCCCCAGCAACACATTATTCACAGACTCCTGTCATCTTTGAAACCCTATGGATTACCTTATTGTTCAGATGACTTTCTGGGGTCCAGCATTCCTGATGTGAAAAATGGACACGTGAAAAGTGACAATGTGGAAATAGCGGGTGCACACACACGCATACACAAGGAAGATATAGTACAGAGTAGGGCATTCACGAAGAGTGATTTTTAGTATTCGAATTATTCGACCTCAAAGTATTCGAATAGTCGAATATTCGACAGGACTGGCCAAACTGTCAAATATTAAATAAGCAAGAGGCGAACGCGAGGCGTTGTGAGGATGTAGATCTGCTATTTTCACAATATTTATCTGTGGAACCGAGTCACATTAAATGTAATACCTACAATTCCAAGTGCTTGTCAGGGTGGGGGTCCAAAGTTCAAATAGGTTTATTTTGGGTGTCACAGCCTAAAAAGGTTTGAGAACCCCTGGTATAGAGCCTTAACAAATTCATCCACCAGGGGCATTGACAACTCGGAGAAAAGAAAAAAAGAAGAAAAGCGAATATTCGACTTCGGTGAACAACGTTGAATAGTGACTTTGATATTCGAATATTCGAATATTTGGTGAATGCCCTAGTACAGAGTCATACAAATATAAAAGTAGGACCTCAAGGTTGTACCAAGATAGACCCCGCACACTGATAGTGAGTCATTTAATTACCACTACTCTGTTCAGCAAAGGCCTACAAGAGTACTGTGTTGTTTAACACAGTATATTAACAGATTTTTGTTGGTTTTGTGGTTGGTTTGTTTGTGTACAGCGCGTGTACACACACGCACGCACACACACACACACACACACACACACACACACACACACACACACACACACACACACACACACACACACACATTTTTGAAAATTGCCAATCGACAAGCTCACAAGTTGCCACAATGCTCAAAAACATTTAGTGGGGACCCAACCAATTTTTAGGCAACAGTAGCAAGGGCTGTAGACAGTCACACAGCACCGCTTTACAGACAGTTACTAAAATGAATTGAATTTAATAATTTTGCTTATAAATGCCTATCACTTTATTTAAGAAAAACACATTAAGTTTGTGCCGTGTTTCGAAGCTCTGACCTGACGGTCGCCAATCGCCATTATGGCATTTTACTTGTCATAGTATATGGCAACTTGTTTGTATGTATTGATGCTCGCACTATTACTTCACTGTACAGAAACGATCAACTATACTATAAAAACTGTTTGCCAAATTGTACAATAATATAAGAAAGAGGCAAACATTTTTGAAAATTGCCGATCGACAAGCTCACAAGTTGCCACAATGCTCAAAAAACATTTATTGGGGACCCATACAATTTTTAGGCAACAGTAGCAAGGGCTGTAGACAGTCACACAGCACCGCTTTACAGACAGTTACTAAAATGAATTGAATTTAATAATTTTGCTTATAAATGCCTATCACTTTATTAAAGAGAAACACGTTAAGTTTGTGCCGTATTTCGAAGCTCTGACCTGACGGTCGCCAATCGCCATTATGGCATTTTACTTGTCATAGTATATGGCAACTTGTTTGTATGTATTGATGTTCACACTATTGCTTCACTGTACAAAATGTATTGTATTATACTGTACAGTAAGTTGAAATGTAACGATTTACTCACACTTCGATACACGATACTGGGTTCACGATATGATTTTCCACAAAATGAGATTCCAGATCAAATTAAAAATAATATTTTAATTATTTCTGAGAGAAAAAAAAAACGACTGCTTTTGTGACCAGGTGCCGCAAACACTGGACTATCCCGCACGTGTGCACTTTACAGGCGAGCACAAAAATATATAATTGGTCAAATAATTACAGATTCGGAATCCGTAATTACTTGTCTGTCATTCACTTAAAAGTCAGAGCTGATATGTGTAAATATGAAAATAATGCATAATTAGGAACATGGTCATTGCCAGAGGCGTCAATTGGGTATGGCATGCTATGGCAGCTGCCATACCTTGGCTACAGGGGGGAAATAATAAAATGTACTTTTCATCGTGCCTGTTGCTAAGGTATGGCAAAATGACTGGCGCAAGACACCAGTTATGTTGCCATACCTTAGCTTTTGCTGAACTGACGCCGCTGGTCATTCCCCATTACGATCACATTACTTGAGTTGCTCACAGTTCATATACATGAACGTATCTGTAGAACGTAAATGCATATTAGTTCATATAGGCCTACCGGTACATCCATTTAGCAACATCATTTCCTTGTCAGTCATGTCAAGCCCACAAACAATATATTAACCATATTAAGCTTTATTATTCTCTTCTGCTGTTGTGGAATTGACCGTTACTGTAATGAAAGCTTAATTCGATGGCCAAAACGCAAAACCTCCTATCTGAAAAATTCACTTTGTTGGGAAAATGAAAAAGGAAATGTGTGTTCAACACCAAAACCTCCTATCTACTATTTCTAGGTAAAGACCTATCTGCAGTCGACAACATGCAGATTTACCTAGAAAATAGTTAGGCTATTGTTCTGTTAAATAACACGTTTTACAGCACTTAATTGAGATCAAGACATTCTACAGGTCTGTTACAAGTATTACCATTAACATTTTGATCAAAAGTTTCACCACCTGACACCAATCATTAGCAATCAACAAGGCAATGCAGATAGGAGGTTTTGAGCTTCATCATTTTGCCACTTTGGCAAACCTGTCAAATGTCATGTTCTAGTCACATGACATTTTTGGCAAAATGAGGGGCAGAACGATCTTGCAGACAGACTGACCATGTGCAGAATAGCCTGTTGTCCTCATTTCAAGTGAAATCCAAAAATTGTGAACATAGGTTTTGTGTTTTGGCCATCGTTATGAAAGCTTTGATCAGCCATCACTGTATAGGTTCATTCATACTAGGCTGAAGTGAGTAGCTCCTCACTCCTCACTCCTCACAGGTGATGGGGTGATGTCGGAAAGTAAAAGCAGGGAGATATGTCGGGGTTTGCGGTGAAGCGCTCTTTACCACGGCTAATGATGTGACGTTGTAGTTGCGACCGAAGGTCGCAGTTTACTATGATAAACGCCACAGCTTGTCCGCGTCCGTCTGTCCGTCCGTGTAGACGTGTACACATTTCTACAGCCTATGGGTTTGCCGCTCTGACATCATGCTCTGATGTCACTGTGATGTCAGGGGAACCACTCTACCAGAATGGGTTTGCCATGCGCTGACATCACGCTCTGGCTTCACTGTGATGTCACACTAACAGAATGCCTTTCATGCCAATATACAGAGTTCCCTGATGTCATCAATATTAATGATGCCCTGTTAGAGAGATCCCTGTGATGCCAGGGGGAACAAATCCCTTTTATGCCCATATATGGAGATATGGAGATCCCTGTGATGCCAGGGGAACAAATCCCTTTTATGACCATATTTGGAGATCCCTGATGTCCACTCCCCTGATGTCCACATCACTTGTCGCCCTGAGGTGTCTTAAGCCCCTATCAGAGTCCAGGGTGAATAGCTATTCACCGCAAATTTTAGGTGAAAAGCTTTCCACCTAAAGTGAGAAAACAAGTGGAGGCCATCATAGTCAGTCACGGTGAAGTCCTATCACTGTGACTGACTGGTCTAGATCGACCAATCAGTGAACGGGGTGATGGGCCGATCTGTCTGAAAGTAAAAGCAGAGAGATGTGTCGGGGTTTGCGGTGGATAGCTCTTCACCGCGAGTAATGACATAATGTTGTAGTTTTATTACTTAATTTAAGGTTTTAGGACTACACCGCGGCGGATAGCTTATCACCGCGGTGCCTACTATGATGGGGGCTTTACTAGTTTTCTGACTTTAGAAAACTACACCGCGGTGAACTGCTCTTCACCTTCTCTGGAGTAATGAATGAGCCTTAACATGATACCTTGGTATGAAAAGAGAAGCCTCTGTAATGAACTACAATGTAGTTATAACGTTCTGTAATACCAATCGAGTTAACAAACCAGTGCATCATTTTAGAATTTGGTTTTGGTTTCTATGTCAGTGCTCTAGCGCAGGGGTTTCCAAAGTGGGTGCCGGGGCACCCTGGGGTGCCGTGATGCCAGTACAGGGGCGCCGCGAGATAATTCGATAATATTTGGAATTCATCAATATCACTACATCAATATCACTTCACTATGCTTAGTAAAACAGACCTGATTTGCACTGTACTTGATGAGTTATTTTTCTATCTACAACAACTCTCTTCACCAAAACTAGCCGATCTACAAGCTCGCAACGTGTCACGTTGTGACGCGTTGTGACGCGTTGTGAGCTTGTAGATTGGCTATTTTTGAGACCAGGCATGCTGGGGTTCAAGTGGTTAAACGTCAAGTATAACATCATTTTCAGTCAGTTCTGATGGAAACGGATATTTTCCAATATGATGTAAGATTCTAAAAATTAACAGTGTAACTCAGGGGTGCCGTGGATGAAAAAAAGTTATTTACAAGTGTGCCCTGGGTCAAAGAAGTTTGAAAACCCCTGCTCTAGCGTGTCTCATTATCAGTATCAATGGCTTGCTTTATCTCTAAACACAGACAAAACTGACGTTCTAGATAAGACACTTTGAGAGGATTTGAGCGTTTGGGTGGTGATGAAGTAGGTGCAATGAAACCTAGAATATAGATTTGGTTTATTTTTTAATAATATAGAGCTCATTGCTGTGTATTTTGTATTCATCCAGAGCATTTATAAACTAATCGCTTTGACAATCTGACCCGAACACAGGCTCAAAGTGTTTGGATTCGTAGTATAACAATTAAGTTGAAATCAGATCACTTTTAAACAGTCAATCTTAATGTTCCACATTTCTATGTGTTACTTTGCCTATTCATTTATAAAAGTAATGGGTCTCTCTCAGAGTGGCAAGAGTAAGTTTCCTCTTTTACCATTTCCGAAGTTGAAGGAACAAACATTTTGGCTATCCAGCCTCGGTCAGTGTCGAAGGCTGGATATCCGAAACATTCACTGGAACGTTCCTTCAACATGTAAGACATATTAAAAGAGGAAACTCACTCTTGCACTCTGAGTGCCACCTTTCAAATTGTATGGGATTATTTTACCTTAATCTTTTTTTCATACTGTAAAGTGTGGTCTACCGATGCTTCCTGTTGAGATTGGCACATTTCACCCAGGTTTTTTCATCTCACTCACTTGACTTTGTCTGCCGACCTCACTCAGCAACAAAATAAACAGAAAATAAAACGATTCACAGGAGGAAAGCAGTGATCACCCCATGATGTGCACTGCAATGTAGTTTCAAATGCACTACATTGCAGGTGATTTTTGAGAGTGAAAAAAATAAGAAGAAGACCTGTGTGACATGTGTGATCTGGGCGGGAGCGTGTCACTATTTCTACAAGTCATCTTTTCGACAACCCAACCTAACCCTAACCCTAACCTCCGTGGGGTGAGTAGCGATACCTGCCGACGCTCCGTTGTCGAAATGATGTGCGTTCGAAAAAGCGATTAGGAGCTGATCTGGGCAGCTTGCCCCAGAAAATGTGCCAATCTCAACAGGAAACAATGGTATGTAAAAAAAATGCATACACGTTGTATCGTGATGTTCATGAAACAGTTCAAAAAAGTATCTGTATACCAAGTAGAATCCATCTTGAGTATCAAACAACCAAAGAGAGGCGCAATTGTTTGTAATGTCTGAGACCTTTGATGGTATCAGTTAATGCCCCACATTTTATCACCCAAAGGGATGATACAAACATGAACAAAACACACACACACACACACTCACTCACACACACACACACACACACACACACACACACACACACACACACACACACACACACACACACACACACACACACACACACACACACACACACACACACACACACACACACACACACACACACACACACCTTTGCACCAGAACTAAACTAGGCTATGGGACTTGTTGATTAACCATTAAGGCTCAAAGGCTCCCAGAGCATGTACTGTAATGCTTGGGAAATCAAACTAGAGATATCTTCCGATCAGCAACTCAATCCCTAGTTATGATATATGTGGACAGGCAGCAACCTTGTCTAATCCCTTCAGTTCAAATACTGTAGCGCACGTGGACAGCTGAACTGGTATGTGTTCTGTGACTGGACATCTAATGTCATGCTTCAGGGATGACGTGTTGTTTAAAAGTGATTTTTGAAGGGTTACTTGGAGGACCTTGCTAACAAGTTCCCAAATCTGAAGGAATTTGGAATGTGTGCACATTTCAAATGAATGCCTTGTACTTGTCCCCTCCTATTTTGATTCAACTCAAAAGGCTAGCGAGGCTACTGGCTAGCGAGGATACTCCCGTCCCTGTTTAAAGAGGAAAGTGCTGTACATCTTGTAAATTAAATAATGAGCATGTAAAAGAAAAAGAGAGAAAAAAATTATGTATAATGTATTTGTAACAATGGTGTCATGTTCCATAGAATTTCTGCCAAATCATAAGTGGGTATTCATCTTTAAAATGAACAAAAGATTATGGTAATGATACAATCTTCATCTCTCATCCTATTCCTCCTGTTCAGGACAAAGGTGACTTCTCTGGTTGTGAACCTGAATGGAGTGACCAAAAAATGTATTGATGATAGTGATGATGATGAATAGTTCGAACTGAACTTAATGTTTTTTTTTGTTTTTTTTTTTTAAACATGGCAATTACACTTCTGTTTTATATGCAACTCTGTTCTTTTGGTGGCGCAGTAGATGTTTGTTTTCTTCTATGACATTTAATCTCAATGCAGTCCTTGTTTGTTTGATGATCTGTCAAAAAGATTTGAAGATATGAGACTTCTGTACTGGACCATTGCACCAGTTTGTATAATACTGATATCAGATCCATATTGACTGTAAATAAAACATTTTCAGGAATCAATCTGCATGGCTCTCCCTGGGTTAAACAAACATAACTCTGGAAACTCGGGTTTGGCAGTCAATATGTGAATTCCCCATCCATATGCAATAAGTGAATAATGAGCCTTTGTTTTTAGCCTCCTCGATCTCTGAGAGAAAGACATTTTCCTGTTGAATCTCTTACATCCAGACGGGTATGTCTTTTGAAAATAGCAGATCTACAAGCTCACAATGTGCCACGATGCAACGCATTGTGAGCTTCTAGATCGTCTATTTTCAAATGGCCAAAATGTATACAGAGCTGTTAATGTATGTTTAGTACTAATAATCAAAATCTACTAAGTAACTAGTAACTAATGTTTTCAAATAATTAGTGGATTAAAAGTACAATATTTGCCACTGAGATGTAGTGGAGTAGAGGTGAAAATATTGGAAATTGTAATTTACCCTTGGATGCATGACCTACCAATTAGGGCATTAACGACTTGTGATTTTTGCAAGTCGACTCGACTCAGTAAAAAGTTGAGTTGAAGTCGACTTTATCGTTTGACGACGTCATCGCATCACACACGACCCCCCAATTATTTTGGGGGGTCCCCAGATGATTAACTTAATGTGAAACATTAAGTTAATCATCTCACTCAACTGTTAACAAACCAACATAAAGTTTAAGTGTATAGAGGGTATCTTCACATTTCTAAAGTGCCAATTTAAGGACTTTTTAATACCTCTAAAATGGCAAATTAAACATTGTCCAAATTGTCAAATATATATATAGATATAGATAGATATATAGAGGCAGAAATTGTGAAAATAGCCGATCTACATGTGCGTTGTGAGGCAAGTAGATCTGCTATTTTCATAATAGAAAGTATTTTTGACTTTCGACTTTCTCTGGTGGGAGTCGACTTGTGTAATGAAGTCGACTGAGTCGACTTGTCGACTTTTTCGTTAATGCCCTACTACCAATACCTACACTCTTCCATGAGTGGGGTCAAAAATGACCCCAATTCTGTGACATTTAACTTTCACAAGGCTATTGGCTGCGTGTGTGTGTGTGTGTGTGTGTGTGTGTGTGTGTGTGTGTGTGTGTGTGTGTGTGTGTGTGTGTGTGTGTGTGTGTGTGTGTGTGTGTGTGTGTGTGCAGGGGCGGTAACATAGGGTACGCCTGGGAGCTCAAGCGTACAGCTATGAGAGCCGGGTCTTTTTGGACGGGACCATATTTTTGTCTCTCTTTTTCCCCCCAAACGGCGCTATAGTCCCAACGTTCCCATTGACTCGCTAGAGGTCGCCGCGACCCCTTACACATGCTAATCTAATACACAAGTATGTCTGTGCTAAACATGTTCAACCGGTTCTTAATGTCTGTATCCCAATTGTTGCTGTTGCTGATTACTGTACATGTAGCCTACTCAAGTAGCCTACTGTAGGCCTACTTTATTGTTCTTTATGGAGTAGGCTTATTTCCAAGTTTCAATAGCCTACTTTTACTTCTACTCCACTACATCTCAGAGGCAAATATTGTGGGATATACTTTTACTCCACTACAAATATTTGAAAACGGTTAGTTATTTTGCAAATTCGATTATTATAAAGGCATAACCACTTCAGCCCTCAGCCCTACATTTGGGCTATTTGAAGATACAAGCTCACAATGTGATGCATATTGTGAGCTTAGATCTGCTAAAATATATATTTTATACAACAATTGTGAAGACCTGTCAAATCAAATGGGACATTCTGCATAATGACTACTAGGCTATGTTTTATTACAGCGTACATTTTGATTACCCAAAAGGTAATCAAAGGGGGGGGGGGGTCAAAAACGAGCACCCAGCTCAATATTGAAACTTCATCGCCCCTGTGTGTGTGTGTGTGTGTGTGTGTGTGTGTGTGTGTGTGTGTGTGTGTGTGTGTGTGTGTGTGTGTGTGTGTGTGTGTGTGTGTGTGTGTAAAAACCTGCATTAATTGTTTGCCCTCATGAAAAACAACCAATTGAAACTGGCATTGATACTTTATACAGTAAGAGCTTTCAGGTGTTAAAGTGCACCTGTTAATGCCAAACAACCCTGATTCCCAAGAGATTTAGAAGCCATGAAAAACAAAAAAAAACAGAAAATAATAGTCCTTTCCAATTTAGGCCTAGATATAAGCTCACAGCACGGCACAGAGTGCCGCGCTGCGAGCTTGTAGATCTATTTTTGAAAAAGTTGTGAAAAGGTGTGCAAATCTTTGAATATATGTATTTTTTAAAGCGAACGTTTGTAACTCAAATTTTGCTTCTGGGTGGTCCCCCGAACTAAATATTTTGAGATGGGGGTCCATGGCCAAATACATATCATTTTGGGGGTCCTTCACATGAAAAGGTTTGAGAACCACTGACATAGTAGTCTTTCAAGAACAGACTAACTGAGCTCCAGTTAAGTGAAAAGGACCTTTTCGTTGACGATGGCTGGCCAGATTGCTGACATAGAAACGTAGTTTTTTCAAAAAATCTCCAAATTCTTTTTTCACAATTTTTCAAAAATAGCAGATCTACAAGCTTGCACACGGCACTCGGTGCCGCGCTGTGAGCTTGTATATCTGCTATTTTTCAATAGTTAAAGCATAAAATAATAATACACAATAGTGTGTACCCGTTCTGAATGGGTTAATTACAGCTTTGGGGTTAACAATATTCCCTTCTGACTAAGCATTATGTCATGTCTGCTTGGGGTGGCAGTGGCTCAGGGGTAGAGTGGATAGTTTTGGATGTTTGGGGGCCAACTTTCCACTCTTCCCTAGATCGGAAGTTGTAGCAATTACCTGCACTGCAATACTTAGACGAAATAAACCCATAAAACGTAACAACGTGTATGTTCTGTAATACAATTCCAATGGAGAGAACAAAATATAGTTGTCAGGCACAAATGGAAGGACTCATATGAAGACAGTGGCACAGAAAAAACTGGTCTTATTATTCAAACATCACGGCAGGCAAGGGGCAGGCAAACATCTTGAACAGCTTGGTCAAGGAAACAAACAGAGGGCAGTCAGGGCAACACTTGAACCATGCTTGGAATTCTGCTCGAGGGATATGGCAAACAAGACAATCTGGCAAGAACTGGAAGGAGATTACAGGCTTAAATACTGTGGGCTGATTACAAGGTGAGTGGATGCAGGTGGTCACACTGGGAGGACCCAGATCTAGACACTCCCACACAGGTCAGACTGTGACAATAGTTGTTGACAGAAAAATCACACCCAATGTGAAGTGAGCGGTGGTCTTGCTTGCATAACGTCTTCAGACTAGGATTTAAGTCTAGGATGTACAGGCTATGCTACACACACATACGTTTTGCTATGGCAAAACACTGAGGAAAAAGGCTACAGACACACGCACAGCCACTCTATGGAGCGGTTCACCACCGCTCAAAAAAGAAAATGACGACCTTGGTCTGCAGGCAACGTACACACACACACACAGCCGCAGACAGTTGCATGTCTCCATTCCGACATGTCTCCATTACGACATGTCTCCATTCCGACACTAACCCTAACCTAACCCTAAACCTAACCTCTATGGAAGTGTTGCCACTCCGACAATAAGAAGTCAATGTCGGAGTGGCGACATGTCGGAATGGAGAGCGCCCCCCGCCGCGGACATACAGACAGATAGACAGACAGACAGCCACATAGGGGGAAAAAACATAACCCCCTCCCTTGCCTATTATCCAATAAATGAATGTGCATTTTCTCTCGGGAGAGTGTTTTTTGTTGGTCTTTCAGTCCGAGTGTATCAAAAAGGCAACTGGGTTAAGGCAGCGGAAGCTTGCGATTGGCTGTGTGGAGGTGCCGAAAGTCAGGGGGACGGAGATACACCTAAACCTAACCTTAACCCTAACCTAACTAACGCTGGTGAATGCTAACCTGGTGAAATGCTAACCTGGTGAAATGCTAACCTGCCGATGCTGGTGAATGCTAACCTGGTGAAATGCTAACCTGCCAACGCTGGTGAATGTTAACCTGGTGAATGTTAAACTTGTTGGACCAACGGTGATTAACCCAGTTGCCTTTTTGATACACTCGGACTGAAACCTTCAAAAAACACTCTACCATTTTTCTCTGCTACCATAGCAACCATGTTGTCATCACAATACTCTGCCCAATCAGCAGTTGTGACACACCAATATGGAAATGTCTGTGGATATATATAGGCTAAATAGATGTGTGAGCCCCGCACAGAGCCATTAGGGTCGCGATTAGTGAGAGTACTGAAATTGAGTGATGTTTGACGTGAAGGACTTCAGCGCTGGTGTCACGGCAGTGGCCGCAGCAGCACTCGTGGTCCTTGGCTGCTCTTACTTGAAGAACCGAGAAGACGGACGAGAGAACACCCTCCTGAAGGCCGTGGAGGAGATCCAGCAGACCTTCATCAAGGAGAAGAATAAAATAGAGGAGACCAAAGACAAAGTGTTTGAAAAGCTCCTCGTGCAAGAAGAGAAGATTAAGGACATGGAAGAGGAGAGGAAGACCACAGAGCTCAAGGTCCTGAAAATGGAAAAGAGTTTGGAGGAAGCGGAATCAGAAGAGAAGAGGAACGTCCAGGTGATTGCGGCCCTCAAGAAGGAGAGGACTGAACAGAGGAACAGATGGGGTGAGGAGACAAGCCAACCAATCAGAGAAAAGGAGGGTTCAGATGGTCAACTGGAGAACACGTGGACAAACCAATTATCCTCCTTCAGATGCGTGTGAACTGTCTCTCACTGGATCCAAACACTGCACAAAGAAACCTCTCGCTGTCTGAAAACAACAGAAAGGTGACACATGCGAATCAGTCGTTTCCTGATGACCCAGAAAGATTTGACACGTGGCCACAGGTTCTGTGTAGACAGGATCTGACTGGATGTTGTTACTGGGAAATAGAGTGAAGTGGAACGATGTCTATCGCAGTGGCATACATTGGAAGCAAAAGCAGAGGACACAGCGATGACTGTCTGTGCACAGGTACACTGTCCGTAGGACGAAAAATGACCTACCTGTCGGTGCCTCTGACTCGAACAGAGTAGGAGTGTATCTGGACTGGCCTGGTGGCACTCTGTCCTTGTACAGTGTCTCCTTTGACACATGTCATGGACACACCTGGACAAAGTCCAAATTCACTGTACCCCTCTACCCTGGCATCTGGATAGGTTATGACTGCTCAGCGTCTCTGTGTAAGATAGAGGAGCACTACTGAAACGATAATTCACAGAACTGAGGTCTGTAAACCCGTCGGGCCCAAACAAGGCCCAGCATTGTGACTGGCTTGGGTTCATTGGGCTCATTGCATTTCTCTCATGGACAATCAAAGGAGAGTTCAATGAGTCTTTTGTTATTAACTCAAGCCTTGTCTCTGAAGCCTGCAACTGTAGATGTGATCATATTTCTTCACAATGTTCACGATGAAAACATAAACAGTGAATGAAACATACAATACATGTATACCTACACATTTAAATGGGTAATCATTTCGGGGGGATGTGACATCTGAAACATTACATCTTCACAGTTCACATCAAAGAAAGCTAGACCATGCATCTTTATTTACGTATTTTCTGCTGGATCACATAACTTAATGGACAGTTGCTATACTGTATTTGTGAGTGTTTTTGTTAGTGACATTTTAGCTCCTCTCGGAACCGCTCCCTCCGCTATACAGCTCCGAGATGAGGTTCCTCCCTGTTGTCAACCAGAAACGTCCGACTGGGGGGAAGATCTGCCGTTCGCGAACACTTCTTACCTTTTGTGAACATTCTATCCAAAAAGTAAAGGTCCTATAACGGTCTCTCATCTGTTTACTTCTCAAGTGTGGAAGAAAATCGAAGTAGTGTGTTGAAATAAAAGAGTTTTTATCGCTCATTTTGACAGAAGGTTCTGTGTTTTCCCCATAGACTGTAGCACTGAAGCTCGGAAGTTAGTCTATGGGAAAAACACAGGACCGGCTGACAAAATGAGCGATATAAACTCTTTATTTCAACACGTTGCTTCGATTTTTCTTCCACGCTTGAGAAGTAAACAGATGAGAGACCGGTATAGGACCTTTACTTTTTGGATAGAATGTTCACAAAAGGTAAGAAGAGTTCGCGAAGGGTGGATCTTCCCCCCAGTCGGACGATTCTGGTTGACGACAGGGAGGAACCTCATCTCGGAGCTGCATAGCGGAGGGAGCGGTTCCGAAAGGAGCTAGTGGCATTTGTTTGTTTATTTATTTTTGTCTGGATCACATAGCCTGGCTCTATTCTCTACCGCATGGCATGCCATTGCTTACAGTAAGTGTCTCTGTAATGGACAGCTAGTAGGCTATGACACTGACCTGGTCACAGATCTGCCAGTAGATCAGGTACACGTGGCACATGGCACCGCTGAACAGGACTTAAAGAGGAAGGGCCAAGATTATTATTATAATTTTGTATATTTTTGAAGCGGTGGAAACCGCTTCCAATGAATGGCTTTGTGTGTATCACGCCCATATATGGTCATTTCAGTCCAGAATGAACAGGCTTTTTCAAAAACAGAATGTCCGTTTAATTACCATATATGGTGATCTCAGTCCAGAATGAACAGGGTTTTTCAAAAACAGAATGTCCGTTACCTTATGTCCATATATGGTCACTCCAGGCCAGAATGAACAGGTTTTTCCTGTCCCGTATGTGTAAAATATCAGTCCAGAATGAATAGGCTTTTTCAAAAAGCAAAATGTGTGTCCCATGTCCATATATGGTCATTTCAGTTCAGAATGAATAGGCTTTATATGTCCTGTACATCTAGAATATGTGTGCGGTGTCCCTCCCGGTCAGATGAATGGATACTTTGAGGATTGGTCAAGCTTCACATGATAATTTGGCCTTCAGGGTTTATCTGTCTTATTTAAACACTTTATATTTATTTATGTATTTATTTAATTACAAATTCTTATTTTAATGTATGTGTTTTAATCTATTTTATTTTTTTAAACCTATTATACCAACTTTCATACCAGCTCTCCAAATACATTCAGAATAGAAGTTTTATCTGTCCACCGCTTCAATTCGAACCGAGGTTTGATTTTTTAAATAATCACTGACTTTTTCATTTGTTCCTCTTTTTTTCCCCCCTACTTTTTTTTACACAACTATAATTGACACTTATTTGTTATGATTAAAACTGGCTATGAATATAGGCTACCTGAACATAGCTGCAATATCCAAACTGTACTCAAAGATTACACATATTTGGCATGAAAATGAATGTTTAGAAAATACCTATTTTTCAAAATTATGAAAAATAATAATTAAAAAGGGGTTTATTACTTGAATTAAAATAATACAATTGTTTAACAACAATTAAAATAACAATTAATTCCACATGACTTCACTCTGGAAGTGACAAAAAACATGGACTTAAACAATAACATCAAGTGACAAAAAACATGGACTTAAACAATAACATCTTTCCATCAAGGGTAACTATAACAAGATCTGTTATATCAAGTATTATTTGTTTCAATGTCTGAGTTGTAGTGTTGCGCGGGTCATGTTTTTTTCATAACCCGCACGACCCACAGCCCGCACGGAACGTAACCCGCCCGCACCCGCGCCGCAGAACAATATACAAATCAACGAATCCGCCCGCCCCGCAACCCGCATTTAAAAAAAAGATGGTATATCATCTCCACAATAGCTCATCTTTATATACGGCTCTTCTAAGTACCCAAAGTCGCTTTACAGAAAGGTTTACAGTACAATAGCACAATATTGTCATGGGCTAAATAAACAAACGTGGTGTTCAAATTGGCGTTTAGCCTAAAAGACATTCATTCAAAGACGTTCATTCTCTCTGGGGCATCGTCGGGGTGAGAATGGCGTTTCAGGTTTTATGTCAATCATATTTATACAGCGCCTCGCACATCAGAGTTGCCGTGCGACGACCCATACCTTTTCTGAGCTGAGGTCTCGCAACAGGGTGTTTTAACAAAGAAACGAGCCTATATCCATATCAATAGACCTGTAGGTGTTGAACGACCTTCGCGGGACGTCTCTAGAAGAGCGACCCCCCAAACATTGAATCAGCGCTGCAACACTGCTCGCACTTTAAACAGACAGCAAAAGACGGACAATATTAAATCCTGTTGGTTATTGATTAATCACCAGATTGGAGAGAAGGGAGCGACTGACTCGAGGTTGTCGTGGTTGGTTCATTCAGTCAAAAAATCCTTCTCACTTGCGAAAGTTGTGTTTCAAATCGTATCCGTTGACTGGCTGGTTATATAACTTAACCGACACAAAGTATTTATAAATGGACTTGTGTGGATGAGAGACATATAAGTGAAATCCTGATCAATGACACGCGTTGAATTGTTTGTGCATCTTCTCTCTGCTGTGCTCACGACCTCACGTTGTGTAAAATGTTGGCAAAATGAGGTTCGCGGCCCCAACAGGAGCGGGACGGTCCTCGCACCAAGGAGCGGAGGAGAAACCTCGCTCCTCTCTGGCGCATTTTAAAACTCGCTCCCTCGTGCTATTCAAACGTTGTATTCTTATAGGCCTACTCTTATTAAGAATAAAAGGCAAATAAGAACAGGTGATTATTCTTATTTATTTTTTGCACATGAGTGGTGATAACCTGCCCGCCCGCCGCCCGCCAATTGAGTCTGAAAACCTTGACCCACCCACCCGCATGCGGGGCGGGTTGGCGGGCGGGTGGGGGCACCGGGTCGGTCCGCACACCACTACTGAGTTGTTTCCCTACCACCGTGGGCCTGTGGTAAATTGACTGACTTTCCCCACTTCACACTAGGTAAAGTTAGCCGAGTGTTAGACCAATCTGGGAACTAAATCTAAATCAATAGCTTTCTTCACAAATGTGTTCATAAAAGTGTCTACTATCACCTCTGAACTTTCTCAATCACAACTCCCTTCGGAAACGTTGTGGGAGCCAATCAAAGTTGGGGGTATCGGGATACCTGGGCCTGGGATTAAAGGGGGTAAAATAAAAAAATTGCCAATATGAGCATATGGGGTGTGTAATAATGGTATTTTTGGGCTGCCGAATCCATTCCAACCATTAGTTTTCAGTTAAAATGACTCCTTGGCCATAAAATAGGCCTAATTGGCTAGGGCTTATCATGTCATGTCATTCGAGTTCACCTGTGTCCTGTTAGTCCCTATGTTTTAAACCCTTTTGAGGGTTCCATGTCAGATTGTATCATGTTATCCTGTGTGTCATGATGTGCACTTACCCGCCTGATTTTGAATAGTTTTCATGAATTCAAACCCTACTCCATCCATTTTTTGTATTGCCAATGTTATGTCTCGTGGCCTATTTTATGGCCAAGGAGTCATTTTTACTGATAACTAATGGTTGGAATGGATTCAGCAGCCCCAAAATACCCTAATGACACACCTCATACGCTCATATTGGCCATTTTTTATGTTTCCCCCTTTAACCCCAGGCCCTCGGGATACCCCCAACTTTGATTGGCTCCCACAAAGTTTCCGAAGGGAGTTGTGATTGAGAAAGTTCAGAGGTGATAGTAGACACCTTTATGAACACATTTGTGAAGAAAGCTATTGATTTAGATTTAGTTCCCAGATTTTCTCATTCCCTTTGTTCCAGCCACATGGTCAGCTACAAACATTTTGAATGCTAGTATGCTAGATGCTACCTGTATTCAGAGTTTGCTTAACATCTTGACCTCATTATGTGCAATCGCCTTCATTCTTTATTATTCAGTTTGCAAATGACGTCTTCAGTACAATTGGTTCGGTTTAAACATTTAACTCTCACATACTTACTTCCTTTTACTGTTCATGTTCCCCAAAAGAGTCTCACCTGTGTCCAGGGCTCTTTTTATAGCAAGGAACAGGTGATTGGAATAGACCATTTTGGCAGGGATGGTCAGGGGGTTAAAGTATGTGTGCATGATTGAATTGTTTATTCACAGAGAGTTGGGTTGCTACAAATATTAATACTTACCTTTATTATTAAGCTTTATTATGTTGTGATGTTTTCTTGGTTTATACACTTGCATTTTAGGTGTAGTTGGTGTCCCTGGTCAGGGATAGTGGTTTGATCCAACTAGGGGAAGGCCCCACACTATTTAAGCTCCTGAAATCTCTGGTTGAAGTTAGTCATTCCGGTCTCTGAGGTGAGAGGGGGAAGTTATGGGCACAATGCTCTAGAGCTCTGCCCTTAACACATACTATTGAAGTCAGTAGCACTTCTAGTTAATGCTTTTTATGTTTAGGCATTCCCTTTTTTCATCTTTTGTCTATTATCTATTTTTGCATTTTTGTCTATTTACTATTTTTGAATTTTTGTCTATTACATTTTTTGAGCTTCATCTTTAAAGCCTAACTTGCCCGAAGAAAATAAATTGTCATCTTTGAAACCTTCGTTTGCTTTGTTCTGTTCACCTGCCCTCAACAAGCTCATTTACAGGGCCTTGAACCATTTGAGATGTGTTAACAATATCAGCGCAATCACACAATGAAATGGCTCCTCTCCCACACAAGGAGCTGATTGCCCACTCCTTCTGTCTATAATAGCAAAAATCCCATTTCACAGACACGTGTTGTTCATGGCTCTCCTGCACTATTGAACTTAATAGCAGCTGAACAATGTGAACAATAAGAGCCCTGTTTTGTATAGTATGCCAGTAAACCTGGTCAAAGCATGTAGGCAAGGCACATTGCAGTCTCTCTTGACCTAAACATTGTGCTGCTTGCTGATTTGGAACATCTAGCTCTGTGAGAGCCGATTACGTGGCACTGAATAGTTCCAAATTGCAAATTGATTGCAGGCATGAAACGTCTCCCATTCAAATGGCACATTAAGCTTTCATAAACTAAATCAACTAAGGTCAAACAATTATGCTCACAATCATGCATGCACGTGGGTGTGCACGCATGTACTGTACATGCACACATGCCACACAATTCCCGCAAGTATGCACGTTCATCGTGTGTGTGTGTGTGTGTGTGTGTGTGTGTGTGTGTGTGTGTGTGTGTGTGTGCGCATGCTTGTGTGCGCGTGCGCACACGTGTGTGTGTGTTCCTTCACAGCCGTGACAGTGAGCAATACATGTTTATTGGTTTTAAACCAGCCTATTACTTCTGTGTGATTATTTTGGTGTAGCATACACCAAAAGTCCTCATGGAAAAGAGGTATTACATTTTGTATAACATGGTTCTATTGTTAAAATAGCCGATCTACATGCTCACAATGCCTCGCGCTGCGAGCCGTTGTGAGCATGTAGATCGGCTATTTTCACAATGTCTGAAAAAAAAGAAGAAAAACAAGTTTTGTCTCTTTTTTACACAGGTTTCTGCAGTTTCTTGGGCTGGATATGGCAGCCTGGAACAGTTGTTCAAGTGCAGCTAAACTTGGCATGTTAGTAAACGCAACACAATTAATACTAAAGCATTGCACCTGTGCAGCTGACCTACGGAACCTGGGAATATACCTTTCTGTCAAGATGGGGAGAATAAGGCCTATAATACCTTGTTAAAGTGACCATTTTGTTAAATTTTGCATTTGGCACAGATAGACAAAGAGACATTAATGGATTTATATTTATTTATAACTTTTATTTCCCCCCCTGGACCCAGGGTATGGCGGCTGCATACCCCTGCCATACCCAATTGATGCCCCTGGCATCTACATGTTGTCCTCATTCTTGGGGTGTGGTCCCTGCCATCTACTTCAAGTTCATTGGGCCGAACTCATACGCGTGAGACATCTTCTCCGTATCGTTTGAGAACGATGAGGGGAGGGGGGTGTCCAATGCATTTTCTAAGTCACGTGGTTTCATGTCGTTGCCGTGTCTCTTGCTCAACCGAAGGCTGTCTTTTGGCCAAGAGACACGGCAACGACAAAAAACCATGTGACCTTCATTGACAATGAATTGGAACTCATTCTCAGACGATACGAACACGATAGCTGTCGCAACTGTCTGTAGCGCGCCTAACAATTTATCTGGTTGCCAAGTTGGTAGATGTTCAACATTGGGTAGAACGCTGTTCATTACTGTCATGCCTTTTCAGCAGGAAAATAAATGTGTTGGTGGACAGGTACTGTACACGGCCTTAGCAGTACCTCATATTACCAGGCTTTCAGCAGCCCCTGTGGAAATACCACAGACATTAACCATAGACTGTAAAAAGAAATGGACAGGGCCACGCCATTGGTTTCTAAAGTAAATGAAGCCTATTGTTCAAGTGCAAATCCGCCATCTTTCTATATCCGCAACATAAATGAAGCCGGAAATAAATGCTATTGGCTGGAGGGCAGGTCTTCACTCTGTATAGCCAATCCAAAACCTAGAAACATAGCCCACTTTATCATACATTTTAAAATGAATGTGACCATGATTTACTAAACGCATATCATGATGATTTAAAAAAATGCATTATTTAAAATAGACTTTAAACTAGCGATTGAAAACAAAGTGTTAATGAAAAGGTTTACTAAGATAAGAAAATCAAGTGTAAAGTTTGCCATATCCTCATAGCAGGGGTCTTCCAACGTTTTCAGGCCAAGGACCCCTTAGTCGAGAGAGCGATGAAGCAGGGACCCCCACTACCTGTTCATAGATTCCATATAGTTTCATTGTTTGACAACACAATCATCAGTGTATTTTGGATTCATGTCAATTTGTGTCTTAATAAACTTGACCTTTCACTCTGTACTTAGCCTGCACTTTTTCCCCGCTACATCAAACCTCTTTGCCAAAAATAGCCGATCTACAAGCTCACAACACCTCGTAGCGCGAGGTGTTGTGAGCTTGTAGATCTGCTATTTTTGACTACAGTTCTCAGAATATGGATGCTAGGGTTCAGGAGGTTAATATAAAATGTTTCTAATCACACAAAGATTTGGAGGACCCCCTGCAGTAACTCTGAGGACCCCCTATGGGTCCCAGACCCCCTGTTGAGCTAGCGTTGCAAGCCCAATTTGGTCCCACCTGACCGGAGTAATATTATCCAGTGCATTTTTCCTGTGCACGGGTGCTTAAGTCGGGGGCGTTAGGGACATTTCGCGCTATATTAGTCTAAAAGCGCCACATTTTGCACAGATGTAGGCCAGGGCATGCTCTAATGATTTAGCTAGGGCGCACGAGTCGGCGACCTTCTGGGTCGCCACAGCGGCCAAATCAAGTTGGGCTCCCATCGACTTTCTATACAGGAGGAAAATACCCAGAAAACAATCTGCTTTAAGTAGGATGTGAGGGGTCTAATTAGGGGTTTGTCATGGGAGCCCTAGCTAAATCATTAGAGCATGCCCTGGGCTACCTCTGTGCAAAACTTGGCGCTTTTAGACTAATATAGCGCGAAATGGCCACGTTATCTCCCTAACGCCCCCGACTACTTGGCTTTCTCCATTGGTGCATGGGCCCGGAACCCACGCAATCGGTGCCTATGTAGTAATTCCAGTACTGAAAGCCATTAGTCAACAGAACAGCATGTTTGAGTTCTGGAGGAACATCAGTATGATGTATGTTGCTATTTGTAGATGCAGAGAAGAGTGTGGCCATGTATCACTTGACACCAGAATGGTAATGCTCCGCACAGCTTCTACGCTACACCTCCCAGAAGAAGAAGCACACGACAAGCCCTGCTCGAATGATTTTGCCATCTGTTGACAATGTTTGCATAGCGGGTGATTTGTCATCGTGAACTGCAGAGCCAAAAATGAACAGGTGTGTAAGTATGATCTGCATCCTGCGTGTTCCGATGTAAATGTGTGGTGTGAAACACAGTGTGCCGTGAATGCAAATGGAGATCTCTTGGTGAGGCTAAAAATGGAAATGAAGCTATTATATTGCACTTAATTAGCTGCATAGGCCTATGCTAAAGTCCTGGAGGGCAGGTTTTTTATAGGAGCATTACCGTATGCTTATGAGAGTATTCAAGTGGAACAGGAAATGACATGGGATAGTCAATTTTATTTACTTTTTTACATTAACCACTTAGCAGAGTCCCTCTGGACTCTACACTTGAATTCTATGCTGTGCACTTGAATTCTATGCCGTGCAATAGTGGTGTGCCGATACCATTTTTTCCAATTCGATACGATATTCAATATTTTGGGGTCAATATCGCCAATATCGATATTGATACCGATACCGGAAGTATGGTTATATATAGCCAAAAAAGACTCAAAATTAAAATATTCGTTTAAAAACACCACATAGGATCGATATGCATTCCAACCTATTGATTTTTGGCTGTATATTATTTTTAATGTAAAATATTGTATGAAGTAAAACTTAATTCAAACACAGCAGCGCTACATCCTCCTGGTGCAACATACTGTCTAAGTATACTGTAACTGCCAGGTGATTTGACGTCACATGGTTGTAGGCCTACTTGCTTTCCCTAGGACCAACAGTATAGGAGTCAGCAGTGAGAAGTGATTGAATACATTAGGGGTCTTCAACGTTTTCAGGCCAAGGACCCCTTAGTTGAGAGAGAGATGAAGCAAGGACCCCCACAGCCTTTTTTCAATGTATTTTGGATTCATGTCAATTTGTGTTTTCAGATATTGAACCACTTGAACTGCCAATACTTCTCCCCTCTACACCAAACCGGAAATAGCTGATCTACAAGCTCACAACGCCTCGCAGCGCGAGGCGTTGTGAGCTTGTAGATCTGCTATTTTTGGCTAAAGTTCTCAGAATCTGCTTAAGAATCGGTCTAAAAAGGAGATATTTCTTTTTTTCTTTTTTTAAGATTTGGAGGACCCCCTGTAGTAACTCTGGGGACCCCCTAAGGGTCCCGGACCCCCTGTTGAAGACCCCTGGAATACATACAGTAGATGATTCAGATTTGGCAAAACAACAAAATTGGGATAAACAAAAAATTGCATTTCTTTGGGAAAAAAATAAAATAAAAAGTGTTTTTTTTTTAATTTATTTTTTTAAACTTTACCATTTGGTAAACTGTCAGTAGATATGTGCTGCTTCCAATGTGCATTTCTCAGGTAAAAGACATTTCATAAATAACTCCAACTTTTTGACAGGAACCTGGGGATGTAAACCATCTATCTCTTTAAACTGAACATCTCTTGCTAAAACTTTGAACTAGAGCTGGAAAAGTTTGGGATCCCTGGCTGTCATAGTCAATCCATTTAACCTTGCAGCACTGCTGGTGTGAACTTGGCATAAAGAAGTACCAGGCTGTCCACTCCTCCATAAATCACAGCAGACATCTGGAAGTATCATGTGGAGTTATGCCCTGAGCAGGAACAACAAATTCAGCCCAGCGTTAGTTCATGTAGTCACGGACAGGCAGAAAGTTTCATGCTACCCTACCCATGCTATTTTTTATGGACTTTTGATATAAAAATACACAACAATTGTTTATTTTCTCTTTTTTTTGCCATCTAGTGTTAGGAATGCCCATATGATTACCATAGATATGATCTAAAAGTGTGAAAAAACACATTTTTCATTTCACCAGGTATTTTACCCCAGGGCTCCACTGGCGGCGTTGCGTTGCTCTGCGTCTTGGTGGTGTCAAATGCAATATCATTGCAATAAATGGTAAATGGTTATTCCTGAATAAATGGTTAAAGGTTATTTCTGAGCTGAAGTGTCTAAATGAACAACAAAAATTGTCAATTGAATTCAAATTCCAGTTTACCAGCATTTACCAGTCGTTCTGGATCAGGAGCGACACAATAAGCAGAGAGACAGTGACAGTGAAGTAGTACCTCAATAAGGTAGGATACCAGGTATACAATGAAGCTGGCATCTGTCTAAATCAGGGGTTCCGCGGGGATACTGCAGGGGTCCCCGAAATTGTTGGGGAAAAAAATGTGTATTTTTGAGAAAGAAAAGAATAATAATTTGTCTTTAAATATAAAAAGAAAAAAACACATTTCTGTCTCTTTTGAATAGCTTGTGCAATTGACAGGTTGTTAGTGATATATTGATAGTATTGACATTGGTTCTCAGTTAATAAGGTTTGTTTATAAATGGCAGTGGTACGGCCACTTGTACATGCATGTTTAAAATATAAGCATGAATATATAGCATAGTATTGAATACACAATAACATGGTATGTTTATACATTCATTGGAGGATGGATCGCACACAGTGGCAAGAGTTGTATTTTCTTTCTTTATCCATGCAATAATAAAGAAAGAAAATACAACTCTTGCCACTGTGTGCGATCCATCCTCCAATGAATAAATGTTGATCTAAAGGGACACCGCACCAGTTGAGTCAGAGCGCGGTGGTAACCAAAAAGTCTATTCATGTTTATACGAAACACATTTTATACATAAATATACAATCTGTTATAGTCCCACCCCGAGGTAGGGGGTCCCACCCCCTGCTCCATCTCCCCATCAGTTTGGGGGTCCCTGGCCTGAAAACGTTGAAGACCCCTGGTCTAAATATATGCTATCTACATTTATATTGTCAAAAAACTAACCTATAGAAAAACAAAACACAAGAAGATATGTCTACACATTGTTGTTGTCGGGTGGAAACCTTTTATGTCAAAAACTTAATTTTGTATGTATCATTTCAAAAATGATTCAGTAGTGAAAATAGACAATCTACAAGTAGATCTGCTATGTTCACAAGTTTTGTGCGACAGCCTTGTATGATGAAACATACAAATATTTGAAACTTGGAGATACAAGGTTTCTGCCCGACAGTGACAATATCTTAGTCAGTCTCTATAGTAGGGGTTCCCCAACTTTTTTTGTCTCAGGACACCCCATATATATATTTTTTAATCCAAGGCACCCCTACATTATAATTTTCACTCCCAGCACCTTATATTTATAGCATATCGTTGTTGTTGGGTGGAAACCTTGAATGTCCAAACCGTTTGTTTTGTATTTATCATCTATAAATGTACTAAAATAGTGAAAACAGCAGATCTACAAGCAGTGCTTGAGGATCGGCTGTTTTCACTAGTTTTGTGTGACAGTCTTGTATGATGAAGCAGGGCTTTGCTTTACCAAAAGACGTACACATTTGAAACTTGGAGATACAAGGTTTCTGCCCACCAGTGACGATATTTTAGTGATTATGTTGCAAGGAAAACGTTGAGATAATAGCCATTTTTGGTTAGAACTGACTGAAAATAACGTTGTACTTCAAGTTTAAAATGATACTAAATATTTTTTCAAGTGTCCAAATGAGTTCCAAATATTATCAAATGATCACGCGGCACCCCTGGACTGCCGTCAAGGCAACCACTTTGAAAACCCCTGCTCTATAGCATCCATCAAGAGAGAATTAGTGCTACAGGGGGAGTGAAGTTGGTACTAACTAGAGGTTGAGGCGTCTGAAGACGAGAGGCTGAAAATCGGAAGTGAGTCTGCAGTTCTGACTGCATAACAGCGTGAATCTTTACACATCATCACTCAAGCATGCTGATCAAGCATTATTCAACTTTATCGTCATCACATGATTACAGATCCAAGTCCAGAAGGAGCCCTCTGACAGATAAAAAAGAAAGAAAAACTATTTCACACACTTACTGTACAATACATAGGGCCTTGTACAAGCTTCCAACATTTGCAGTTTTTACAGGAAGAGTCTGAATTGAGAAAGAAAAGTATAGAGACAGGGTTAAAAATAGAAATTGATAAAATAGCATTCCAGAAGGCAGAAATGCTGCATGTGCAAGTAGAGAAACAGCAGATATCGACCTCAGCACTTACACAATCACAGTTTCATGTGTGTGGTTAAATAGTAGCATAGTAGCAGCATAGAAATAGGCCATATTGTGCATTATTATCTCTTGTACAAGTGAGACATCCTTTAGCACATTTGAAGCAGCTGTCAAATGCAGGTAAGCCTAGCAGGTTAACCCTTCCTTCCCTGTCGCCCTGCTTCCTGTATGTCATACTCACTATGACTTGGCTACCTGTCCGTAGTGTTGACTTTGACAGCAAATTTCAATTTATTTTCTTTTGAATAAGATTTAGTCTATTTTTAGTCATATTTTAGTAATCTTCAATATCATAAGAATTTAGTCGACTTTAGTCAGCTGGCCTTGATGGTGATTTTACACTCGATTGCCTGCTGAAGCTTGTAGATCTGCTATTTTCAGAGCGCAACACCCAAGCGCAACCACTAGTGTTGTAGTCGAGTCCACCTAAAGCGAGTCCAAGTCAAGTCCAAGTCATATGGGGTTCGAGTCCGAGTCGAGTCCGAGTCAAGAGCCCCTGGGAGGGGGCCGAGTCCGAGTCGAGTCCGAGACCAATGGGAGGCGAGTCCGAGTCGAGTCCGAGACCAATGGTAGGCGAGACCGAGCCGAGTCCAGTTTTCTTTTTTTTTCCTTTTTTTTTGATAGGTAGGCTGCAGAAAACAATATATATATTTTCTTTTTCGGGGACACACACACACACACACACACACACACACACACACACACACACACACACACACACACACACACACACACACACACACACACACACACACACACACACACACACACACACACACACAACAATGCAAGAACCCCCCGTTCATGTGCATGCACCTGTCTGGTGTTTCCTACCAATACCTTTCAAATTAATGGCTTGTCTTCAAATTAAATCAATAGGTCTCCCCAAATTACCTTTGGTTGCTGTCAATGCTGTGGTCTAGGTTTGAGGGAGTTTTTTGGAGAGGTAGTTTTTTCCCATACCAATTTTCTGTCTAAGAACTAGACATTTGAGTTGCTACAATTACATTTTCTCCCAGGCAGAGAACAAGTACTTTAGTGTACAAATAAGACTTGGCATATACTGCAGTACAATATCCCAAATCACAGACGATAATTAGGCCTATCAATATCATGATATGGATATAATATTGATGCCCATGCACCAAAAGGCCAAGTGATAACAAAAATAATATTATTTAAAAAATAATTATGTCTACTACTGTAATCTATAACATTTTTAAACATTGCTGTTATAGTTGCATTGAAATAGAGCATGCATGATTTTAGCAACATTTTCAAACAAACTCTTATCTTAATATTTTATTTTGACTAAAAGCTAAAATAAATAAATAAGGTTTTCCCATTCAAACACATAGCAGTATGTGCCTGTCTGCATTTCATTGTTTAAGGTGAGAAATGTAGGCTACCCTATGTCATTAGTCTGATGCCTTTCAACTACAAGGCAAAACAATACCCCATGTCACTGCTTCAAGTTGTTTTGATTCGTTTTAACCTCTCTACAGGGACTTACAATGTTACACTTCTCCAGGGTTGTCAACATTGGACTGTCAGAATCCAGGAGATTTATTTTTGAGGGGTGCGCGGAACTCCCCAACCGGGGTCTGGGGGGTCCTCTCCCCAAAACGTAGGCCTATTAATAGATATATTTTCCTGTTTGTTCTGGTGAATTTTGTGCATGTTTGATACTTTTATCATGCTTGCTTTACTAGCATGGGTACAATTTCAGCCTTAAAATGCCAAATGTTGGTGTACAGATTTGATGACTGAAGCAAAAGGACATCTTTAATAATGATTTCTCATCTTTAAGTCATTACTTAAGTGAATATCTGTATGGTCTTTCTTGCATGCATTGCCCCCACCCCTTAAGCGGGGGGTCTGGGGGTCCTCCCCCAGAATTTTTTTTAACATAGTAGATGTCATTTCCTGTGTTCTGGTGAATTTTGGGGGTTTGATACAAAATCCAGGAGAAATCCAGGAGATTTGCCAATCCAGGAGACTCCCAGGAGAGGGGTTCAAAATCCAGGAGACTCCTGGGAAATCCAGGAGAGTTGACAAGCCTGCACTTCTCTCTGTTGATCAGTGCACGTTAAAACTTTCGGACGAGGCTTGCTTAACGAGTAATAGACTACACCTGGAAATACAAAAAGACGTAAATTCTTAATCCAGCTGTGCGGGTGGATTAAACTACACAACACATGATCACAAAGGCTTGTGTTTGGAAGCTGTTAGGACTTATTTATTTGGGGACACAAGGATATCCTGCAGGTAAGAGGAAAGTGGACTGTTGTGCTGTTGTCTGTTTGGCGAAAAAAATAACTTCTGGGAAGATTAGGTGCTTGCTGCTGTGCAGAGCGGGGCTGTGTGTGTGTGTTGTGTGTGTGTGTGTGTGTGTGTGTGTGTGTGTGTGTGTGTGCCTGTGTGTGCGTGTGTGCTACTACTGTGTGCCTATCAGATGCGCGTCAGAATGCTCTGTTACTTAACAAGGCAGCTCTCTTAATGTTAACGTGAATGCGCTCCTCATATGGATATAACATTTATTCCATTGCATTGTAGTGACTTGACTCGAGTGGACTCGGTGGGGGGCGAGTCCAAGTCAAATTAGACCGAGACCGAGACGAGTCCAAGTCAAATTAAGGGCGAGACCGAGACGAGACCGAGTCAGTGAAAATTTGGACTTGAGTCCTGACTCGAGACGAGTCATTGACTCGAGTACTACAACACTAGCAACCACACATAAAATGACTTGTCTTTTAGTTCTACTGGATCTCTTCTCCACTAGTCCCTTCATTTTAGTCTAGTTTGTATTTGTTGATGAAATTGACAACATTTTAGTCTTAATTTTAGTCACTAGTAAGATGCCTCAGGGCGACATGCGACCTCGCCCTTGGCCCTCTGGCCAGTGATGTATATCGGACCAGTTACCTATATATGGAGATCCCTGGTACCCATATATGGAGATCCATGTAGGCCTACTGTATATGGAGATATGCTGTGAGAGCCCAAACATGCTTACTCAGTTATTCGTTATGTGAAAGTCCTATGATGTCTATGACATCTGACATCATACCCTTTATGCCCATACATGGAGATCCCTGTCTGTAGAACCAGCCGATAGTATATGTGGCCGATGTGGGCTCCATATATGGGCATTCCCATATGAAGTCCTGTTAGATATGGGCTTAATATTGATGTCATCAGGGAACATATATGGGCATAAAAAGGATTCTGTTAGTGTGACATCACAGTGAAGCCAGAGCATGATGTCAGAGCGACAAACCCATAGAACCACAGTGGCAGGCGTTATAGACAGAGATACATACATACATACGGACAAGCTGTGACCGTTCACATACTAAACTTGGGACCTACGGTCGTAATCATAGCTTAGTTTTTGTTTAGTTTTAATTTCGTTTTCATCAGTGAAAATAAGGTAGTCGACAAACGTTTTTCGTCATAGTTTCAGTCAACAAAATCAACACTACCTATCCGTTATGATCAACGTATGACTCTGATTCCACTCTTGGGCATGACAAATGTTGTGGCAACGACACAGACGGGAGTGCTGAAATACTGATGTCTCACGGGTTAAGGAAGAGTGCATCTGCCGTGTGTGGGTGAAAGATTACAGACGATCCTTTCTTCCAGCTGACCAGTCAGGCCGGTCGTCAGCGGAGATGATCTGCCTGGTGTAGCTGCGGCGGCGTTCAGTCAAATTAATCACCTGACCCGGTCGACCGCATGGCCGACAGAAGAGTTATGGATTTGGCCCCTCAGTCAGACAGGCAGTTAACGTGCCTAACTAAAGGGCATGTGGGTGCATCAAGTGGAGGTGTGCCGCAACGCTGCACCGGTCTCCCTCGGTAGATGACACGCAACCGCGGATGCATTTTTAGCTTGATCAAGGACCCTTTCTTTCCAATGCTAAATGTAGGGTAAGTGATTTGACTTACTGTAAAACTTAGGGGGCAGCCGGCAGTGGCGCAGTCGGTAGCACTGTCACCCCACAGATAGAAGGTCCTTTGTCCGATTCCCACTGAGGACGCTGTGTGCACTGGGAGAGTGTTCTCTCATCTTCGTCATTAGTGCCCATACCCTAGGTGGGTTGGCAAAAGGGCCTTTCTGCGCCGGTCTCCCTCGGTAGATGACACGCGACTGCGGATGCAATTTTAGCTTGATCTGGGACCCTTTCTTTCCAATGTTAAATGTAGGGTAGGTGATTTCACTTACAGTTTCAGTTTTCATGTACCGGTAGGTGCTAGGCGGGGGCCTTCCTCCAATCATGATCAAGTGGGGGGCAGGCCTTGGTGCGCGTAAGGCCCGCCCCCACTCGACCATGATTGGAGGAAGGCCCCACTCTATCCTGATTGGAGGAAAACTTGTCACCCAACAGTTTTTGAAAGTTTTTTTTTTTTTTCTCACAGGGGATAAGGCTGAAGTCCAAACATGGCCCAAACACTCTATAGAAACTAGTACTATCAGAACACAGACCCATTTTGTTATTATGTGTATTAAATGAAATCACTTACCCTACCTTTTGGCAAAAAAGATGGACAAGTGGCTCTTGGTTTCACTTTTTCTTTGATGCTCCTGGCAACTTTGTGCTGTATGCAGACTATGGACTGCAATGGGGGGTAATTACAGTCCTTTTGTAATTCATTCTATTTCAATGTCTGACTCTTATGCATGCATTAAGAAATGACTGTGAAGTGTCTAATTTACTTTTGTGCCTGGACAAGTGAATGGGAAATGTACTGTCAATGTTAATGTCAAGCCCTGGTTTAACATAACGGTAAAGGCCCCCCAAATGCGCATTTTATTATTATTATTTTTTTTGGGGGGGGACCCGCAAAACCCCGCAAAAAAACTGGAACAAACCCTGCACGTGTGCAAAGTCGTCCCACGCCAGCTCCTCCCCCCCCCCCCCCCCCCCCCCCCAACTTCTGAGAGGCTGTGACGACCCTGCCGGCAGGTGTTTATTTTTAAACTCTTTGACAGTTTTATTTAAAGGAGCTATAGTCAACTTTTTCATTGTAGGGCCGACACTTTGTTTACATCCTAGTCTATAGACTAGAATGTAAACAAAGTGTCGGTCTGACAATGGCCAAAATGATTATTTTATCATTATTTTACACTTGTTCTGGTCATTTTTGAATAGAAGCACATATATGAAGCTTATTTTTCTATAAAATATTTTCGAAACATAATTTTTATTTTAGCATCCGTTTTTCAAGAAAAAGTTGACTATAGCTCCTTTAAGTAGCCATTATATTGTCCCTTTTTCTGGTGAACCATCAGCACCAAAACCCTCCATATTGTGACAAGTGACCACCACCCTCTATCGACTGAGGAAATAAGCATTTATTCTTTCCGATATGCTCTCAAAAGAGCTTTTAGAGCACACAGTGTCTGGAGTTATTGCCACGGACATGAAAATTAACCATGGAGAATGGCCAAATCCCAGATTCATTTAGAAGAACGCTGAGGTTTATACACCAAGCCAGGTCTGGTCATGCGACTATAACATCGATACGTGTAAATCAAAAGTAAACAAGCTTTTCTTTTGTTCTCCATTAACAATGACCTCAAATTAATTGCGGGGTGCAAACTCCATACTTTAAGTAATGGTCCGGCTCACACATCCTGCTTTACATAATGCATAAAGCACACAGGCTGGATTTAAAACAATTTACTGCTGGGGTTAACCAGGCTAATGACATATTAATTCTCTGCACTGGAAAAGCTACACAAACTAAACGAGCTTCCCAGTCATCCACAGACCACTGCATGACTCTCATTGTTTTACATGAATGAGCTTTTATACAAAATAGTTGCGAGTGCTGATAAGAACACGTAGAGGATGACATTTTATTCCCGTTCCCGTGAGTCCCGTGGGTCCCGCGGGATTCCCGTGGGACAGGAGTCAAATTTGTATTAATGCCAGGATCGGGACGGGACAGGATTGAAAATCAACAGGAGTGGGCAGGAGCGGGAATCATCCCAGACCAGTTCATCAAATCGCAGAAATAAATTGCACAGGAAAGTGAGGTCTTTGAACTGCGAACATTATAAGATTATACATTATATAATAATAAACATGATATCAAATATAATATGGATCAAAATAGAAAAACATCTGCACGACTTTATTTTTTTATTATTTTTTCGGGAGCGGGATGTGAACGGGAGTGATTTTGACCAGGAGCGGGATGGGACCAGGAGTCATTTTACAGGAGTGGGACAGGATGGGATTTTTTTCCCCACTCTAGCCCAGGATTGGGATGGGACAGGATTTTTTCTGCGGGAGTGGGACGGGACAGGAGTGAAAATTCATCAAAATGTCATCCTCTAAGTCGCACACACGCACGGACACACGCACGCATGCACAAATGTGGAGACTTGTCACGTTCTTCTGAGCACATGCCAGGAATTTTCTTTATATTATGCAGTGGTGTAAAGTAAGTACATTTACTTAAAGCTATACTGTGTAAGTTGCTCAACTAGTGGTCACTGGTCAGTAGCAGTATAGGAAACCGGTCGCGTCTGCTTTTTTCGGACGATTTTCGCAGCGGACCGGGTCTTCAGACCACCGCGTCCGCCTCGCAGAGACGCTTTCAATGAGGTCTCTTGTGTCCCTCTACGAGCAGCGGTTGGGGAGTTACATGCTAGACTCCTAGACCAGTGTAAACACTGCAGTGTATTTCCTGAAGAGCCCTGCAGTGTATGATCTGCGCTGTGATTGGCCGGTAGTGTATCATGTGTGTATGATCCGCAATGTGATTGGTCAACGTATACACAACGTATACGGATGATGCAGATGACGTAATTTTGCCGGGAAATCCCGCCCCTGTCAAGGCTAAGTAGAAAACATATAAAGAAAAGGCTTTTGGGGCTGAAATTAACGGAGTGGGGGTTCTAAAACTTTAGCGATTTAATAGTTAGGGCAATTTTAAGATATGTTTTATAAAAAAAGTTACATACTGTAGTATAACTTTAAGTACTGTACTTAAAGGAGTAGTTCACCACTTTTCAACCTGTCTTCATGTAATAGGTCCTCACTAATGTTCATGATAAAATATCACAATTTTTTTCTACTCAGTCCAAGTCTCCTAGGAGAGCTGTGGGAAGTTCAGAATCCATCGTCTTGTGACATCATAATTTTCCAAAAAAAAAATGTAATCAATATTTTTGGAAAAAATATTTAGATTTTTAGTATCGCGAGAACAATGGCTTCCACTTTAAAATTGCAACTTTTCAGGAATAGAAAGCCTGCAGTTTCTATAAACTGGATTGACAATCGATGATGTCACAAGACGATGGGTTTCTGACCTGCCCATAGCCCTCCTCAGAGGAAAAAAAAAAAAAAAAGCTATTTTTGAGTGAGGACCAATTATATGAACACAGGTTGAAAAGTGGTGGAGTGCCCCTTTAAGTACAATTTTGAGGTGTTTGTACTTGAGTGTTTCCAATTTCCAATACTGTTACTTCTACTCCACTACATCGCGGATCCAAATATTGTACTTTTACTCCACTACATTCATTTGAAAACACCTCACAGATAGAAGGTCCTTTGTTCGATTCCCACTGAGGACGCTGTGGGCACTGCATGGGAGAGGTGTTCCCTCATCTTCATCATCAGTGCCCATACCCTAGGTGGGATGGCAAAAGGGCCTTTCTTTTTTTTTTCTCTTAATCTTTATCCCACAATTTTGCAACCCATTTTCACCCAGTGCCAATTGCCTATGTAATCCTGGGCTCTGCTCTCCCTCTGCCACACCTGGGGAGACAACGGACTGACCTCATGCATGCTTCCTTCAATGCATGAGTAATCTAAGTTGTTTCTTGTCACCTGATAGGGGGGATTGCCCCAGTATGGACGTAGCGCGTGGAAGGAACACGTTATTCCAACCAGTTCCTTTCCCCTCCATCAAGCACCCTGGCTGGCCAGGCATTATTGAGACCAGGATTACTGCATGTTTTTGTGAGGGTATCAACCCTAGGAGACACGGTGAGAACATGCAAACTCCACACAGAAAGGCCCTATTGCCGACCCCACCTAGGGTGTGGGCGCTGATGATGCGGAGGGAGAAACACGCCCCCAGCACCCACAGCATCCCCCGGCGGGAATCGAACCCAGGACCTTTCTGTGTGGAGTTTGCATGTTCTCCCTGTGTCCCCTAGGTACCCTCACAAAAACCATGCAGTAATCCTGGTCTCTATACTGCCTCCCCCGGGCCAGCCGGGTTGCCTGATGGAGGGGAAAGGAACTGGTTGGATTAACGTGTTCCTTCTCTATACGTCCAACTGGGGAAACCTCCCTCTGTCAGGTGAAAAGAAGCGGTTTGGACTCCTCATGCAATGAATGAAGCTCTTGTCCGTTGCTCTACCCACATTTGGCAGAGGGAGCGTAGCGCTCAGGATTGCATTTAGGCAATTGACATTGGGTGAAAAAAAAAAATAATGGGTCATGGGTGATGCATGGTCGTCTCTTCACCAATTTTCCCCTCCTTTCTTTTCCAAGGTGTCAGAGAGAGGATGTGTTAATGCCAGCAGCAGGGACGTGCAGATAATGTTATAGAGGCAGGGGCTGACATTTTGAAAAGGGCCTTTTGGTGAAATGACTATCGAAAATATTTATTTTCGGTGCGTGATACCACACTGAACTAAGCATAATCAATTTCTTTCACCATGGTAAAATACTGAATTCATGGTCTGGAGAGGGCACTTTTTACAGACGGATAAAAGGGCAGGGGCTCAAGCCCCCTTTGATGTCTATGTGTGCACGTGCCTGGCCAGCAGTTTGGCTCAGCCCCCTGGAACCAGAGTTACCTCATGTTTCCCAACGCCTCTCAGCCGGTGTATACGGTGTATACACACATGAATGCATATACTGTACGTGCAAGTACGTAGAAACCCATGTTAAGACTGAATATAAATACTGTGGTTGAACAAAGAGAGGTGTTCTGTTGGAGGGTTCACTATGGAAGCTACATCTGTCTAACCCGTACTCCCCGTCTCTTCAATAAAACCAACTATTGATGGACAAATGACTGGACTTTTACATTTGTTTCCGTAGGCGCAGGGAGCCCCCAAACCCCCACAATACACAACATGAGCTACATCTGCATGACAGCGTTTCACTCCTCACTCCTACGGTTTCCTCTGATTCTCTACTGCTCCTGCTGATCCACTTTGGGCAGTCCGTGCAGGGATGTCGCACCAAATTCTGGGCCCTGGGTACAAGGATTCACTGCGGGCCCCCCATGAAGACTGGGTGGGAACGCATTATGTTGTGCTTTAACTATTGAATAATAGCAGATATACAAGCTCACAGCGCAGCAACGAGTGCCACGCTGCGAGCTTGTAGATCTGCAATTTTTCTTTCTTTCTTCTTTGAATATTTCAGTTTTTTTTAAATCTATGTTTCTATGTCAGTGGTGCTAACATTTTCATGTGAAGGACCCCCAAAATGATATGTATAGGGCCACGGACCTCCATCTCAAAATATTTAGTTCCAGGGACCCCCAGAAGCAAAATTTCAGTTACAAATGTTCGCTTAAAAAATACATATAGCCAAAGATTTGCACACATTTTCACGACTTTTCAAAAATAGCAGATCAACAAGCACGCAGCGAGGCACTCGCTGTGAGCTTGTATATCTGCTATTTTTCAATAGCTAAAGTATAAAATAATTAAGGCCACTTCACCTTGGGCCCTGGTAACTCAGTCCCACTTTTACCCCCTTGTGACGCCCCTGCCCTGGACCATTTCTATCCTCACTCCCATGGTTTCCTCTGATTCTCTGCTGCCACATCCACTTTGGGCAGTCCGTGCAAAATGTTCTATGCTACCCACTGGCTCGTCTATACAATAAACTACCCAATAAACTACCCAATAAACTGGAGGTATTACCGTACCCGTCCAAACCATAATAAACCATTTGACACAGCCCTCTCAATCTTTGTTTGCTATATTGTTTAATTGTGGGCTCGCCTGATAGGCGAGAACACTATGTTATCCTCATTATTTATATAGTGAGTTCCGCCGCATATTTCCGCCGCAGACAGTAAAGGCAGGGCCCTTAGCCAATGAGTCGCAATTGGTGGAAATAAATCTGGGAGTGGTGTTAGCTGGAGTATTGGTTGAGCTTCACATGACAGTTAGCACGCTGCAGAATATAGTTATGTTGGCAAACATAAGAAATGAAGAACAATTTATTTGATTAAGAGTTTTTATTTTTTAGTTATTGTTGTGGGCTCGCCTGAAAGGCGAGAACACTATGTTATTTTCATTATTTATATATAGTGAGTTCCGTCACAGACAGTACAAAAGCTTCACATGACAGTTAGCACGCTGCAGAATATAGTCACGAGCGAGCCCACACTGTTTCATAGGAACAGTATTTCTAGTTACATAACAGAGCCCTGCCTCAAAGCAGCACAACAACAACCGATGTCTGCCGTCTCGCTTGCAAAGAGGGCTAATTCCAAAGTCCTTGAGGTCTTTTATAATTATAAGAGCTGATAAGGAAAGGCTGGTTTGTTCTGAGCTAAAATTATAACGTAGCCTACAGCACATTAGCAGAGGCTAACTAACTCTAACTTCTGTTATTGCTGACTGACTGAAAACTCATCTGAAAAGTGAAACATGCTTGAGTTGTCATCTTTTTTTTCTCTAGTACATTGAAATGAAAATAATGTGCTAAAAAATATAGGGATAATAATTTACTCTGAATGCTCAGACATGAGTTAATTCACGTAGGATTATGTTTTGTTAATGCTCACAAATAAAGTCTCAGATCTGATTACATGATACAGTAGTGTCTTAAATCACAAATTAATGGTTAGAATATTCCACAATAATTCACTAAAGAACACTAGACAAGGACAACCAGGGGCGTCACAAGGGGGGAGAAGTGGGACTGAGTTACTAGGGCCCAAGGGTGGAGGGACTTTAATTATTTTATATATTCTTTAGCTACACAGCGAGTGCCGCGCTGCGAGTTTGCAGATCTGCTATGTTTTTAAAGTCGTGAAAATGTGTGCAAATCTTTGAATATATATATGTATTTTTTAAGCAAACATTTGTAACTCAAATTTTGCTTCTGTGGGGTCCCTGGAACAAAATATTTTGAGATGGGGGTCCGTGGCAAAATACATATCATTTTGGGGGTCCTTCACATGAAAAAAGTTAGAGCACCACTGACATTTTTCAAAAAAAAACCTTAGAAGGATTTGAAATATTCAAAGACTTGCACAAGTTTTCAAGATTTTTCAAAAATGGCAGATCTACAAGCTCGCAGCGCGACACTCGGTGCTGCGCTGTGAGCTTGTATATCTGCTATTTTTCATATAGTTAAAGCACAAAATAATTGAAGCGAAACCTTGTACCCAGGGTCCAGAATTTGTGCGACACCCCTGAGGACAACAACTCAGTAACAAGTGAAAGGAGTGAAATGGTTTTCATGTATCAAGGTTACATGCAGGCAGTGCAGGATGATTAATTGCGACAGTCAGTCAGTCAGTCAGTCAGTCAGTCACGTCACGTCACGTCACGTCACGTCACGTCACATCACGCCAATTTTTTTTAAAACACACTTTTGGACACTGCTGACCTGATGGTCACTTATCTCCCGATTAGGGAGTCTTACTGGTAGTCTTTAAGGTGGTTGTGTTCCATTTGATATCCTTCTCCTATCACAGCAGCTCACAAATCTTGCTGCTGTGTTTGCACATTGTTTTACATCACCCAGCAGGTATGGGAGTTTTTCATTATTGGTCATGTTTTCAAACTCTCCTTGGGTGGTTATGATCTGTGGGAAGTATGTGTCTCTGATGTCTTGGTACAGTGGGCAGGCGGTTAGGAAGTATGGCTCAGTTTCCACTTCATTTTGTGTGTGCAGTGGGTGCAAAGTCTGTTTTCTCTAGGGAGCCAGGTATGCCTATGACGTCCTCTACTACGGGTCCTCTACTACAGTGAAAAAGATGGGTACGTCTCAAGGATGTTTTTAAAAGTCCCTAGGGTGGGGGCATGCAGCTTTGATACTCAAAGGGAGTATGTTCCACAACTTCAGTTCCAACACAGCAAAGGTATACAGTCACCTGTCGTCCTGTAAATGTGCTAGGCCGTTTTGCCCTACTCATATCTCCGCCACTGTTGCCGCTATCCATGCCAAACTTGCACACACACATCCTTGGCTGCCAAACCACAACCTCCTCCCCTAATTTCTCATATGGCCCTCTTCTAGCGCCACCATGAGGCCGATTCTTGCAAAACACATTTTTGGACAAAGCTCCTATACAGATTTTGCCCTAAAATCACGCTAAGCAGTACACAGAATCTCTACAGTCATGTCATCAACATGGATCTGTCCCATTTCCCATATTCCCTCCTGATTGGCTACCATTATCTTCTAAAGTTTGTGTATGCGACCTGACGGACGCTTATCTCCCGATTAGGGAGTCTTACTGGTGTTAATGCTTATACTATCTGATGTCTAACTCCAAAACAGTTGCTGAAGTGAAGCCTAGCCAATAGAAAAGTGTAGGTTAGCACTTATACTGCTATAATGCTTGGGTGGATAAATGATTAGCCTGTAAACTCTATCTCAGCAGTGTCATAACCTTGCGCTTGTTCCTTTTATATTGAAGGTATCACAGCATAGTACAATTTAAAAGAGCACCCTGAATGTCTCTGTGCAGTTGTTCGCAGCATTGGGAGTGAGAATAGTTCTTGTTGTAAATGCTTAAGTTTTGCCAGTTTGGGCATTTTAAAGCACAGATATGCTGTCCCACTCTGTTTCTGTGTGTTGATAGTTCAAATCTACCAAACTCCTTCTACTGACAATTGCTTGTCCTCAAAGGGACTTTCTTGCAGAAAATAATCCACTCCACTAGATGAGAGTTAAGGGGCATGAAAAGCTGATGTGTATTTGGCCACATGAAAAGTCCCTAGGGTGGGGGCATGCAGCTTTGATACTCAAAGGGAGTATGTTCCACAACTTCAGTTCCAACACAGCAAAGGTATACAGTCACCTGTCGTCCTGTAAATGTGCTAGGCCGTTTTGCCCTACTCATATCTCCGCCACTGTTGCCGCTATCCATGCCAAACTTGCACACACACATCCTTGGCTGCCAAACCACAACCTCCTCCCCTAATTTCTCATATGGCCCTCTTCTAGCGCCACCATGAGGCCGATTCTTGCAAAACACATTTTTGGACAAAGCTCCTATACAGATTTTGCCCTAAAATCACGCTAAGCAGTACACAGAATCTCTACAGTCATGTCATCAACATGGATCTGTCCCATTTCCCATATTCCCTCCTGATTGGCTACCATTATCTTCTAAAGTTTGTGTATGCGACCTGACGGACGCTTATCTCCCGATTAGGGAGTCTTACTGGTGTTAATGCTTATACTATCTGATGTCTAACTCCAAAACAGTTGCTGAAGTGAAGCCTAGCCAATAGAAAAGTGTAGGTTAGCACTTATACTGCTATAATGCTTGGGTGGATAAATGATTAGCCTGTAAACTCTATCTCAGCAGTGTCATAACCTTGCGCTTGTTCCTTTTATATTGAAGGTATCACAGCATAGTACAATTTAAAAGAGCACCCTGAATGTCTCTGTGCAGTTGTTCGCAGCATTGGGAGTGAGAATAGTTCTTGTTGTAAATGCTTAAGTTTTGCCAGTTTGGGCATTTTAAAGCACAGATATGCTGTCCCACTCTGTTTCTGTGTGTTGATAGTTCAAATCTACCAAACTCCTTCTACTGACAATTGCTTGTCCTCAAAGGGACTTTCTTGCAGAAAATAATCCACTCCACTAGATGAGAGTTAAGGGGCATGAAAAGCTGCAGGGCCTGTGCGAGTTTTGAGCCCCCTGATGGCTCTTCTCTGTTTGGATTTGTTGTTTTCCCTCTGTTCAGATCAACCATTATCTAAAAAAAAAGGGACACACAACGTATACACAGCATGCATTATGCATGAAGATCCTTACGGGTCTACTGAGTATGAGACCCTTGTGTTTACGAGCAGCGTGAAACACAAATGCCTTTAAAACAGAAAGCCGTTGGACAACATCAGAGGGAGCGTCGTTGAATGGCGAAAAAAGAACAAAAGAAAAGAAAAGAAAAGAAAGGAAAAGAAAAGTGCAGGCCAGAGGCCTCAGGACACTGTTCCGCCGTGTGCCGGTGTCAGATAATGATGTCTGCAGGGGATAAGAGGGGACCCAGCTTCCAAAAAGCAGGGCCACCGCCAGAGGGGACTGTGTGGTACAGTAAATGTTTGCAGGGGTGTCGCACCGAATTCTGGGCCCTGGGTACAAGGATTCACTGCGGGCCCCCCATGAATGTTCTTCATAGGGGGAGGGGGTTTAACCCATTTAGACTGGCAACGCATTATTAAGCTTTATTTTGCGCTATAACTATTGAAAAATAGCAGATATACAAGCTCACAGCACAGCACCTATGTTTCTATGTCAGTGGTGCTCAAACCTTTTTCATGTGAAGGACCCCCAAAATGATGTGTATTTGGCCACGGACCCCCATCTCAAAATATTTCGTTTTTTTAGTTGCCCCAGAAGCAAGAAGTGTTACAAATGTTCGCTTAAAAAATTGCATATATTCAAAGATTTGCACCCATTTTCGCAACTTTTCAAAAATAGCAGATCTACAAGCTCGCGGCACTATATCTGCTATTTTTCAATAGTTAAAGCATAAAATAATTAAGGCCCCTACACCTTGGGCCCTCAGTCCCCCCCCCGTGACGCCCCTGCAATGTATGTATGACCTACCATTTGCAGTAAATTAATGCATATTCACTTGAAGATGGTAATTTTGAGACCCATCTCAAACAGTCTGCAAACCAGACCTGTGATCATTTTTCATTGTACAATGTATCACGCTATATGCATCTGTTTTAGATGTCAGTCTATTTGTGCGTTTGTACATTTTATTGCAATGGTCCATCTGTCCTTGGACGGATGTCAGTTAGCATTCTTGCCAACTCCGGCATGTTTAGATTACATTATACATATTTTTATGTGGAGTTGCACATGGCACCTGTGCAGAAAAAGGATAGCAATATTGTATTTTAAAAGCAACAGAGTCGCGAGAGTGTGCTTTGTGTCTTTAAAATTATCAAACACATGAATGAACAAACACACAAACAAAAAACAATCAAACAAACAAATATATAAATACAAACGTACACGAAGAAGTGAGGAAGAAATTATACAGTATGGCTGTATATACTGTATGTATAACCTTTATATTTTACCATCACTTATAATACTTTTTACAATACATTATGATATTTGGTATAGCTTGTAAGAGTCTATGCTCTATTATGATCCAGGTCTTATGCCTTATGCCTTAACTTCTTTGCCTTTTTTTTTTTACTATACATTTTTTAAAATATTTCAAATAGCTGATCTGCAAGCTCACAACGTGCAGATGTAGATCAGCATTTGAAGTATTTAAAAATATTTTTCAAAATAGTAAAAAAAAAAATGCAAAGAAGTTAAGGCATAAGGCATAAGACCTGGATCATAATAGAGCCCTAAATGTCTCCACTAGGCCTGACTAGCCAGTTTTGGTACAGCCGTTACGGTTCAGCTCGTCCTTGAAGCGACTTGTGCCTCCTGGCAGAACTACCATACCACTGACCTGAAGTGTTATTGTACTTCTCATCATATCATGTGCACCAGGGGTTCCCAAACTTTTTTGTCTCAGGGCACCCCATGAATACTTTTTTAATCCGAGGCACCCCTACATTATCATTTTCACTCCCAGCACCTTATATTTATAGCATATCGTCGTTGTCGGGTGGAAACCTTGTATGTCCGAAACCGTTCGTTTTGTATGTATCATCGATAAAATGTACTAAACTAGTGAAAACAGCAGATCTACAAGCACACAACGCCTCGCAATTTTTTGTGCGACGGTCTTGTATGATGAAGCAGTGCTTTGCTTTAGCAAAAGACGTACACATTTGAAACTTGGAGATACGAGGTTTCTGCCCGACAGTGACGATATTTTAGTGATTATGTTGCGAGGAAAACGTTGAGATAATAGCCATTTTAGTTAGAACTGACTGAAAATAACTTTGTACTTCAAGTTTAAAATGATAAAAAATTTTAAAAAATCTAATATTATCAAATGATCTCGTGGCACCCCTGGACTGCCGTCGCGGCACCCCAGGGTGCCTCATCACCCACTTTGAAAAAACCCTGATGTACAGTACATAAAGCTTAACCACGCCACCTAGAATATTGTCTGGTCTCCTAATTGCCTCATCGATTACTGACTGATCCAGAATTCCATGACAGTACACAACAGACATATAATTGCGACCGTAGGTCACACGTTTACTATGAGAAACGTACAGCGTGTCCGCGTGTAGATGTGCACATATTTTTACGGTTTATGGGTTTGCCGCTCTGATATCATGCTCTGATGTCCCTGTGATGTCAGCTAGGGGAACCACTCTTAACTGTCTTTTTTGTCGATAGGCCTGACACTGTGGTTCCCCTGACACATCACTGTGACATAACAGGTGACATCACAGTGATGTCAGATACTCAGTCAGAGCAGGGATCTCCATATATGGGCATAAACAGATTTGCCCTAAAATCACTCAAATCGGTACACAGTATGTCTATGCGACCTGGCGGTCGATTATGTCCCGATTAGGGAGTCTTACTGGTAGTCTATGACAATACCGTAAAATATATTGCCTGCACGCATGATGAGTCATACCCTTTATTGCTGGTGGAGGTTATTCGTCCTCACAACCTTCCTCGCTAACCTTCTACGCTGTGTTCTGTCACCAGTCTTATTATTGCTGGATCATTATGTAGCCTGTCACTGTTTGGTAGGAGATTTGTTTGTGTAACGAAGCCATCTGCCTTCCATTAACTGTATAATTCCATTAATTAGCAGCACAGCTGATATTAGAAACACAACGTCGGTTAGATAGCAGGAGGGGAACTCGGGGAGAGTCGAGGGGAGGGAGCGTCAGGGGAGCGAGAGAATGGGTAGGGAGAGATGAATAGAACGAGTGGGGAAAAATCGAATTAAGCGAGAGGGGAAGTATCAAATCAATTGAAAAGTGGGAGAAAAAGGAATAGTTTCTTCCAGTGTGTGTGTGTGTGTGTGTGTGTGTGTGTGTGTGCGTGTGCGTGTGTGTGTGTGTGTGTGTGTGTGTGTGTGTGTGTGTGTGTGTGTGCATAGGCGATTTTAAGGGGTGTCCTAGGGTGCACGTGCACCCCCTGGCCGCCAGGCGGCCATTTTGATTTTTTTTTTTTTTTGTAATGTAACTTTATTTTATAATTATTAAATAAAACAGTGATTGTGATTTGTAAAATGTGCGCAAAAAGAGAGGTGGAGGGGCAAGTATAGTAGTTCACTCAACACTGACAGTAATGCTAATGAACGTGAACCAGAGGAGGTGGACGGAGCTTGCAGCAGCAGTGATCCAGCCACCGACATCACTGTGGAAGGCTCGCCGTTGCCGGAGACCGAGGCCCCGGTTCCTCCACAGCAAGCAAGCCCCACTCCAGACTCAACTCTTGTTACCCCAGGCCCAGACCCAGAGGAGCCAAATGAAGCCAACTTTGTTCATGAAAGAGACCCTTGCCATGGCCCGGATAAAGCCAAGCAGTTTTTGGCTTTGGGTCCATATCAGCCAGAAGATGTAGAATGTCCATTAAAGGCCGCTGGCGAAAAACAACGCAAATTCAGAAAGGAGTGGTTTAAAGATTTTGCCTGGCTGGAGTATAGCGTGCGCCATGACCGGGCGTTCTGCTTTCCATGTCGGGCCTTTGGTTCTGAGAACGCCGAGCAAGCTTTCAGGAGGACAGGTACATAAAGACACATCTCTGTTTACACAATGCTGTTGTACTCCCTCCAAGTGCATAGTCTATTATGTTCCCTTTTTTCAACTGTTTCGTTATATTGAAGAGAATGTGCGCAAAAAAAAAGAAATGGAGGACACGACACTGTTTGAAAAGAAACTTGCTTTTTTTCAAGAGAAGGGAATGCATAATTCTGATTCATTTGGTACATTAAAACACGTCTACACACTGTACCTCACCATACCAGTTACGAGTGCTTCAGCTGAGCGCAGTTTCTCTACTTTGAGACAACTAAAAACGTATTTACGGACAACCATGACTGATAAAAGAGTGTCAGATATAGGCATTTTACAGATTGAGAAGATACACGAAATTAAAGTGCAGAAAATAATTGAAAGGTTTGCAAGTGCCAAAACCCGGAGGCTGCAGTTCATTGTGTAATAAGGATGTGTCTACTATTTGTTTTTGTGAAATGCTTATTTGACACTGTAAATGACTGCTTGATTGCTTGATGAATGATGATTAACTTGATGTTTGGCTTTATATGTCCTGGCTGTGCTGCCTCTGTCTGCAAAATAAGTAAATAAATCCTATAGATAGACATATGGTGTCTAGAAAAAGAAGCACCTGTTTTACACTTTTTTTTGTTTATATTGTGTTACATTTGGGTACAAAATTAACTGCAGAAATCCGCTAAAACAACATTACAAAACCGCTAATATCGTGCACGCGCGCGCGTGCATGAGGTAATAGAGGTCGTGCACCCCCTGCTGGAAGAGGCTAGAATCGCCTATGTGTGTGTGTGACTGATTGTTGATGCAGAAGATTATGAGGTGCAGGCATGCAGAGTGTAGGGGGCACGGTGGCACAGTTGGCAGCACTGTCGCCTCAGAAGGTCCTGGGTTCGATTCCTGCCGGGGGACGTTGTGGGCGCTGGGGCTGTGTTCTCTCCTCCGCGTCATCAGCGTCCACACCCTAGGTGGGGTTGGCGAAAGGGCCTTTCTGTGTGGAATTTGCATGTTCTCCCTGTGTCCCCTAGGGTAATCTGAGTTCCCAGAAGTTCTTTTTTTTTTGCCACTAGGGGGGCGAGAAGAACAGGGGAGATACCCTCACAAAAACATACAGCAATCCTTGTCTCTCTACTGCCTCCCCCTGGCCAGCCAGGGCGCCTGATGGAGGGGAGAGGAGGAACTGGTTGAAATAACGTGTTCCTTCCACGCGCTACGTCCAAACCAGGGAAATCCCCCCTGTCAAGTGATAAGAAGCAACTTGGACTACTCATGCATAGAAGGAAGCATGAGGTCAGGCCGTTGTCTCCCCAGGCGCGGCAGAGGGAGAGCAGAGCCCAAGATTATATAGGCAATTGGCACTGGGGTGAAAAAATGGGTTACAAAACCGTGGGATAAAAATTAAAGAGAAAAAAATCACGCAAAGTGGTACACGGTATCTCTAAAGTCATGTCATCAACATGGATCTGTCCCATTTCCCATATTCCCTCATGATTGGCTACCATTGCCTTCTAAAGTTTGTGCATGCGACCTGACGGTCGCTAATCTCCCGATTAGGGAGTCTTACTGGTGTCTATGTGTGCACGTGCCTGCCTATGAGTACACATGTGACATGACCAGTATTTTATGCGCAGGGTTGGTGTTGATAACACACTGAACACAGTGCCTGTGTCGGTCGGTGGGGATTCACTGCTACACCTGGGACTGGCCAGGATAGTCCCTCCAGTCGGATAATATCCTTTTCCTCTTGCCCAGTCAGGAACAAAGCAAGCTTAGTGGTATCTGAAATGCTGGTGGGGATTGGGAATATCCAGAACCAAATGACATTTTCTAATACTATATTGAAAAATGCATGTGAGCTAGCCTGCTCTGTACATGCCGTACCGTACCATGAGATCAGCCTGATATCAACTACACAATTGCGTTTATTCAAGTGCTATACAGTATTATAGCAAAGAATGTGCATTTACTTTTGTTTCCAAAGTAGGTGACAGTAGGTGGATGGAAGGAAAATTAATGTGAAAATGAATCTGGTCTGCAATCTCTCTTGGCAGCTAATTTAAGAACCATGATCGAGAGAAAGTCAAAGACAAAGATCTCCATTCCAATGTGATTAGTAAAACATACTGTACCAGTAAGATGCCTAAGGGCGACAAGCGACCTCGCGCCAAGCACACAACACCTCGTACTGCGAGGCGTTGTGTGCTTGTAGATCTGCTGTTTTCACTACTTTTGTGCGATGGCCTTGTATGATGAAGCAGGGCTTTACTTTGCGAAAGAACATACACATTTGAAACTTGGAGATACGAGGTTTCCACCCGACGATGATGATTTGTAAATTGTAATGTAGACATTACATTTAGTTTGACTCCGTTCCACATATATATAATATAGTGAAAATAGCAGATCTACAAGCTTGTAGAATGTAGATTGCCTATTTTCTTATATTATTTGAAAATGTGGCCAATGTTTGACCAGTTTTTATTGTATAGTTTGTTGATTAATTTTGATGCAGTACGAGAATATGGTATATAGTTTAATTTATATAGATTTATTAGTGAATTAATTTTCTCCATTGACTTGAATGGGGAAATCCAAGATATGGGCTTATGGTTAGAATATACTTTTTTAACATGAGGATGGCAGCAGGAGAGCAGCAAAGGCATGACATGTATAAGTGATGTAATCATGACGGATTTGTCCGATATCATATTCTATCTAATTGGTTAACATTGAATTCCAAGGTTTGCAGGATTGCTCCTTTTTGAACAAAATGTCTCAAATCATGAACACAGCCTGCTATGTGTGTGAGATTTTGCACACACATTCCCACTAGGTCAAGGAACAGATGCCACCCTTCTCACATTGGCCTGTTATAGTGCCACCAGCAGGTCAACTTTTGCAAAAAAAAAAATTGGAACAAAATGCCTCACATCCCGCATGCAGCGTCCGATTGCCGTGAAAGGCCCAAGAACGCGTGGCACCCTTTTCACTTTGGCCTATTATAGAGCCACCAGGAGGCAAAAAAAAAACTTTCCCTGCTTTCCCTTGCTGCTTTTTTGCTTTCCTGTTTTTTCTGGCTTGGCCACTTTATCGCTGCTTGCAGCTATATTTATTATTATTACCCGTAATAATAATCATTATACTTCCGGACATCACCATGTCAGGACGTGTTTTTCGCTCACGCTCCGGAACCAAAACACCAAAGGCTTGGTTCATCCCACATTTTCTTCTATTTCTACTATGGATCACGGATTTATGCTATAAATCACCACAGATCCTAACACCAATGGAATACGAGAATCTTTTATGGGAAATGGACAAAACGGACGAAAAACACAGTGAGTTATATCTTCTTGCCAAAACGGTAGCTAAGCACCCGAGCTTTGGATCTCATGTTATTCAAGCTTTGCTGGCTGCTAACCGGAACAAAAGAGACAAACCCCTGAATGGTTATATGAGTCGATCTTTGATCTTCTTATTATTACTACAATCAGGTGATATAGAGTTGAATCCGGGTCCTGTAGCTACACGACAGATGACCCGAAGACTAGCTGCTCTCGCCACTGCAGCTGGCTTGACTACGGCGGATCCCTCTTTGTCAGTGACCAGCGAAGCTAACGATGCTAACTTAGCTAGCCCCTCACTGATGAAAACAGAGGGACTCACAACGGGCTACTCCAGCTGCCCTGACCAGCGGATCCCTGACGATTGCTCGGCAGTCGCCTCCGCGGACTTACGGATCGTCGAAGGACCCCCTGGCTCACGGACCCCCGGAGAACCCTCGGTGATCGCCCCTGCATGACTAGCTCAGCACGAGACCAGCATCATTGACGCAAGTCACGCAACACCGGACCCCGGCGCCCCCCCCGACCCACCCGATCTGCAGACGCACCCGGCGGACCCCTGCATGGACCCGACGGACCCCCTCCTGGACCCAGCACCCCAGAACAGAGTCTACATTAACTCTGCTCCACGCTGGATGACCGAGAAGGCCCGAGAACTTTTCTCAACCTGGGTTAAATCGGTTACCTCAACCCCCCACCACCCCAACCCCCAACTTTACACGGAGACCCCTTTGTCCCTTTGTCCCCCTCTGAAGCCACCAGAGACTACAACCAACCCCCCCTCCTCCCCCACCGACGCCGACGCAAACACCACTTCTATGGACCTTGCCATGGATTTTGCCAGCCGCTTTGTGAAAAGAGGAATTCACATTATGCACTTAAACATTAACAGTTTGTTTGCTAAATATGAACAAATCAAGCATATGGTTCTCGAAGGTAAGGTCCATTTTCTAACCTTCTCAGAGACTAAACTTGATGCCTCTATCACTGACTCTCAGATCGAAATCGACAACTACTCTGTAATCAGAAATGATAGAAACAGATTTGGTGGTGGTGTATGCATGTATGTTCATAACTGTATTAAGTATATCCCCCGCCCTGACCTACAACACAGCTCTTTAGAAACTGTATGGGTGGAAGTGATTCTTAAGAAAGCTAAAAACATACTAATCGGTGCCATCTATAGACCGCCCGACCAAAATGATTTCTGTGAGTTACTGGAGGAGAGCCTTGCACCGGTGGACAATGTTGAAAAATACATTATTGGAGATTGGAACATAGACATGCTTCGTAAAGAAGCTCCTCTATTCAAAAAATTCAATAAGCTTTGTAATCAACAGGGTTTCACTCAGCTCATCACCAAGCCAACTAGGGTTACAGATAACTCTCAAACCACCATAGATCTCATTGTAACCACAGACAAATCTAAAGTCTCCGCGAGTGGGACTATTGAATGTGGTGGCCTAAGCGACCATGATATAATTTACTGCACCCGTAAAATACATAAGTCCAAAGCTGACGGCCACAAAACAGTTGAAGCTAGAAACCTCAAAACCTACTCTAGCGAAGCCTTTAATCACAAACTGGAGAAATCTGACTGGTCCCCAGTACTAGCTAGCACTCAGGTCGATGAAGCCTGGCTGGGCTTTAAATCCATTTTCAACACTACCCTAGACGAAGTGGCTCCTTTGCGTAGGGTCAGGGTTAAAGCCCGCTCACAGCCATGGTGGAATTCGGAAATCTGTGAATCAATGAAACTCAGAGACAAAAAATACTCTGAGAAACGCAAATATAATCACAAACTCAAAAAAGGCCCCAATAAACACCTTGAAGCCAAATTAGAAATAGTCAGTTTAGAGGCTAATAAACTGAGAAATCGGACAACCTCCTTAATCCTTTCTGCCAAAAAACACTACTTGGATGAGAAAGTTGAGGAAAACATCCACAAACCACGAGACCTATGGAAGCTATTTAAAACCCAGCTAGGCTGTGGTGCTAAACTTAGATCCATAGCCAGCAACATATCCATCCAAACTCCCATAACCCTCCTCACTGACAGTCTCGATGTAGCCAAAAATCTCAACATCTATTTCACCTCCATGGCCAAAAATCTGGTCAATAAACTGCCCGCTCCATCTGGGCTGTTTGGTGTTAGGCACATCTTGAAATTCTACAGGAACCTTGGGGTATGCAAAGACAATTTTAAACTTACCACGGTGACAACTGATGAAGTGTTTAAAAAACTTCGCACCCTACCTCAATTCAAGGCCGCTGGCCATGATAAAATCGCCCCCAAATTTCTCATAGACTCAGCTGCCACCATTGCCCCAATCATTACCCATATTATTAATCTATCTATCAAGCAGGGTTATGTCCCCCAGGACTTCAAATTAGCTAAGGTAACCCCCCTGCACAAAAAAGGCAGTAAACTTGACCCTGGCAACTACAGGCCAATCTCAATCCTTAGTTCCATCTCTAAGGTAATGGAAAAAATTGTCTATGAACAGGTGGCTAAATATCTTGAAGAGAATAAACTGATCTACGAGTTCCAGTCTGGCTTCAGAGAGTCCCATTCCACAGATACATGCCTCATCTATTTGAATGATTACATCAAACGTGAAATTCACGATGGCAAATATTGCGGCATGGTCATGCTGGACCTCCAGAAGGCATTTGACACCGTCGATCATTCTATTCTGATCGAAAAACTCAAAGCTATTGGTCTTGATAGCACAGCAGTGAGATGGATGCACTCTTACTTGGTGGGGAGGGAACAGATGGTGGAAGTCAACGGAACCCTGTCCCCTCCCCCTCCCAGTAAACTGTGGAGTACCTCAAGGGAGTATACTAGGACCACTGTTGTTCTTAATATACGTAAACGACATGTCATCTGCTTGTGACTGCAATCTGTTTCTGTTCGCGGATGACTCGGCTCTCCTAGTCTCCGGCAGAGACTTATTGCAGGTTGAAAAGGCCCTTAACTGTGAACTTAACAAGATCTGCACCTGGCTCAACGACAACAGACTCTCAATTCACCTAGGCAAAACTGAATGTATCCTCTTTGGATCTAGTCAGAAACTTAGCCTAGCTGAGAACTTCACAATTAAAGTAGGTGACACTGTGATAGAAAGAAAAAACTACATCTGCTACCTGGGTTGCATCCTGGAGGCTAACCTATCCAGTGAAAAAATGACCACCAAGGTTATCAATAAAGTCAACCAACGAATTCGCTTCTTGCAAAGGGTTGCCCCGCTGATCAATACTAAATCCCGAAAGACACTAGGAGGAGCTCTTATTGGGCCCCTCATTGATTACGGAGTCCTTGTCTGGTATCGCGACGCCCCAGCCACCTTAAAGTTAAAGCTTCAAACAGCCCAAAACAAACTAATTAGGGTTGTGCTTGGTCTCCCTCCTCTGACCCACCTTACCGATCATCACCACGAAAGCGTGGGATGGCTCAAAGTAGCTGACAGAGTACAGCATCTTGCAATGGGCCTGGTGTACAAGATACACTACACCTCCAAGATTCCCATGTACCTGACAAACTACTTCTTAAAGGTCAAGGATGTTCACGACCACAACACCAGAGGCAGCTCCACTAATCATCATCAATGTAGATTTAACACTAAACAAGGCTCTAACTCGTTCTCCTGCTACACCATCAACATGTGGAACGCCCTTCCTCAAGCCCTAAAGGAGAGCAAATCCCTAGCCTCCTTCAAAATTGGTATGAAAAGTCACCTTCAGACAGCTGCTACCCGTGACTTGTAAATAGACTAAGCCCCCATGCCCACCCCCCCTTTTTTATTATTCTTTTTTCTGCCTTTGTATTTGATGTTATGCTTTTGAAACTGATATTATCCTAGATAAAGTACTATGTTATATCCGTCTGTCTTTCAATGTTATATGAGATACTTAAAGTGTGGTTCCTGTGGAAATAAGCCTCGGCTTTCTAGGATCTCCTTTTAGTTGACCTTGTACCAGTGATTTGTACTGTCATGAAACTGTACTTTTTTCTATTGCAAACTTCTAATAAATTCTTCAATCAATCAATCAAAACCCTAATTGTTATGAACACCCAGAAAATAGCACATTTCGATCTATTAGACCAAACTTCATTTGAAAAATATTAAGAGTGTTTAAAAGCCTTTTAAAAATGTTTATACTATGGGAATCTTTCTCCAAAATAATCAATTACCACATGACAGCAAAGACGCAACGCATGTCAACGAGCAACGACCCAATCAGCGCAGAAGTACTGCAGCTGGTGCTGGTCGAATGGACTCGCTGACCACTGAACAGCTCTCCTCTACATTAAACCATTATTGTATTGCATTATGATTAAGCCTTCTGCATTCCCCTATTTGTTCTCACCTCAAAATAATGGATTAATTCTTCAAAATGCGGACTGGATAACATCACAGAGGCAGCAACAGAAGGTAATGAGTGATTCTGATCCAGCTGGTCTTTATTGGCCAGTCTTCTCCATGGCGTTTTGTCATTAAAGTAGGCTACTCACGCAAACTTTACATTGTAGCAACTTTTCAGACAGTAATGATAATAATGAATGATGCTCAGTGAGCAGAGAGCAGCAGACTCTTTTTTTCCCCCTTTTTTCTCTCTTTTTGAGCGGTGGTAGACCCCTCCTATGCATGGCTGTGTGTGTGGGTATACGTCCGTCCGTCCGTCCGTCCGTCTGTCCGTCCGTCCGTGTATGTAGCCTGAATTGTATGTAGCCTGAAGTGTATGTAGCCTGAGGAATGTGTAGCCTGGGGAATGTGTAGCCTGTAGCACAGTGTGTCATGCGCGTCATGGTAGCGCAGCACTGGGCTGGGCACAATATACATTTGGCTTAGAAGTCTCCGTCCACAGGCGCTGTGAGCTTGTAGATTTGCTGTTTTCGGCGCACTACCGTCATGCAACATATGGCCGTAGCAACGCACAGCGAGCGTGGTGCGTTGCAACGTGCTGTGATCTTGTAGATTTGCTGTTTTCAGCGCGCCACTGCCATGCAATATACATTACCAGTTAAGTTAAATAAATAGCAAATAATACCAAACAACCAAACAAAGATAAAATAAATGGCAAATAATGGCCTGGGCTCTTACATAAAACCAAATCAAGATAATATTAATTGCAAATTAATATTTGCAATATATCACAAAATATCCCTCACAAATCTGTGGGCACTATATAGGGGTGGGCGATATGGAAAAATACAATATCATAATATTTTTTTCAAGCTGTATCACGATACACAATCTTATCACGATTCTTTTTCATGTTGTTTTTTATGGTAATTTTTCAAGTTACTTAACAGTACAACCACAAAAACTACAGTAACAAAAACTAAAAGAAAAATAAGTACAATAATGTAACTCTGACAGTATACAAATGAAAAAAGACCTTGACATTGTAAAGTTTGAGAACTACTGAAGACCAAAATGCAGATTTAAACGAATTCTGCAATGAATCTCTGTTTTAACAATTCCACAGAATGCTTTATAAGGCTTCCCTCATTGTATCACGAACGATATATACGATATCAGCATATCGTGGAGACATTGTATCGTCTCAACAATATTTATCACCATATCGCCCACCCCTAGCACTATATCACTATATCATGAACATAACATCCACTCATACCCAACTTGGAATGACATGTTGAGGGGCCTCTATAGAGACACACGGGCGCCTACAAATTCACGCCCCCTATTGTTACAGCGGCCCCACTTCGGGTAAGGTTTGGTGCACTGCAGCTGCCAATGCAATCCCAATGAGAGGCATCGTGAAATATCATAATTTCAGTGGTTGACTACTGAGGCCATAGCAAGTTTTTTTTATGTTCTAATAAAATGTCCCATGCATGAGTTTAATTTTGCCTTTTTAAAGTGGCATATCTGTCATCTTGATACACTACCTACAATATACTTAAAGGGATATTCCACTTTCAAAAAAACTTTTTGTCATTGTATGGTCTAATCAGGCTTGTATGAACACCCTGAACAGTTTATTTTTTATATATTATTATTGTATTTAATTTTTTCCATTTTCCCAAATAATTATTAAAAATACATGAAAAAATTTGATGGAAAAAACACGGCCTGCTCACGTATTAGGAGGGTAGTATGAGACACCAGAAAAAATAATGGGTGTTTTTAATGAATCTATGGTTAAAATGGAGTTTGAAGTTACAATGAGTGTGTGTGGGGAGAGGCCCTGGGCCTGGAGGGCCTGATAACATTTACATCAAATATCTAAATACTGAATGAAGAAAATTAAAAACTGTTCAGGGTATTCATACAAGCCTGATTAGACCATACAATGACAAAAAGATTTTTTGAAAGTGGAATATCCCTTTAATATACTTCATCTGTGAGTCAAAAGTGCTAGCATTGGAAATCTTAAGTTTAGGTGGTCGCATGGTACACACGTCATGGATGCATCCCTTGAGGTTTTCAATACCCAGATATGCTTGTCTCTCATGTATAATTGGGCTGTTTATTTTTGGAAAATGATCACATCTCGCTTCTTCCAAACGGAGTCTTGCAGGTTATTTTTGGTTAATACCTGGAGAATCCACTCTGTAGTTGAAAAAGTCGGGATCTTCAAAGTCGGCACTCATAAACGCACAGCAGTAAAGACAGTGATGTCACTGAAAAGCGACAGGTTCTGTGTCTGCCGTTTCCCCTCTTCTCTGTTAACATTATTGGTAATCCATTCAAGTGGCAAATTAAATGTCATGTATTTAGCAAACAAGAAGATATGTTGTCAGGGTCAGGCCATACATTTGAAAACATATTTTTATTTAAATCAATATAGTCTTCAGTTCGTGTAGGATTATTTTAATATTAGGCTAACCACAGTTGAATTGCAATGACTTTCTATGGGCTGGCTTGCAGTTCACCGCTCTCCCTTACCCGAAGCGGGGCCGCTGTTTCAATTGTGGGCGTGAATTTGTAGGCGCCCGTGTGTCTCTATAGAGAGCACACCTCCAGGCTCCAAAACAGCTTTCACAAAACACGACCGCGCCACAACCATGACCAGTTGCACCAGCTGTCATAGGCTACACACTAATTCCCCTTCATCTTCCTTGTGTCCTGGCGATTAAGATTGAACATTTAATCTTGTTGTGAGTACGCTTATGTGAAAAGTAATTGTGTTGTTTCATACAGTATCTGTCCCACGCAATGCAATAACAAGTGAGGCGCCATCTGGGTCATTACAGGGTGGCAATTGCCACCCCTTAGTGTTCACCTTTAACTTCAAATTCGGTTGCTTTATGCATATTTGTCCCCAATTATGAATTGTTTAAGCAAATTAATCTGATTTCATCGCAACCGATACCAGTCCATCTACAGTAGATGTGATTATAACACCTATTGTGTTATAATTTAGATAAGCCTTTAATTATTTAATGCAACCTTTAACTAATTAACCATTTCAATGTGGCATCCCTATTTTGGGAATATCGTTATTGGCGAAAAATGATTTTTTGGACATTCTTTTCGCCCCAAACAGATTTTAGAAAGTGTTAACTTATCTTTTTTTGCCACAGCCAATTTCTTTCTGAAATTACGTCTCTGCAGTGCAGTTCAGGAAGAAGATTTGTTGGATTAGACTTTCAACTCCCTGGCCAATTCTTGTATTTATCCCCCGGTAAACACTAGCCTCGCAAAACCACCCTCTTCCGGAAACCATTTCATTTGTTGGTCGTTTACTAGGCTAGGTAAACACTGTATTTGAACTCTGATTGTATCTGTGTTGAAAACTCTCACTTGAAGTATAAAACTGTCATTTACTTGTGAAACTAAAGTTGAGTGTATTGCACATTGAAAAAAGTCTCAGAAGGGGGAAAAACTAGGACACAATCTTCCCCAGCAATGGATGATTTGCTGCTTCTCCTGCTTATTAGTGCCATATAGTGCCATTTTCATATATCCATCTCAAGAGTCTCAATAATAAAAGTCTTACAAACCATATACGGTATAAATGACCTACAAATGAAAAACAAGTATTTTTCTTTTCCTTTTGGTGGTACTGTTTGCACTAAACTTTTAAACCAATACCAAATGGCTGCCAAGAACGTAGTAACACTACCTGCTTTTATTAGGGATTAAAGCCCCTATCAGAGTCGGTACCGCGGTGAAGAGCTATCCACCGCGGTGTAGTCTTTTTGAGTCATAAAACTACAACATTACGTCATTCCTCGCGGTGAAGAGCTTTCCACCGCGAGTCCCGACACATCTCTCTGTTTTTACTATCAGACAGATCGGCCCTTCACCCCGTTCACTGATTGGACGATCTAGACCAGTCAGTCACAGTGATAGGACTTCACCGTGACTGACTATGATGGCCTCCACTTATTTTCTGACTTGAGGTGGAAAGCGTTCCACCTAAAATTTGCGGTGGATAGCTCTTCACCTTGGACTATGATAGAGGCTTTAGAACACCAACTGTATCTCTTCTCTCATCACCTCGTCTCCCCAGGGGGCCCCAACCCCAGCATAGACTGTAAACAGAGAAACTAAACTACTAGGGCAGGGGTCTTCAATGTTTTCAGACCAAGGACCCCTTAGCTGAAAGAGAGATGAAGCAGCTAGGGACCCCCTCTACATACAAGTTTGTGATGCAGATTTTCATCGATTTCATAGATAGATTCATAGACTGCTACAGGACAGCTGTTGAGTAAAACACTGTCATCAGTCAGACATTTAAACACTTAAAGGACAACTTTGTTTTTTTACAACAAGGGTTCATATTTTAGATAGTCATTAGAGAAACGAAAAGATGAGTGTTAAAATGTTTTCATTTACTTCTTTATGTCGTTTTAGTGATTTTAACGATTTGATTTGCATGCATGCCCCGAGGTTGGGGACATGCATGCAAGTGGCCAAATGTCTTTTTAGACACAATAAGCCCATTCCCAAGATGCACCGCAATCTTTCATGGGCAGATGTGACTTACGTGGGGCGGCATAGCTCAGGGGTATAGCTCAGGGGTAGAGAAACCGTTATTAGAGCACGAAGGGTTCCCGAAGGGTTCACAGTTTGAATCCGGGCTCCCCCTGAGTTAATGTCGAAGGGTCCTTGGGCAAGACTCTGAACCCCACATTGCTCCCGGTGAGCAGGTTGGTGCCTTGCATGGTTTCCTCTGCCACCGGTGTATGAATGTGTGCGTGAATGGGTGAATGTAATGCACAATCTCTGTAAAGCGCTTTGGATAAAAGCGCTATATAAATGCACCATTTACCATTTATGGGGGCTGGTGTAAATAGTAATAAAGACATTGCCGGCTTATTGTGTCTAAAAATACATATTTAGCCATTTGTATGCATGCCCCCACCCACTGAAATCAAAATACTAAAATAATAGAAAGCAGTAAGTGAAAACATTTTAACACTCATCTTTTATTTTCTATAATTACAATCTAAAATATGAACCCATATTGTAAAAAATATGGGTAGGACTTCACCGTGACTGACTATGATGGCCTCCACTTATTTTCTGACTTGAGGTGGAAAGCGTTCCACCTAAAATCACCTATAGTGATTGAGTGGGACTGAGTTACCAGGGCCCAAGGTGGAGGGGCCTTCATTATTTTATACTTTTGCTATTGAAAAATAGCAGATATACAAGCTCACAGCGCGGCACTGAGTGCCGCACTGCGAGCTTGTAGATCTGCTATTTTTTGAAAAGTTGTGAACATTTGTGCAAATCTTTGAATATATGTATTTTTAAAGCGAACATTTTTAACTGAAATTTTGCTTCTGGGGTCCCTGGAACTAAATATTTTGAGATGGGGGTCCGTGGCCAAATACATATCATTTTCGGGGGTCCTGCACATGAAAAAGGTTTGAGCACCACTGAAACATTGTTTTTTCAAAAAACCTTAGAAGGATTTGAAATATTCAAAGACTCACACTGTGAGCTTGTATATCTGCTACTTTTCAATAGTTAAAGGAAAACTTTATTTGTTTACAACAAGGGTTCATATTTTAGACTGTAATTAAAGAATGTAAAAGATGAGTGTTAAAATTGCAAGTGCCTTGCATGGTTTCCTCTGCCACCGGTGTATGAATGTGTGCGTGAATGGGTGAATGTAATGCACAATCTCTGTAAAGCGCTTTGGATAAAAGCGCTATATAAATGCACCATTTACCATTTATGGGGGCTGGTGTAAATAGTAATAAAGACATTGCCGGCTTATTGTGTCTAAAAATACATATTTAGCCATTTGTATGCATGCCCCCACCCACTGAAATCAAAATACTAAAATAATAGAAAGCAGTAAGTGAAAACATTTTAACACTCATCTTTTATTTTCTATAATTACAATCTAAAATATGAACCCATATTGTAAAAAATATGGGTAGGACTTCACCGTGACTGACTATGATGGCCTCCACTTATTTTCTGACTTGAGGTGGAAAGCGTTCCACCTAAAATCACCTATAGTGATTGAGTGGGACTGAGTTACCAGGGCCCAAGGTGGAGGGGCCTTCATTATTTTATACTTTTGCTATTGAAAAATAGCAGATATACAAGCTCACAGCGCGGCACTGAGTGCCGCACTGCGAGCTTGTAGATCTGCTATTTTTTGAAAAGTTGTGAACATTTGTGCAAATCTTTGAATATATGTATTTTTAAAGCGAACATTTTTAACTGAAATTTTGCTTCTGGGGTCCCTGGAACTAAATATTTTGAGATGGGGGTCCGTGGCCAAATACATATCATTTTCGGGGGTCCTGCACATGAAAAAGGTTTGAGCACCACTGAAACATTGTTTTTTCAAAAAACCTTAGAAGGATTTGAAATATTCAAAGACTCACACTGTGAGCTTGTATATCTGCTACTTTTCAATAGTTAAAGGACAACTTTATTTGTTTACAACAAGGGTTCATATTTTAGACTGTAATTAAAGAATGTAAAAGATGAGTGTTAAAATTATTTCATTTACTTCTTTCTATTGTTTTAGAGATTTTTATTTCAGTGGTTGGGGGCATGCGTACAAGTGGCTAAATATGTAATTTTACACAGAATAAGCCCATTCCCAAAATACAACGCAACTTTTCATGGTTTGATTGATTGATTGAAGGCTTTATTAGAAGTTTGCATAGGAAAATGTACAGATTCATGACGGTACAGTTCACTGGTACAAGGTCTACTAAAAGGAGATCCATGAAAAGACTAAGCTTATTTCAACAGGAAACCATTTAAGTATCTCATATAACATTGAATGACAGACAAATAGAACACAGTACTATGCAGTAGATATGTAAAGAAAAGGGGGGAAAAAACAGTAAATCTAAACAAACAGTAAGTATATACAAGGAATATACAGTAAATCTAAACAAACAGTAAGTATATACAAGGAATATACAAGTATACAAGTATACAAGGAAGGGGCAGGGAGGGTAGGGTTGGGCTAGGTTTTTTACCAGTTGCGAACGGCTGCTGCCTGTAAGTGGTTTTTCAGGGCAATTTTAAAGGATGCTAGTGATCCACACTCCTTTATGGCCTTCGGTAAGGCATTCCACATTTTTGTGGTATAGCAGAAGAACGAGTTCGACCCTTTCTTTGAGTTGACTCTGGGTTGAACGTGATCTGTGGCACTGCCTCTGGTGTTGTAATTATGGACATCCTTAACGTTTATAAAGTATTTTGACAGGTACTTGGGTATCATAGTGGTGTGGTGTATCTTGTACACCAGGCCCATTGCAAGTTGCTGTACTCTGTCATATACTCTGAGCCACCCCACTCTTAACTGGTGAGTAGCGGTGAGGTGAGTCTGATAGGGAAGGTTAAGCAGGACCCTAATTAGTTTATTTTGGGCTGTTTGGAGTTTAGTTTTAAGGGCTTGTGGGGCGTCACGATACCATACGTGGACTCCGTAGTCAAAGAGGGGCTGGATTATTGCACCAGCTATGGTCTTCAGTGTGTTGAAGTTGACCATTGGGGGGATCCTCTGTAGGAAACGAGTTTGTTGGTTGATTTTTTTTATTACTTTTGAAGTCATCTTTTCGCTGGAAAGATTAGCTTCAAGGATACATCCTAAGTAAGAGATTTCGTTTTTTCGTGTTATGACCTTGTCACCCACTTTGATTGTGAAGTCATCTACCTTTTTGAGGTTATGATTTGATCCAAAGAGGATGGACTCGGTTTTTCCCAGGTGAATTGATAATTTGTTGTCGTTAAGCCATGTGCAGATCTTACTCAGTTCAGAGTTAAGTGTCTTTTCAACCTGCAAGTGGTCCTTGCCCGAGACTAGGAGAGCCGAGTCATCCGCGAACAGGAACAGGTTGCAGTCGCAAGCAGATGCCATGTCGTTCACGTATATTAGGAACAACAGAGGTCCCAGTATGCTACCTTGAGGAACACCACAGCTTACTGGGAGGGGGGGGGACAGGGTTCCGTTAATCTCCACCACCTGTTCCCTCCCCACCAGGTAAGATTGCATCCAGCTCACTGCTGCGCTGTCAAGACCGATGGCTTTTAGTTTCTCAATCAGAATAGCATGATCCACGGTGTCAAATGCCTTCTGGAGGTCCATCATGACCATGCCACTATATTTGCCCTGATCCGCTTCGCGTTTGATTTGGTCAGTCAAATAGAGAAGGCATGTGTCAGTGGAATGGGATTTTCTGAATCCAGATTGGAACTCGTAAATCAGATTATTCTCATCGAGATATCTTGCAAGTTGGATGTGACTTATGGGGGCTAGAAGTGTTACTGTAAATAGCAATAAAGAAACTGCTGGCTTATTGTGTATAAAAATACACATTTAGCCACTTGTACGCATGCCCCCATGCGTACGCATGCCCCACATTTTAGCACGGTAAACGCGATAAAACAATAGAACGAAGCAAATGAAAACATTTTAACTTCACTTTTTCTTTTCTCTAATTACATATGAACCCTCGTTGTAAAAAAACAAAGTTGTCCTTTAAAGCACAAAATAATGCGTACTAATGTGTTCCCAGTCTAAATGGGTTAAACCCCCTCCCCCTATGAAGAACATTCATGGGGGGCCCGCAGTGAATCCTTGTACCCAGGGCCCAGAATTTGGTGCGACAACCCCTGGTGCCCAGGAAACAACTCCAGGTCTATAATTAGTGTGTTCCTAACACATGGTATGGGACAAAACCCATGTGCACGTGGAGCACGCTTTATACAGAAAGGCCTCATTCGGGACTGACATTGTTTGGAGCTTCTTGCTGTGAGACATCAGCCACTGAAAGATATTGGTGTACACCAGGGTTCCCCAATTAGTTTTCCCCAAGGGCCAAATTATGTCTAGGGTACCAAGCCGAGGGCCACAGCATTGCAGGGGGCGACGGTGGCGTTCCCGCTACCCCAGCGACAGTTTTCGTCGTTGTCGGGTGAAAAACTTGTATGTCCAAAACCGTTCGTTTTGAATTAATCATTTTAAAAATGATTTAAACAAGTGAAAACAGCCGATCTACAAGCACACAACACGGCGTTGTGCTTGTAGATCTGCTGTTTTCACTACTTTTGTGCGACGGCCTTGTATGATTTGCGAAAGAACGTACACATTTGGAGATACGAGATTTCCACCCGACAACGACGATATACTAGTGTTGTTGCTGCTCTTATACCACCATTATTACTGGGGTTGGTGGGGCGGGCCGCCTCTTGGGGAACCCTAGTGTACACGATGCAGGGCTGTGTTTTCTGCATCACAAAGCATGAAGCAGACAGAGAGTACGACAGCACACTGCTAACCACTGACCCACCATGAGAGAATGGCATTATACGACGGAGCCGCAATTTTCTGCATCACAAAGTAAGCAGTGAGGGTGAGCACTGATGCCGACAGTGATGTTTCACTGTGAAAATTACTGCAGTGCTGAGAAAAAAACACTACAGACAATCTTTTGTGCATTATGTTTGTAAAAAAAAAAAAAAAAGAAACCCACGCAAAACAGCAATCCCGAGTCAATTTAACTAAAATACTAAAACTAAAAAACATTGCATATAAACGTTTCCAGATGTGGACCATGTCAACTTATTCCTTGATATCCAAATCAAGTGCAATATCAAAGTAAGTATGTATCGTTTACGGCCTGGGCCTAGGCTGGGAATCCTGTCTGACTGCGTGTCGCGGGTTCGAGTCCCGATCCGGTGACCTTTGCTGCTTGTCACCCCCCCCCCCCCCTACAAGCACTGTAGGGGGGGGGGGGGGGCACTGTGTGCTTGTAGATCGGCTGTTTTCACTAGTTGAAATCATTTTTAAAATGATAAATGCAAAACGAACGGTTTTGGACATACAAGATTTTCACCCGACGATGACGATATCTGAACTGTCGCTGGAGTAGCGGGAATGCCACCGTCGCCCCAAGCAATATTGTGGCCCTCGGCTTGGTACACTAGACATAATTCGGCCCTTGGGGAAAACTAATTGGGGAACCCTGTTTTACAGCCATAGGGACCACTTATGTATAGGGATGGAGCTTGAAATCCGAGCCCATTACAAACTCTATAACAAATGTATCGAAACCCTGTAAATACGTTTTGGAATTGGGCTTGTCGAGCCTGTTATCAAGCTTGGAGAACAGCTATGTTCATAGTAATTATTAAAGTATTATTCATAATATAAAGCCATGTAACACTTATTGCACATTAATGAATGGTTGTTTTAATGATAGACAAACATCCATTTTAGATGGTCGTCAGCCACAACTGGCCAATAAAAAAGATATCAGTCCTGTTCAGGATTTGTCGTCTCACATCTTTCCACAAAGTAATAGAAAAAGATAAATAGTGGGCTCTAAAAAACCTTGGATGAAAAAGCAGGATCGATAAGGTGCTTATTATCAATAAAATTCAACAAGCTCCATCCCTACTTATGTATAAACGATCTAAATCAACCTCCACTCGAAATGCTGCTACCAACCTCGTAATTAAAACCCTCCAGCCACGGCTTGGCACAATATCTGAAGAGCCTCATCAAGCAACGCCCTACCCCTCTACCCCACTGCTCAAGTCACAAGTCACCCCCTAAAATGGTGGATTTGAGCCCGTTTCAAAGTGATACGCTCTCCTTTAAACCCAAGTGTCGAGGGGAGAATGTAAATTCAAATCGGCATCTTCTGAGAGATTTCCTATTGAATAATTTAGTGCCACATTTTCTTCCGTATTTGAATTGCCTATCATCTGCACCCGTTTAAAAGGCTGGTGACGCATGTGCAATCGCACTCGTGTGTGCACACGCACACACACACACACGCACGCACGCACGCACGCACGCACGCACGCACGCACAAACTTTATTTCATGTGATTAATTCACATTCACTTTAACTGCTATTTGCATCATTCACACAACGAAAAGTGAAAAATCTTTTCCCGAAATGAGTTTGACATTACCACAGAAGCATCAAATGATGACCAACTTAATGGTAGGTAGTTTAGTTATTTAAAACCAAACCAAACTGTAAGTACTTTGATATGGAATCTCTTCTACTTTCCATACAAGAAGCATGTGCTGGGAGCATTAACTGGAGTTGGTCTTGGTGGAGCAAGCTGCTAATATCAAGTTAGGCTCTCATTAGCCTATGACAGGCATTGATAGTTCACACATGTCTTGAGGTGTAACTTTGAGCCAATCGTTCACCTACCTTATACTCAGGCCCGGGGTTGGAACAACAGGCAACGTATTTTTGCTATGTTTGATTTGTTCTTTTCTTATTTAAATAAAAAAATGAAAACTTCCCCATGGGGTGCTGGAACACCTGCAACACCCCTAGTTCCCACGCACTGGCAGAGTCCTGCACAGTGGCCACTGTGCCAAATTCACTTTCACTTTCAGCGGTGTGGATGCTCGGAAGCAAAGAAAGTCACCACAGTTTGATTTGATCATTCCTTAGTCAATTATGAAGGGATTTCAAAAATTAAAACGTCTCCATATTGCTTGGGAAGTCTACTTCGCAGAGAAACCGTGGCCATTGCAATTCGCTAATCGCGGGATTTCGCATCGCGATTTCGGTTTGAAAACGATTAACCATGCAGCAGTAGTTCTTTTCTGCTGAGGAGGGGGCGGTGGGGGGCCTTTTTGGTCGGCGGGGCCCTACGCAGCATGCGTAGTCTGCGTGTACGGTCCGCCGCCGCTGATTGAACCAGTCCGGCCCTCGACTTGTACCATTTTTTACATTTTGTCCCACTGTGTATTTGAGTTTGACATCCCTGCTTAATTTATTATGCAGATTATATACACACGCACGCACACACACATTCAAAGGCACACGCACACGCGCACACGCACACGCACACGCACACACACACACACACAAAGCAAAAGTACACTTTTTTTAATCTAAAATGTTTCTTTATGAGAGACTGCCTTGTCCCACATACTCACTGGCCTTTTTTTAACACTAGCCATTAAAAGTTCATCCAAGAGCCTGTCCTCTAAATTGAGCTGTTTGAGGTTCCTCCAGCAAATCCTTAAGCAAGAAAGGTTCCTTGAATATCCCCAGAGTTCCTTGAGGCTTTTCTGATGTTATTTAATAGTTATATTTTGATTGTCTTAAGTACCAGTTCTTGTGCCTTAACATAAAGGCCTGTGCATACTGTCTCCGACCACCAAAACTTTCGTCAAAAAGGTCTGGTTCAGCTACAAAATGACGTCACTTCTGAAAAGCATTATCTCGAATTAAAGTTCGGAAAGCAGCACGTCAGAAAGTCAGAAATGTTTGGTGGTCGGAGACAGTATGGACAGGCCTTTTTTAAGGCATAAGAGTTGCTACTTAAGACAATCAAAATACAGCCCATTGTCTTTACACACCAGGAGCGAATTAGCGAATAGTGAATTTGCAAATAATTCGCTTTTTTTAACCTTATGAAGTCAATCCAAGCTTCCACACCGACAGTGAATCTCGAAAAATGTAAAAAGCGGCTGTTATTTATTCGCACTTGTTTTGAATTTAGCGAACGTTCGCAGGCAAACTCCTCTCTCTCTCTCTGTATCTAAGCAAGCTCATTCTATCCTATTTAAAGAGAGAGAGAGTGCATGGTCGAGGGACCATCCTTTGCATTGAGACTGAGGGGAACAGTGTTTCTCCTTCTCTGTGTCGGTGGAAAAAGTTTACTGATAAAGTATAGTTTATGTATGTTTTATTGGGCTGCCTGTCTGCGGGGGAACGGTGAACTTGTGGTGTCTTCTCTGCTGTGATGTGATGGGTTGTGTGACCCAGCCTCAAACAACTCGCACAACAGATCGCTTTATTCAATTTGGCGAATTTTATACACATATTCGCGTCACACTGTGGTGTTTATGGGAAAAGGCATAAGGCGAATACTTCGCATTTTCAGATCGCTTTTTCGCGGCGCTTCGCTAATTCGCCGGTGTGTAAAGAACATTAGTCTTCTTTAGACTTTTGAATAAAATGCTACTAATTACTGTGGCTTTAGTATCATTTAAAAAAAAGGTAGATTTGTCAAGCTGTCATTTCCTTTCTATTTATTTTTTTCTAAAAACGTAGAGTAGCCAAAAATGTTCTCCCCAATGTAGTTTCCTCCCCACACACATTTCTGCGTTGTCGCTGCTGTTCTTATTGACTCAACTGCCAGTGAGGAGCCCCCACTGGGAGGACATATAGGTCCTACTCCTCTCGACCAACACTCCCAGTGACGTGCTGGCCATTGGGAAAAGCGGGACAACTCCCGAACGGCTGTTTCATTCCCGGCCGGTCCAGGCCGGCCATTAGGAAAAAAATAAAATTAAAATGTCGGCCTTCGTTCCATTTTGGGGGCTGGGTGGCCAACAAAGTAAATCGTCACTGTTGGGCAGATACCTCCTATCTCCAAGTTTCAAATGTGTAAATTTTTTCGCAAAGCAAAGCCCTGCTTCATCATACGAGGCCGTCGCACAAAAGTAGTGAAAACAGCAGATCTACAAGCACACAACGCCTCGCGGTGCGAGGCGTTGTGTGCTTGTAGATCGGCTGTTTTCACTAGTTTAAATCATTTTTAAAATGATAAATACAAAACAAACGGTTTTGGACACCCGACAACAACAAAATATAACTCAAGTAATTGACCCACACTGGCTTGTCACTTGTCATGATCTGAAATGGCAAATCTTTGCGTAGCAGCAGCGCTGTAGAGAGAGATCTCTCTCTCTATAGCGCGCAATGAGGGCCTCTTTTTCCCGGGCTGAATCAGGGGCCCAGCATGTCCCTGAACACTCCCCGCTGACAGGCGCCGCCCCCAGGCCATAGGATTATGCAATGACCAGTGTTGGGCAATATTACTTAGGAGAGTAATATGTTACTTTACTTATTACATATTACTCCTTATAAAAGTAATATTATATTACTTATTACTTGGAATCAAGAGTAATAGATTACATATTATTTTTATATTACATATTACTCTAAACCCTAACCCCCCCAACACAGTCTGTTTAGCCAGCTCCTTTTATTTTTTTTCTCATAATTTTTATCCCACGATTTTGCAACCCATGTTTCACCCAGTGCCAATTGCCTATGTAATCCTGGGCTCTTTCCCCTCCATCAAGCGCCCCGGCTGGCCAGGGGGAGGCATTATTGAGACCAGGATTACTGCATGTTTTTGTGAGGGTATCAATCCTAGGAGACACGGGGAGAACATGCAAACTCCACACAGAAAGGCCCTATCGCCGACCCCACCTAGGGTGTGGGCGCTGATGACGCGGAGGGAAAAACACGCCCCCAGCACCCACAGCGTCCCCCGGCAGGAATCGAACCCAGGACCTTCTAGCTGTGAGGCGAAGCGCTAACCACTGCGCCACCGTGCCCCCCCTTTTAGAACTGAAACCAATTTTTGGGAATAATAATCACATCAATCAAAAATGCAAGTACTTTTTCCACCACTGGAGACAGAGATGCCCATCATAACGTGGCTGTCGGGTGGAAACCTTGTACGTCAGATGGATCAAATGGATCAAATGCAGTTATTTGTCACAAGCTCTTGTTAATATGTTTCATTGTTTAAATATTCATGAAACCCACAGACATACAGTAGGCTACATGGTCACTTTCAATTTCATTTCAATTTCTAGGTTTGGGGTTATGCAATGCAGCTGAGAAACGGCTGTCACTCTCAATGTGATTTACATGAAGCTGATAGATGGATGCCACATTGAATCATTGTTTTCTGACAAGGTACAATGACTTGCAAAGCAAGGACCTTGCAGTCTTTTGCAACTAATTGCATCCCTAGTGCTTTATAATAATAATAATAATAATAGATTTATATTGCACTTTTCTTACCAACTCCCTTTACATAAAAGAGAAGGGAGAAACAAAAAAATGCATCACATTCGAGAACTCTCAAAAAAAGTGTCACATTTCATCAATTTCTGACAAATTTGTGCACTTTCCTTGAATGAAACTGACGCGTGCCAAGTCATCCAATAAACAACTCTGTCAACGTACTGTCCAAAATCTCAACACGTCTGCAAACATGGCCACTCCTGTCTGTCTCATGCATCCAGCGTTTAGAAAAATGAATGCAACTTGATGTTAATAATTATAGTAAAAGCCTGTCCTGGTGATGCATTCTCTTTGGACATGGCCATTTATCATACACGCATAAGTGAAAGGCGTCCTTCTGATAAATATTTTCAGCAATCCAAATAGAGCGCTGCAAAACATTATTGGGAAATATAAATGCATTGACATTTTTCCCCGCAAGGCAACAGTTGGCCGTTAGGAGCACTATACTAAATAAAAATATATTGATTGGGCCACATGAAAGTCTGCCCTAACCTTCAGCAATGTGTGGACTGAGAGGATGTGCTGTGTGAATCACTGGTGGCAGACATGCATTAATATTTGCAACATGAATGAAACACTAAATCTGTAGTTGTAAAGTATAATGTTGGTCGATGGGTTCACTAGTAGTTGTGTAAAATGTGTTTTATCACTTGGTAGTTGAGCCAGGGGCGTCACAAGGGGGGGGGGGACTGAGTTATAGGGCGCAAGGTGGAGGGGTCTTAATTATTCTATACTCCTTTAGCTATTGAAAAATAGCAGATACACAAGCTCAAAGCTCGGCACTGAGCTGAAAACGTGTGCAAATCTATGGATGTATGTATTTTTTGAGCGAACATTTGTCACTCAAATTTTGCTTCTGGGGGGTCCCTGGAACTTAATATTTTTAGATTAGGTTTTGGGGGTCCTTCACATGAAAATGTTTGAGCACCACTGACACATAGAAACATGGATTTGAAATATTGAAAGACTTGCACATATTTTCACAATCTTTCAAAAATAGCAGATATACAAGCTCACAGGGCGGCACCGACAGCTTGTATATCTGCTATTTTTCAAAGGTTAAAGCACAACATAATACACAATATATGCGTTCCCTGTCTAAATGGATTAAACCCCCTCCCCCTATGAAGAACATTCATGGGGGGCCCTCTGTGAATCCTTGTACCCAGGGCCCAGAATTTGGTGCGACATCCAGGGACGTGCTGGCCATTGGAAAAAGCGGCACAACTCCCGAACGGCCGGTTCATTCATGTCGGGCAGAAACCTCGTATCTCCAAGTTTCAAATGTGTACCTTTTTCTCGCAAAACAAAGCCCTGCTTCATCATACAAGGCTGTCGCACAAAAGTAGTGAAAACAGCAGATCTACAAGCACACAACGCCTCGCACCGCGAGGCGTTGTGTGCTTGTAGATCGGCTGTTTTCACTAGTTTAAATCATTTTTTAAATGATAAATACAAAACAAACGGTTTTGGACATAAAAGGTTTCCACCCGACAACGACGATATATAACTCATAATTGGCCCACTGGCTTGTCACTTGTCATGATCTGAAATGGCAAATCTTTGAGTAGCCTCTACACTCTTTTTTCCCGGGCTGAATCAGGGGCCCAGCATGTCCCTGGCGACACCCCTGGTTGAGACTATAACAGGAAAACGGCTTTACAGAAAATGTGACAGTTGGCCCACCTTCATTTTCTAGTTTTACTTTACTTATGGAATTGCTGACTTTGAAGTTTTGACCCACACAGTTTTATAGGCCTGTGGGACTGGTCTTGTAAACTGAATATGAGACAATAAATTCCTACTCTGTGAAGCTATCAAGTTATAATTTAGCTAATTAATTAAACAATTCCGTTGCTCTCCAGTCAGGGGATGTTGCACACATATCATTTCATTTAAAATATGATTAAAATTCCTGTCTTTTAACTTTCTCCTTTATGACTTAAAAGGGAAGAACAATAGCATTTTTGTTCTTTTCTAAAGCTGTGGAGTATGGGACCATTGCTCAAAACTGCATTTAGAGCTTTTTTTTCTCATCAACTGTAGTGGTATAAGAAGTCAGTGATAATGAAGCAATAAGCCACAAGAGGCATGTGGTTACCTGGTATTATATAACGTCTGAGAGGCATGGTGAGACACGATCGAGGCACAGCCGAGTGTCTCCAACCCTCTCAGCCATTATAAAATAGAGGTAACCACATGCCTCGCGTGGCTTATTGCTTTTCTAAAACGGTTACAATATGGCAACATGAAAAATCATCGACATGTACAAATGAAAACTGTTCTATTTCACTAATAATTCACTACAAGGTCTGCAAGAAAGTTCCCAGCTACAAGAAAGTAGTTCCCAGCTTTTTTGCCAACAACACAGGTGCAGATAATTGGTGCACTGTGGAACACTGCGGAAAACTGATTCAAGGTGTGGGTTATAGTCTCATGTACCACAGCAATTAAGGAATGGAAAGGAAGGAATGGAACTAGCCATTTTAGAACAATGATTTTTAAATAGGCTTGAATTGTCAAAGATTCATCCAGTGGCTTCCTTCTTCGTACTGACCAGTCCGCTCCTGACATGGACCTGGCTAAATTTGGCTGTTAGTGTCTATCTGTCGTCATTGCCATTTCAGGGTATACTAGAACAGATGAGAAAGAGCATAAAAGCCTGGAACCTATTTAAATTCATAGCGATTATAGCGTGACAATGGTGCGTCCATGTCAAACACATTAAAGGGAGTGATCGATTCCCTGGAGGCCTCCGGGCCACTATTGTCATGGAGGCCCCCAGGACTCAATCACTTCCTCCTCTGTGTTTGACATGGAAGAGGATGTGGTGATTGAGTCCTGGGGGCCTCCATGACGTGTTTGTTCGATGCTGAAAGGCAAGGGTGTCTCACCAAATTCTGGGCCCTGGGTACAAGGTTTCCCTACTGGCCCTCCATTAATGTTCTTCATAGGGGGAACTGGGAACACATTATTACGCATTATTTTGAAAAATATACAAGCTCACAGTGTGGCACCGAGTGCCACGCTGCGAGCTTGTAGATCAGCTATTTTGGAAAAATCGTGAAAAATGTGTGAAGGATTCTTAACCTCTTATTCCCCAAATCCTGCTCAGAAAATGACGTTCTACCACTCCATGGATTCGTATCGGTTGCAGTGGTTTGCGGCGCCGCTCTGGTGGTCCGCGGCGGTGGTCCGCGAAAAACGGGCGAAAAACGGACGAAAAAAGCAATACCGCGACTGACCACTAGTTTAGCAACTTACACAGTATAGCTTTAAGATTGGTCCTGGCTACTTTAGTTTATGGATTCATACTTGTGGGGCTCTATTATGATCCAGGTCTTATGCCTTATGCCTTAACTTCTTTGCCTTTTTTTTACTATTTTGAAAAAAAATAAAATAATAATACTTCAAATGCTGATCTACATCTGCACGTTGTGAGCTTGCAGATCAGCTATTTGAAATATTTAAAAAAATATGTATATATAGTAAAAAAAAAGGCAAAGAAGTTAAGGCATAAGGCATAAGACCTGGATCATAATAGAGCCCGTGGTGTCTTAAAGACTGGGCTTTTAAATCAGCGTTTCAACCCTGTTTTCCCTTAACTTTAGATCATTACACCAATCTGACAGAGAGAGAGCCCCCAGGATTAACCATTTTAATTCTGTAAAAGAAATTATGGAATGGAAATGATCAACCGGTTAGTGCATCTCTAACCTTTGAAAGGGTAATAAGAATTTATTCTGCATTCTTACTATGATGATTATTATTATCATTATAGTGTAAAATGGAAACGATGACTTAGACAAAATTGGGAAGATTGAAATGTCCTTTAAATGCTTTTGCCTTTTTCTATTCCTGTAAAAGCCTTTATTTCTTTAATAAATGTACCTGCGAAATAAATCATTCTGTAACGCTCCGGCTTAGGGGAAACCAGAGCACCACATAATATGGTGTGGAACACCGACCTTCCCTTTTCAAGTTTTTTTATTACTTTTCTCGGATTTGACAAAACCTCCGGGGTGGAGGACAGGGTACAACAAAACCAAAACTAGAACAGAAAAATATCTTACCTATCAAGAATAAACAAAAGACAAACGCTTCCCCTCCTTAACTGAAAAACAAATATAAAACAAGAACCGATATAATCAAAAGAAAACCCAGCCCTCTCCCCTTTAGCTGAGAACAATAGATCGAGAGGTGTTAAACAGCGGCGATCGCTCAAGTGGAATCAAGTGTTGTTCAAGCTCACATACGACTACGACTACATATCTGTTCAGGCTTCACATGCACAAATGGCTAATACAACAGCGAACAGACAGACAGACAGACAGACGGGTTGGGAGTCAGGAAGGCACGGGTTCGCTGACGCCGGCTCACTGACAGCCTTTTAAAGATGGCGCTGTCCTCTGGGCACCAATCTGGACTGGCTGCGACTGGAACTCCCCTCCTATAATCATCCATTCACGCTCCACACTCTCATATACGCACTCTACCACACACGCATACACAGACCCACGCAGCCACCGAGAGGAGAGAAACCTATCCGCGAGCATAACGCATAATCCCACCTTCAATATCATAACACATTCTAAAATCAGATTTTTATAAGCATCATTATGAAATGTATAACCATAAAGATCTGCTTAAATATGGCGTGTTGAACCTTTAATCTAAGTGTGGCCTAACTTGTTGGGATATTGATTCGAAGGTTTAGTTAATATTCAAAAACACCTCCTTGGATCTAATTATCCTAGATTCAAAATAACTCCTCTGATACCACAGCAACAGTCAGATCCAGCAGCGAACTACAGTTAATCTCAGGTTACAGAGGAGGACCAATGCATGGCAGAGGTTTCTGATGTTGAAATTAGGAGGGACTGAGAGATGCATGTAGTTAGATTTCAGAGCGAGTCGTTGCAAATATACGCTTAAAGATGTCTATTGTTATTTAGACTTCTAAAACCTATTGAAATGGATAGCGTAACGCAATCCTGTATGTGGATTAATAACAGTGGCACAGTAATGATTTTCTAATTCCACTACAGCATATTGACATTTCACATGGCAGACAAAACCATGGAATAAATCTATTCTATTCTAAACTCCAAATCTTGCCATTGCATTTATTTTCCACTCCCATCTATTTTTCACAACGGATGGCACGGTGACATCCCTAAGATACAGTATACGTTCAAACACAAAGAAAGCTGTGACCGTTCCCTGTGTGAAGAACGGATCAATCAGAAAGCATTTTATTCCTTGTGGATCACCACCTGACCCGTGCCGGGACCTGCGGAATTGAATCCGTGCAGTCGTTGTGGATGAACGCCGTCCTCTGCTTGTCAGGCTGTGACAAACAGCCATGTTGCAGCCCATTACTTGCCAACTTCATTTAGTGGTCGACAGCCGAGCCTTAATTCATATGTATGTGCTCTCTCTGAGCTCTCGCTTTCTTTTTCATGACGCGTACGCCCAGCGGTGGACCGGCCATCTGGAACATGTAGGAACTATTCCCAGTAGGAGGTTGGAGTGGTAGGGAGAAGCTCCCAGGAGGGGATCAAAGTATAATTTTCAAGACCATGAATGTAATGGTTTGATGATTTGATCACTGGTTTGGACAGTAGAATTGTGCCAGACAAAGAAAGATGCTGTAAGGAACAACATGTTAATGATTTAGGTTATTTTTTTATGAGACTGTCAGGGAACTCAACATAGAAGCAAAGACCACATAAAAACATAATTTTAACACCTTCTCCTAGTATAATCATAATACCTGATGATTATGTTTGATGGGGGAAAAAATCACGGCACCCCATCTTTAACAGAAGATTATCCTCATTGACTGAAATGAGTAGAGTCAACTATAGGATCAATCAGCTATGTGGGTTGGCCTTCGGCTGAATACCAAGAAAGCTGAGGTGATCACTTATAACATCCAAACGGAACATCCACCTCTCACAACAACAGGAGGCACTGCTCTGAAGGAAGTCAAGTACCTGCAGGCTCATGGGTCAACTCAACAGAGCAAGATCTTAAAGTGAGGAAGGCACTTGCATGGAGGGCCCTGAATGGCATGGCCAGTGTATGGAACTCCAACCTCCCCCAATCAAACTTAGCTTCTTCTATGCAATGGTAGAGTCTGTTCTCCTATATAGCAGTGAATGCTGGACCCTGAAGCCAACTCTGCAGAAGTCTCTAGACGGGTGCTACACCAGAATGTTACATGTAGTGCTCAACATCAGCAACAGTACACATGTCACCAACAAGAATCTGTATGCTGGAATATTAAGGGTGAGCAACTAAAATAGCAGCCAGGAGAATGAGACTTGCAGGACACTGCCAAAGACACCAAGCCAGCCAGGAACCAACACATGGGCACCGGTCACGAGGACGTCCCACACTAACATAATGTGGGACCTACTCAAGATAGACTGGAGCGCAAAGCACCAACGAACTGCGACGATGGAAGGCTCATCTGAGGATGATCTAGAGCGAGAGAAAGAGAGAGAGCGAGAGAGAGACTATGCATCAGAGTTAATGGATCGCATGACATTTGAGTCCATTTTGAGTCCATTTGTCACTGTGGACTAAAAGAAAGGAAAGTGTTGTGTGAAATAAAATGCGGGATTAACAAGAGGGGACAGATAATTAGCTGTGTTCTTGAGTTGTTATCTGTTTTGACAAGAACAAAACACGTCTCAGATGAAATTATTAGGGGTGTGTATCCATCCCCTACAAGGCGATTCGATACGTATCCGATACATGGGCTAACGATTCGATTCGGAAACGATACGGCTTACATACAGACTGATTCGATACAATTCGATACGGTGCAATTTCGATACGATTTCGATACGATTTCGATTTTGTGGAATTTTATGCGATTCGATTCGATTCGATACGATTCGATGCGATTCGATGCGATACGGTGTGATCTGATACATAAGTTTAATGAAACATTAATTTTAGAAGCTATAATCTATAAAGTAGCATTGCTGACCTTCAAATAATGGATATCTCATAAAAGACCATGGAATAACAGAAAATTGTAAAGAAAGATGGATGACAAATCATAAAATAGACACAGACATGTAGATACAAAAAATAATTAATGTAAACTACAAAGCCTACTGACATGGTTTGAAAATCTGTCTCACACACCCATTTCTAAGAACTTCACTTTAGCAGTTACAGTTGGTCAGGTGGAGAAATATAAAACAAACACACAAAAGGCCTACAGTGCAATAATTGTACTTTGCAAAGCTGCTATAATAACACTGAAAAACTAAAATACATCCTCACCAATGCCACAGATCAGATCAATCCTCAGCAATGCCACAGATCAGATCACCAAATAAAACTAGTAAAAGAGCCTGCTGTTATTCAGTCAATAAGATCATTTCAAAGAGACCCACTTTACAACAGTAACAACAGCAGTATAAAGTAGGCTATAAGTGCAACATTTGAAGTCTGGCACACATCATGTCTACTTGTTATATTATGGCTCTACTGCAGTAGTTCTAAAAAGATCAATGTCAAGGTCCTCCATTTTGACATATGGATCAGGCTCTTATCTTAAGTTTAAATGGAACCAAATGGACCCATTAGGGTCCATTTGGTTCCATTTGTACACTCCATTGAGTTACACATACCCAAGGGTTCATTAGGGTCCATTTGGTTCCATTTGTACACTCCCCTGAGTTACACATACCCAAGGGTCCATTTGGTTCCTATCATTTCGCCGAGGACCCCCTAGAACTCCCTCAAGGACCCTTGGGGGTCCCCGGACCCCACTTTGAAAACCAATACTCTATAGTAGCCCTTTGCCATAAAAGCTGATGCTGTGATTATTACCTTTGCTGTCGACAAGCGCGGGGACTTCTGATGGTTATAGTAGAACCGGGTTCTACTGGGAAAAGTGTTATAATCCAATCCATTACTGTCGCATTCAGGTCGCATTCTTATAAAATCCAAACTTGCGTTTCTCCACTGGAATAATGAATCCATAGTGATGGAACTCAACTAACACGTTGATGGTTTGTTTACAAGTCGCTGTGTGTCGCACATGCGAGCGTCATACACGCTGCATCGGAAGTAGCAGATCTATAAGTTTACAACCCATCCACATGCAACACCCAGTGGGCTTGTAGATCTGCGGCTTCCCGCAGGACAGTGACTGCAGTACGCAGAAACACAGCTCTATTTGGAGGACAGAGCAGGAGGCAGCTTTTCCTTTTTTTCTTTCCGTTGCACTGTGCAGCACTGACTGTGCTTGCAGAGCGCTCACTTTTGAAGTAATGATTTGTAACAGTAAACGATGAGTAAGTAAGTTCAGAATTTCACAGCAGGTTAATTATTTAATGCTAAAATCCGATTAATCCGATTAATTACTTTAGGATCGATACATCGACCGATACGGCCGCGATTTGGACCGATCCGGGTAAACGCGCATCGATACGGCCGTATCGCTCGTGTTGAAACCGATAATCGATTCATATCGATTTTTTCCGACACCCTTAGAAATTATGTCATATTTCTCTTTTGTCTCACTTGACGCTCCAGGCATGTCATTTTGCTTTGGTACAATTCATTATTGAGCATTTTAGGGAACTAATTTGACTTGATGGGAAACTGAGATTATGTTCATTCCCTTTGGCAGATGAACACCTGCTTATTTAGTTCAAGAAAAGAAGTGGATGCCTGTCTCTAATCACAAAACTGAAAACCAAACAGACTTGTTTTAAATTAATTGAATAGGCTATACTTTATTAGTCAAAAATGTAAACAGCAAGTGGTACAGTCAGACATTCAGGCTAAAAAGATAACACACGCACGCACGCACGCTCGCATGCACGCACGCGCACACGCACACACACACACACACACACACACACACACACACACACACACACACACACACACACACACACACATACACACACACACACACACACAATAATTCATGTCATCGACAAATACAAAACATCATTATATACGGTACAAAGGATAAAAAGGAAAAACACAGCAGCAGTGAATGCTGCACACCTCCTTTATCTTCCCTTGTGGACACCTAATGATTTTTCAGGCCAGTTTTGACAACAGGGATAATTTTGCAGTGTATTGTTTACTATACAATTAGTGGATCAGTTAGCTTTGTGTTAAGATTTTTCCACACAGATTAAAATTAGATTTAGTTTTTCAGTCGTGCTGCCTCAACAATTCATGCATTCCTATTATGCAACAATTGTTGCATTCCTGAATGGCAAAGTGCAGGCACGTGCACACATAGACATCAAAGGGGGCTTGAGCCCCTGCCCCTTTACCTGTCTGTAAAAAGTGCCCTCTCCAGACCATGAATGCAGTTTTTACTATGGTGAAAGAAATGCAAATGCCCTCTTTCCATGACATACCTGAAGGCAGCATTCAAAATAATCGCCTTGTCCAAACTCTCCTGAACTTGATTGCAGCATCTTATGTTGAAAGAATTGCCTCATGCCGTTACGCCACATCTCCAGTATTCACTTGATTATGCTTAGTTCAGTGTGGTATCAAGTACCGAAAATAGCCGACCTCCAAGCTCACAACACGCCGCGCTGCGACGCGTTGTGAGCTTGGAGGTCTGCTATTTTCAATATTTTCACCAAAAGGCCCTTTTAGAGATTTCAGCCCCTGCCTCTCTAGCATTGTCTGCACGTCCCTAGCAAAGTGAATAGAATGAGTGAATGACAGTGCTTTTAGTGTTCAGTCATGAAAACACCTTGAAAGTTGAAATGTCCATCTGTTGAAAGGCATCTGTTTCATGTCTGTGCTCGATGGGAATCTCAGACTGCATAATTATGAATGTACCATGCATAATGCATTGAAATGGATGCCGGTTTCATCTGTGTTTTATTGTGGAGACAGTGAATATGCCAGGTTTCTTATTATATTTTATTACCCGGCTTGCTTGAATTTTTGATTCTGATTGGTCAAGCGCTGAAATCAGCGGTGAATTATAGGCGTATAATGACCGCTCCGCTCTATAACGGACTGCTGCCTAATCAAAGGCTCAGAACACCTGCTGTACTCAGGCTGCGCTGTGTGAATTTACATTTAAATTTTTTACAACTAAACGTTGCTCTCAAGAATGTTTTTAAAAACATTTGAGGTGAGAAATAGTCGACGCAGTATCAGAAAATGGATTCTATTTGATCAGCACTTCCTTGTTTTCCATGCGACGTGTTGCGCTGGGGGGACGCCCAGCACAACACTTGTGGAACACTTTCAGCCGTCTGTAAACAAGGAAATACTTTGTTTTGTTTTTAGTTTTGAGTCAAATTATTAATTGTATGAGTAGCCGGGTAATAAGCGGGATAACATCTCGCGCAGCAGTGATTATGGAGTGATAGGAGCCCTTCAGGTTGATATGCCAAACCTGTCGTCTGCTATCACTCGATAATCACTGCTGAGCGAGATGTTATCCCTTACTTATTTCTTTTTGGGGGAGGGGACACATTTTCATTGATAGAGATAGAGGGACAAATGAGAGAGAAAGATGAGGAAGTACATGCAGCAAAGGGCCTTGGTTGCAATGGTTGGACTCGAACCCGGGTGAGCTGGGCAAGGACTGGGCCTTATTAAACACTTGAGCCCTAGCATTCCTATTCTAGGGGGAACATTCACAGAAAATAGCAGTTCGGCTATTAAGATATTTGGTGTAGAGAGGGGGGAGTACAGTGCTTGCTGGGTCAGTTTTACTACTGTAATTATAGATAGAGGTTAATGGCTAGCTCTAAGTGGTTAATGGCATGCACTCTACCATGAGGTATTACATTTGTTTTTATTTGCACATGAATGCCATAAAGTCCATAGGGATAGATCACACATGACATTTATGACATCATCCACTTGCGACGAAAGGGAGGGAATATGTTTGTGAAAGGCACTGGAGGAAAAACCGTGTGGGAGAGAGTCCTTTCAGTTTTAATCTGTGATTATTGATTGTCCTTTTACCGTATCTATTGCCAACTGGGGGCCCACGCTGATAGCAGAGCAGCAGTAGTAGGAAATTAGTACCTAGAAGATGAACAATTATAAGTGCTCTGACAATTATTCAAAATGTTTGGTGGCAGGCACGTGCACACATAGACATCAAAGGGGGCTTGAGCCCCTGCCCTTTTATGTCTGTAAAAAAAGTGCTCTCTCCAGACCATGAATGCAGTTTTTACTATGGTGAAAAAAATGCAAATGCCCTCTTTCCATGCCATACCTGAAGGCAGCATTCAAGAGAATTGACTGGTCTAAACTCTCCTGAACTTGAATGCAGCATCTTATGATGAAGGAATTGCCCTCTCTGTGTAGAAATCAAGCATCGAAAATAGCCGACCTCCAAGCTCACAACGCGTTTCACAGCGTGACGCGTTTTGAGCTTGGAGGTCTGCTCTTTTCGATATTTTCGCCAAAAGTCCCTTTTAGAAAAGTCAGCCCCTGCCTCTCTAACATTCTCTGCACGTCCCTATTTGGTGGCGGACTTTGGCCGGGTTTCCCAAAGCGATTTTAGCCCATCGTGGTTCATGCATGGTCGTAGAGACCAAGCCCTGACCGTCATGATCCCGGGTTTACATGGGTTCGGGCAGACCCATAGCAAGCGAAAATCCTAAATGAGACCTCAATTATTTCTTATTTTTGTCTCTAGATAAAGATGAGCACCAGCCGAGACCAAAGTGCATTTTCTCATTCTTCTCAATTTGAACTCCTGAGATTTGACACTGTTGAGTCTCACATTGATCACTGTTTGAGTTCTTGGGATAATCTCACCAACATCTCTTTTAAAGAGTCTCATCTGTGTCTTTCAGTGATCACTGATTGAGTTCTTGGGATAATCTCACTGATATCTCTTTTAAGGAGTCTCATCTGTGTCTTTCAGTGATCACTGATTGAGTTCTTGGGATAATCTCACCAACATCTCTTTTAAAGAGTCTCAGCTCTGTCTATCTGCGATCACTGTTTGAGATCTTGAGATAATCTCACCAACATCTCTTTTAAAGACGTCACTCATAATGCTTCATGATCACAATTACTGGTTACTCACTGATTTTTTTTCTTTTTTTGGCCAGGATCATAGTCTCTCTATAAATGTCACTTTTCAAATCAGCTTGGTGGCCCTGGACGTTAAAATATGTCAAAAATCCCCCCAAAAGACACTGCCTAGCTTTTTTGGCGCTGAGTCCGATGAAGTTGGTCCTGTCGCGTAAAATGCTTTGGTCAATTTATAACCCCTCTAAAAGGGCTAGCTCGGGTTCTAGGGGGCGTATATACAAACGGAAAAAAGATTATTGGTCGGCTTTCCCCGACGAACACGTGGATGTATGTTTCATTTCTGAGCGACCCCTAGAAGGCTAACCCTAATTCTAACTTTAGGGGCCGTTCTCTTCGCATGTTCATCTCCGCGAGCTGAACACACCAGTATAAGGTTCATCCCACACGGACACTCCTGTGAGGAGATAGCTTTCTCCGGCCTTTCATTCAATGTGCTCTAACGTTTATAGAGTCTATCACGGGGAAGAAAGTTTGTAGGAGGACAACCAAGACATCCACACGTTCGTCTCGGAGAGCTCTACAACATATCTCAGAACCAAGGTCTGATGTCGCATCGTCTTTGACTTAAAACGCAAAATAACTAAGCCTAGGGTTAGCTATTTCGCATTATAAGTTGAAAACCATCATGTGTCAAGGGCCTGTCTTTTAGTAGGCTATGTTGTATAGCTCACCGAGACGAACACGAGGAGGTGTGTTTTATTTCTGTGCGACATTCCTAGGGTTAAACTAGGATTAGCCTCCTTTGAATTACTATAAAATCACGATAGGATATTAGGGTTGCTGAATGTCGACCTGAGGCTTAAAATTACGTGCGTCTCTCCCGGGCCTAGAGTTATGGCCTTTTTTGCGACCAAAGGTCGCAAAAAATGATTGTGACCGTGGTGTGACGTGATGAGCCAGCCAGCCAGCCGGTGGAGGTTTTGATAATGACTGCGACCTGAAGGTGACAAAAATGGCCTCTCAAAAATGTTACCAATGCCATTGTAAGCTTGTAGATCTGCTCTTTTCAAAGAATCTGCATAATGAGTACTTTCTACTTTTGTACTTTACATATAAATACTTTTCATACCAATAGTTTTGTAGCCTACTTTTACTCAAGTAAATTCAGAATGATTTGTTACAGAGTATTTCTACATTGCAGTATTGAAAAAAATGAGTATATCTTCCAATGATGTATAGGCCTAGCACTTTATAGTATGTTTATTATAACTATAGTAGTTATAATAATTACCCCCCCAAACTGAGATACCTTGTAAGGTAGGGAAGGGGGCTACAGCATGTATTGTATATTTATGTATAAAATTGTGTAAAATCATATTGTGCATTCAATACTGCTATAATAATAATGCTATTAATATTATATATATATACCCCCTACTGTTGAAGACCCATGATCTGATCTGATCTGATCAGATCAGATCTAATCTTTAGATAAGTGTACAGTAGTTGAAAAACAATGCATTATTGCTTCAGCAGCAGTCAGTAAAAGGGTTAATTGCCCAAACAACAACTGGGAAGGTTGAGAACAGTGACATCACATATTGCTTTGATCTACCAGGAAGCAGAGCTCTGTAGGAGGCGGGGCATATCCTTTATTATTATACTTTCCCAGAGGAAACATTTGCTGCTCATTTTTAGCTCATGATGCTCATCTATTGCTCCTCGAGACAGAAAGGAGCTATTGAGACAGAAAGGAGATTGGAACGACTTGGAACTGGTTTGAACCAGTGCCATTTTGAACCTCAGAGTCAGTAATCTGGGATCACTTCACTTTACGGGGTTTGATCCGGTCGGGAGCGGAAACCACTTTACGTCATGTTGTAGTCCTAGACGGACTACGCTTTGGCCGGAACTATCAACCGGATTCAGTTTTAACCCAAAATATTCCCCTGCACCCAAGGACATACTTTTAGGGCCGACCTAATAAACACCTTGATGAGGCGTAGTTTTGCTTTCGAAAAATTCGTTTGGTATGTGCATCTTTTAATCCAACTCGTAGCGACTGGCAAGACTACGTAGCATTTCCAGCATTTTAAAAGAGATTGGGGAAACAAACGGAGGGAACCAAATCAAAGCGACGCCGCTTCTAGTGGTTTCCGCGCTTTAGGCGGAAACCAAACGCTCTGTTGTGAACGAACACCAGGCTCTCTCTCGGGAGAAAGCCTGGTAGGCGAGGTTACAGAGTCAGTCAGTGTTGAAGAGAAGAACACACAGGAATTATATGCTCTCATGGACTTTATCCTTTTTCGGTAGGTGAAACAGCATAGCCACTGGATAAAGTTACCTACATGTACTGTATGTTACTTAAGAATGTTGTCTGTGGTGTTTTTGTACAAAGTGTGTATTTTCCTGAAAGGTTCACCCAACCAGCACTACAAAGCTAATGCTAAAGTTAGCTAATGCTAACGCTAGCTGATGCTAACGTTTGCTAACATTTTACAGTGGACATCCTAATGGAACTGAATGTTCAAAATGTGTAAGATAGGTTCCCTTTTGATAGAAGCAGACATTTTTTTTGTTTGTTTATATTGTATTAACCTAGCTGTGTATTTGTGCACAGCTTGCAGCCTGTTGTGTGTGGTATTGTGGCTAACAGAGCCAAAGTTAGCTAGCAGCTGTTCAATACAGTCTTGTATGTGTGTGTGTGTGTGTGTGTGTGTGTGTGTGTGTGTGTGTGTGTGTGTGTGTGTGTGTGTGTGTGTGTGTGTGTGTGTGTGTGTCATTTGTGGCTAATGTTAGCTTGCAATGGTAGTAGAGTATACAAATGGAACTAAATGAACCCTAACAGGTCCATGTTGGTTCCATTTGTACAGTTCTCTAGGGGAGTTATGGATGATGGGGGATCATGGCCAAATGCATACTAAACAGGGGGTCCTTGAAATAAATAAAATAGTCTGAGAACCAGTTCTTAACTAGAAATACTGTTCATACAAAACAGTGTGGGCTGGGCACAAATATCTACCCATTGGCTGCTCCTCATTGTAATCAGTGATGTAATAATCATATTTGAACTGGGGACCCCCCAAAATAGTCATATTTGTACTGGGGACCCTCCAACCTGACAAGCACTTGGAATGCAGTGAGCTTGTAGATCTGTTATTTTCACAATTGTTGTCTCTTATACCATTTGACAATTTGGCCAATGTTTGACCAGTTTTTGCCAGACCCATGAAATGGGTAGGCCTACATAAGCAAATGTCGGTCTGTCTGTCCGGGTTTTCTATATAAAGGGTATATATGATGATGACATGATGATGACATGCCTACAAAAGGCATGATGTCATAAATGATGATGACAGACAGGGGGTCTGGCACAACCAGGTTGACCTGGTCTAGTTATATAATTTGTTGTTTACTTTTAATGTTATAATGGTATTTTCTTTCCTTTGTTCCCCTGTTCTTTTGAGGTATAAGAAATGTGGTTCTCAACCTGTGGGTCAGGACCCCCAGGGGGTCCCTAAATGATTTTGGGTGGGTCCCCAAATGATTGGCTAATCATTGTTTTCTCAACAGTAAACAAACCAACAAAGTTGAAGTGTATAGAGGGTATCTGCACATTTATAAAGTGACAATTTAAGGAATTTTTAATACTGTACCTCTAAAATGACAAACTAAACATTGGGCCAAATGATCATATATTAGACTCAGAAATTGTGTAAATAGAAGATCTACATGCTCACAAAGTTGTGGGCATGTAGATCTGCTAGACTTTCACAATAGAACAGTGTATGAATATTTTTGGGGTTGCGGCCTGAAAAGTTTGAGAACAACTGCAGGCTACCGGCAGCAGTGCGCAAAATCGCTTCATGTTGTTTGATCCGGCACGCAATAGTTATTTATAATATAATATATTTTACATTACTCTTAACACAAATGATCCCCTCTTGCTAATCACATGTTTTACAAAACACAGGATCACACCTGTTATGTCAACATGCTAGATTCAGTGACTGAATCTAGCCTTTCTCAGCTCCAGTGCAGACAATGGGGACTGATGACACCACCATTTTGCAGCCGTGTCCTGCCCAAAGGAACAGAGTTGACCTGACTCATCTCGCTCAGGTAAGATTTGCAGATGACTGTTTGAAATGGAGATCAAGATAGTGATTCTGATAAAGGGGGCAGGGGCGTCAATTGGGTATGGCAGGGGTATGTAGCTACCATACCCTGGGTCCAGGGGGAAAATAAATGTTACTTTTAAATATAAATCCATGAAATGTCCCTTTGTCTATCTGTTCTGGTTATTATGTTGTTAAATTACAGTAAAATAACTACAAATGCAAAATTTAACAAAAATGGTCACTTAACAAGGCATTATAATTATATTCTTCACACTTGTATTCTCCCCATCTTGACAAATGGTATATGCCAAGGTTCCGCAAGTCAGCTGCACAGGTGCAATTCATTATTGTTAATTGTGGCATGTTAACTAACATGCACTTGAACAACCAATCCAGGCTGCCATATCCAGCCCAAGAAACTGTAGAAACGGGGGAAAAATAGAATGTACTTCTTAAAATAAATGTATCATGCCTGTTGCTAAGGTATGGCAACATGACTGGTGTCTTGCACGTGAGTGAAGCCAGTCGTGTTGCCATACCTTAGCTTTTTCTGAACTGACGCCACTGAAAGGGGGTAGCAGGGGGGTAAATGGCAAAGTACAATTATGGAGAAGTATGGGGGGCATGGTTTACATTTTTGCCACTATAAATATATTTGTCCACCAAATCCCTGTCCCCCCCCCCCTTTTTCCCCCCTCCCACTTAGATGATTGAAAACATTTTGATGGCCAAACCTGGAGGAGAAAGGATCATTACAGAGTGTCAGAATCCCCTTCAGTGAGGAATGCCAGCTAAGCACAGAAACCCAGTGTCGTGAGGCCATCACACTGATGAAGCATACAACTGATGAAGCAATCATCAAGGAGAAGATGAAACAGACCTTCACCCATCGCCAAGCAATGGTTCATGACCCAGTGAAGTCCTCTGAAATATTCATCACCTTTCCAAGATTTCTTGACATTGCAGGAATGGTATGTCGCTCTGAAACTGTCTTGCTATAAAGTCGAACTGACATGATAAATGGACTTTAAACAGATCACATCCCTGGTCATAAGGTGAACCTATTAAAATGTATGCCATTGTCCTCTGTATTCCATTTTGTCTGCAGATGGAGCAGAATTTCAGTCTGATGTTTGGTGATGCCATCGCTGCAAAGTTCTGAAACAGTGGCCTACTTGCTACAGGCAGAAAGTCCTTAAACAAAGCCATGGCCTCTCCCAGGCAGGCGACCTTGAAGATCTGCTTCATAAAGCTGAATCCCAACAGGACAACTGAATAATGGTATGCTGGAATTAAAGGACTAATACTAATGGAAGAGGGAATTGGTTTATGTAAAGATTTTAGTACAAATGTCTTTCTGTTTTTTTTTCCTCCCCCTGTATTTTCAGGATGGGACAGTGAGATGTCCTCCAACTTGCCTTATCCACCTCATGCCACCCTCACCTCAAGGTTGCAACAAGAGACCAGGGAAGCTCTCAGCCCGACAAGCCATTGACCACCTTGTGAAGTTCATCTAGGTAAGGTTATAGTTCAATTAAAGTTTAAGATGGCTCACTGTTCTGTCCCTAACATTCACCCTTAAAACTATACTTTTGTGAAATCATGCGATGACCATGCTCATATAATCAGCGACTGCCCTGTGATAATTGTCTGCTTTTGCCCCCCCGTCCCCCTTTAGCAAAGTAAAGATAATGCAGAATGTTGTTATGGTTGCATGTTGTGGCAAGAAGTGATTCTGGTGGCTATCCTATAAAGATGGGGCTCTAAACTGCAAACAGATTAATTGTAATAGCATGACTAATGAAGTTCTCTTGTCACAGACTGGGACCAGTGTCGAGGGGCATCTGGACAGCATCACCGAGAGTCGTCAACCCTATCTACTGGCTGTGGGGACCCAGAGGTGTACCATACACAAATACTTCATTGTGATTGACAAACGTGCATTCCCGTGTAAGTCACCAGACTCTCCTAACCCTCTTTCGACACGTTTTTTTAAAACTCATTTTGTCTTTGCTACCTCATACAACCAGAATCTGGCCAATGTCTACCACTTTTTGCAAATCGCTTTTTACCAGATTGAGGCTGCTACCACCAAGGTCAATCCCAGGGTCAAAGAAATGAGTGCTCGGATGCTGCACTGATTATTATTTTTTATTTTGTTTTTATTTTTATTTATTTAATACTTTTGAGATGATATTGTCTCCTACCGGTTGGGTCCCCTACCAGAGACTCTTGATTCTGCACTGATTTTTGATACATTTGTAATAGTTTTGAGGGTTGCGATGCTAAACTGAGAAGATTTATTTTGAGGGCTCTGATGCTGCACTGAATTTTAATACTGAAAAGTATATTGTTATTTGAGTACTCTGGTGATGCACTGATTTGATACTGAGATGTTTTATCTGCCACTTTAAGTTCAGCCACTGTTGCAGCGCTGCAACAGTGGCTGAACTAAGTGGCAGATGTAGGCCAAAATGATCATTAACTTTTTGGTTATTTTGATTGAAGAGATTGTGTCTCAGGGTTTAATGTAACATTGTATCTTTTTCCCCCCTACTGACTGAGAGAAGTTTCGAACGACATCACTGGCGTGGAGAAAACCTGTTGACTGTGCTTCTATAGCTAATTTCATCTTCTCTGTCTGCAGACTATGTCTTACGGTATGGCACCGAAGCTGGATGGAAGGCGGTGTCCGTGGAAAAACTGGTCGGACAACGCAGAGACGATTCACAGCAAGGGGAAGAACAGCCTACTCTTCCTGAGAAAACAAGATCGTTTGTCGTGTGCCACAGGATGCAACACATGTTCTACCAATCTGTTATGGCAAGTGTTTTTTTTTTTTTTTTTTTTTAATGACGTGCTGCCTCCAACCTCAACAGACTGGTGAGGAAGGCAGGGTTCTCCTTGCAGGGGTGGATGAAGTGGCCAGGGTGCGAACGGCTGGATACAATCTTGAAGAACTCCTCCCACCTTGAGATTAACGTATACCGGAGTAAGAGAGGAAACTATAGATTCATCTACCCTGGAGGGGGACGTGAGAGACTGGGAAAATCTTTTGTGTCTGTTGTTCTCACGTTTTACAATGAGACAACGGTCGTTTGGTAAGGACAACTGTAACTTAACTGCAGTAATAGAACTGACTGTTCCTGTTTTTTTGTTTTTGTTTTTTGCTGGGAGCACATGTCACTTCTGCTTTTTGCTTATGTAGCAGTGACTGTTATGGACACATTTGATTAGGGTCACTTTTTCTTATTTGGCACTGAATTCATGAGTAGTAAGAAGAGTAACTGAAGTTTCTTTTTTTTTGTTAAAGGGCAAGACCACTTTGGTCGAAGTGTGGGTTGTATAACTAACTATATTATTATATATCAATTTATTGTTCACCTTAGAGTTAACATCGCAGCAAGGTAAATACACAAACCAAACCTCTTCCAAAGTAGTATTGTCCTTAAAAGTCTTGTACTGTTAAAAGCACTTCATCCTCTGCCACCTTACTGAAATAAAGTTTTATTGAAGGAAATTATTGTATTGTTTTTTTTATCAAAATAGCTGCATGTATACTGTATCTCATTTACAGCTCCAAGTGAGAAGAAGGTTCTGGGTAATTAGATCTCAATTATTGCTCATTACTGGCTCAAAGTAAGAATATGGGAGACAGTTAAGAGACTTAAACTAGCCATTAGAGAGCTCTCACCTAGGTCTCATTTATTGATCGCTAGTAGCTCCGTTCTGTCTGGGTGAGCTAAACATGAGCAGCATTGTTTTTCTCTGGAGTTCTCATCTGTTTCTCTTATACTTCTCAAACACTGCTTAGGGTCATCTCAACTAAGCCTCATAGATGGCTTGTTGGATTCGGTTGGTTTATCATACTTCTCAAATACTTCTCAAGTTATTGCCTGGTTATCTTCTCATTCTCATCTCTCTATTGCTCCTAAGAGGGTTTTAGGAGTAATAGGGCAGCAGCAAATGAGCAAAGAATGATATACAAAAGAGAAGGCAATAGTTATGTCTCAGGAGTTGAGATTAAGAAATAGATAAGCAACAAAAATTTTGCTATGGGGAGCGACTTATTTAGACCCCTACAACAACACCATCATTCATATTTCACAAACAAAGTGCTTAATTAAGTCTCACACCTGTCTAAATACAGTATGGATTCTATAATTACCCGTATCCTCTGTGTTCTTTAATAAGAAGCCTTTTTATCCGATCACTGTCTGTTTATCTCAATGTGGTTGGTGCGAATGGGGAACGCCAGGAAATACATGGGAAAACAAAACGCGATCGGATAAAAATGCTTCTTATTAAAGAACACAGAGGATACGAGTAAGAATGCCGTACCGTATTTAGATAGGAGTGAGACTTTATTAAGCACTTTGTGAAACGTGAATGTTCGTTTAGTTGTAGGACGTTAAATAAGTGGCTCTGCCCGAACCCATGTAAACACGGGAACATGACGGTCGGGGCTCGGTCTCTACGACCATGCGTTACCTACGATGGGCTAAAATCGATTTGGGAAACTCGCCATTGTTGCTTGCCACTAATAATGTGGTAGGTGAAGGCAGGTCTCTTAGTTACACCAACATTGTTATGGTTTGTTTTGCAATAGGCTATATTTGTTCTTATTTATTTGTGAAGTTTATAAAGATTGCTGTTTGTCTCTTGCCTGTGTCCTATCCACTGTAAGTGTTTCTTGGCCACGGCTGCTTCCATACAGCTGGAGTTGGTGCTCTTCAGGATCTCAGTGTGGGGCACCCTGTCTTCCCAGGACAGACCGAGGATCTTCTGAAGACAGCGTATGTGGAAAGCCTCCAGGTTCATGATATGCCGCTTGTATGGTGTCCATGTTTCTGCCCCGTAGAGCAAAGTGGACACACACACTGAGTTGTATACGAAAACCTTGGTGCTGATCTTTAGGTTGCGGTTTTCAAACACCCTGCTGTGCAGGCGTCCGAAGGCTGATGAAGCTTTATTGATTCGGGAATGTATGTCGGATGTCGAGAGAGCAGTGGAGATACGGAGATCAGGGGACAAGGACGGAATGTGATGTCACAACGACGTGATTACACAACAGGTCAGCAGCTATAGACATTGAGGCGTTACTCACCCACTCACGGACATATGGACAAGATGTGACTGAAATGAAAGTTTCAATAATATATTTGTGAAAATAATGATCTGTGTGTGTGTGTGTGTGTGTGTGTGTGTGTGTGTGTGTGTGTGTGTGTGTGTGTGTGTGTGTGTGTGCGTGCGTGCGTGCGTGCGTGCGTGTACAGGTGCCGTTTCAAGTCTTCATTTGAACATCAGGTCATATTGTAGGGAATTTAGGCAGTCTAGCTTTATAATACTGTATATTGTTGCATATTTAGGTCAACTGCAACCATCCTCGGTGCCTCTAATTGTGCCTGTCAGTTAAATCCTACACATATGCACAATCCCTTTCACAAAGGAACTTATAAGCTAAACGCAAAGTATATTTGTTTCCCCCAAAAGTTTTCACAGGCATATCCTTAAACTCTTTGAAATGTCGGATGGTTGGAAGCAGGCAGAAGCAGGCAGGAGGGAGAGAGAGAGAGTGTCTGAGCCAAGTTGATATACAGTATGCACTGAGCCGAAGTTAAAAACAAACATGAACTTAAGCTACCCAGGTGCCGGGCCATGTTGGGAGCGGATGCTTATCACCCACAGACAGGTTAGCTTAAGGCGCTATCATATCTGCTATAGCGCAGGCCCCCACAGTCAGTCCGTCTTGCTGCTCTGCTCTGCTGCTGCCCGCCCACCACAACTCTTCACTGGAAACCAGGGGTGTCGCACCAAATTCTGGGCCCACAAGGATTCACTGCGGGGAAGGGAGTTTAAGCCATTTAGACTGGGAACGCATTATTTTGCACTTTAACTATTGAAAAATAGCTCTGTAGATCTGTAGCTCTTGTAGATCTGCTATTTTTGAAACATCATGAAAAAGTGGTGCTCAAACTGACATCTCAAAATATTTTGTTCCAGGGACCCCCCCCCCTTTGTTCCAGGGACCCCCCCCCCCCCAGAAGCAAATATTTGAGTTACAAATGTTCGCTTAAAAAATACATACATTCAAAGATTTGCAAACATTTTCACGACTTCAAAAAATAGCAGATCTACAAGCTCGGTGCCGCGCTGCGAGCTTGTATATCTGCTATTTTTCAATAGCTAAAGTATCAAATAATTAAGGACCCTCCTCCACCTTGGGCCCTAGTAACTCAGTCCCACTCCCCCCCCGCCCCCCCCCCCCCCCTTGTGACGCCCCTGAGCTCTGAGTCAACAGCGTTCTTTTAGCTGCCACCGCCATCGCCAGAATGCAAAGCAGTCGAGGCGGTTTTCAGGTGAAATGCCTGCTGGGGGATGTGCCTGCCTATCTCGGTAATTGTTTCAAAGGTTGTTGTTTCCTTCCTGCACCTTAGCACATTGCGCTGTCTGTAAATCGCACCGGTAATTACGTAGACGGGCTGTTAAAGTGTGGGAAGTGGAAGGAGTCGTGTGGGGCTGGGGTCGCCGTTGGCGTCTGGGTAATGACAGATGTGTTTGATTAAGTTGTCTGCGGTGTCTAATTGGGACCTATTGTGTTGTTTTTTGGTGGAAAAATTGTAAATGTCAGCACGTTTAGCTGTGAACATGACGAATTCTAGGGTCCGGTTAAAAACAAGAACATCCATAGAAAAGCTACGGTACTTCCTCCTCTGTGTTTGGTCTGATTTCTCCCTCATTCTGTTCCTGTCCTCATTTGGCCACAGTCAGCAGCACATGAGGGCTCTTCACTTAGTACATTTACTCAAGTACTGCACTTAAAGTTATACTATGCAACTTTTTCAATTAAACAAATCTTAAATTTGATCTAACTATTAAATCACTAAAGTTTTAGAAGACCCACTCCGTGAATTTCAGCCCCTAAAGCCTTCTGTAAATATGTTTTCTATGATCCTGGCCGGGGACCGGATTTCGCGGCAAAATTACGTCATCATACCGGCCAATCACAGCGCGGATCGTACACTGCCGGCCAATCACAACGCGTCTTGCTGTTTTCTCAGGAAGTAGCTTGCCTCAACATAACAACAGCATTTACTCTGGTGTAGGAGTCCGTAACTCCCGAACGCCTGGTCGTAGAGGGATGCGAGACCCCTCTACAGATGCGTCTCGGCGAGACAAGTTCACGACACATGCATTAATCACGGAAGCACTATTTTATACTTTTCTTTCCTTTTACTCAAGCAAAATGTTGCATGAAGGCCATTTACGTGTAACAGAGTATTTTTATATTGTTGTATTGCTACTTTTTTTGGCAGTTGATGATGCTTCACCACCAAAGCTGTTTGGTGAGGGGTTTTGACAGTGTTGGAAAAAATACTAATATTTTGTACTCACCCGATTTAGTGCCGATCCCACGATATCTCGCGAAATATTAAAAGGTATCTAGAGTGCCGATCGCGGGATGACTCGCGAAATACTGTATATACAGTAAAGCTGTCCTCGCTACCGTCCGTTTAAATACGCTGCCACGTTTGGAGTCGCCGATTCATCATCATCGCGCATCCACGTGCGCACAATAGTGATCCCATCCCATAGAAACCAACGGTCTTTCTCATCTTTACAGTCCATTTTCTCCAAAAAACACTTTTGATGCCAAGGATGGCATTGGATTCTCGCTAAAATAGCACAAGCATAAAGGCATCCATCTTCTATCAATGCTTACGTTTCGGACCAGAACTAGTTCCGGGTCAATCTTGAACATCGTCAAGTAGGAATTGTTAGCTCGATCTACTTCCAGCCTTCAAAATAAGAGACTGGCCGCGGACGGAGAAAGCGACCGGCACGCTGAACAATTATAGTGGGGTGCCTGGACACTCAGTCATTTTAAATTTGTGTTAAAGTTTATTTTTCACTTCCAATTTGTAGATTATGGTCTATAGAACAATTTTGGTTCGAGTGTCAAGACAGTAGATTGAAGAAAAATATATTTTTTGCCCTATTTCTATCTCAGGTGTTGCTAGCTGAAAATAGCCGATCTACAAGCTCACTTAGAGATCTGCTATTTTCAGCACACAAACAAGTGTAAAATCAGTCATTACAATGTCATCAAAGCCTGCCAAAATACATTTTAGTCGACTAAATCAACTGTAGATTTAGTCGCCTAAAATCTTATGATATTTAGTCGCCTAAAATTAGACTAAAACTAATACTTTTCAGGTGACTAAATTATGACTAAAACCAAATTACATTTTATTCAAAAGACTATGACTAAAACTAAATCAAAATTTGCTGTCAAAAACAACACTCGATGAAACAATCTTATCAGCCAACATGTTCATTGTTCACATAGCTTCTCATCACTCTGCCTATAGCGCGTCCCTCTGAGATCGTTTTTTACAGTCATGTTTCACCTCATGCGTGATGTGGTCAGTGGTGTAAAGTAACGAAGGACATTTACTTAAGTAATTTACTTAAGTCACTAGTTACTTTGCAGATATAAATGATGATATTATAAAACATACTACAGTACATTAATCCACTTTAGCCCTATTTTATAGCTTGGCTATTTGAAAATAGCCGATCTACAAGCTCACAACGCATTGTGAGCTTGTAGATCTGCTATTTTCAAACATTTTGTACTTTTGGTACTTTTAATACATTTTGATGGCAACACTTTCATACTTTTTGAACTTTTTGAATTCCGGACTTTTAAGCCTCGATCAGAGTCTACGGTGAAGAGCTATCCACCGCAAATTAGAAAATAAGTGCAGGCCATCATAGTCAGTCACGGACACGGTGAAGTCCTTTTCACCGTGACTGACTGGTCTAGATCGACCAATCAGTGAACGGGGTGAAGAGCCTGTCTGTCTGATAGTAAAAACAGAGAGATGTGTCGGGACTCGCGGTGGAAAGCTCTTCACCGCGAGGAATGACGTAACGTTGTAGTTTCATGACTCAAAAAGACTCTAAAAGAATACACCGCGGTGGATAGCCTTCCACAGCGGACCTGACTCTGATCGAGGCTTTACTGTGCTTGTAACGGAGTAGGCCTACTTCTATATTGCAGTATTGATACTTTTACTCAAGTAATTCATGTGAGTACTTTTTCCACCACTGGATGTAGTCAACGGATCGTTTCTATTTTGAGACACATCTTGATAACCAGACGAAGGCGAACACAGAGATCTGTTATCAGGGACCACATTAATTTCCCCGGTATGGACGTAGCAAGTCGAAGGAACTCGTTATTCCAACCAGTTCCTTTCCCCTCCATCAGGCGCCCTGGCTGGCCAGGGGGAGGCATTATAGAGACCAGGATTACTGCATGTTTTTGTGAGGGCATCTACCCTAGGAGACACAGGGAGAATGCAAACTCCACACAGAAAGGCCCTATCGCCAAACCCACCTAGGGTGTGGGTGCTACTGATGCGATGGGAGAAACACGCCCACAGCGTCCCCCGGCGGGAATCGAACCCAGGACCTTAGCTGTGAGGCTCAATTAGGACTTTTAATGCTCATGTTTATTAAATCAGTTATGTCAACCGGACAGACAATAAATGTATTCACTCAAGTGAGCCACCAACAGATCTGGTCGATAGAAACATGCTATTGACCAGACCAGATGTGGCGCACTTGAGTTTAGGACAATAGGCTTTCAACATCATCATAAAGCTGCTTTTGTTTTGGTGAGTTTCAAAATGATATTCTTCATTTTTAATACAGTTTTGACATCACACTTTACATACTAAAGGAGATACACTGTTCCCGGAAGAGCCACTCCAGAACAGAGCTACAGTTGGACCTATAGCAAAAGAACAGACGGGCCCTTACACAGAATATACCCACCCTCGTATTGCTTCTCTCTCTGGTCACACTTACAGTAACTCACTTTATAACTGCTTCCCCCTTGGAGACTTGGTGTAGGATGTGTTTCAAACAGCCTTGTTTAAATTCAGAGGGCCCAGCCACAGCTGTTGCTTCCAGGGGGAGGCTGAGAAATGGGTTGTTGCCTGCAGCAGAAATAAGGGAGGGAAGGGGGGGGGGGGGGGGGGGGGGGGGGGGGGGGGGGGAGAGAGAGAGAGAGAGAGAGAGAGAGAGAGAGAGAGAGAGAGAGAGAGGAGGGGTGTTAAGTCAGACAGTCAGTACAGACAGACACAGACAGACAGACAGACAGACAGACAGACAGACAGACAGACAGACAGACAGACAGACAGGCAGGCAGCAGTGGTGTAAAGTAACTAAGTAAATGTACTTAAGTAATGTACTTAACCCTCTAAGGCCCACTGTTGTAATATTACAACGTGTGTATTTTATCCAATAAAAGCTTTAAATCATTTTATTTTAGCTCCCCCTACCATCACCATTGGATTCTATTGTTTAGTATTACAATGTCATTGGCCACAATATTTGCATATAAATACCCCCCACAGGGGCTGACATTCACACCCGCCACACCCGCTGACATTCCAGAGTTTTGACGAACAACATCTCACTATTTCATGGACGCGTCAATGCGCGTGCACGCAACGTGAGAGAAGTGTGGGCACACCGTGCCCACGTGTGCCCCCCCCCCACTACAACGCTGATGGTCGTAGAGACCAAGCCCTGACCGTCATGTTCCCGGGTTTATATGGCTTCGGGTATCCATCCATCCATCCGTCTTCAACCGCTTATCCGAAATCGGGTCGCGGGGGTAACAGTTCCAACATGGAGATGTGGAGAACACTATATATGGAGATAGTCCATTCCATCATGTCATATGGGACTACCGTCATAGACAGTATCCATTGTTAGGCTGGAGTCAATGGCAACCAGGAATGAACGGCATACGTGTCAGAGTGATGTCATCAATATGACATCAGAGGAACGCATATATACCGGCTTCGCACCTAGATCGGGGTCAGATTCCAGCGGCTCCAGTTGAACATAGGAAGAAGCCTGAGCTGGGCAAAGCACATAAGCACAGCACTCGGGATAGAGATATTAGAGCACTAGACCAAAAGGATAGAACGAGCTAGGCATTGAAGAGTCTTAACAGACATCCGTTAGAGGTTTTGCCGGAGAGAAACGAACTCGCGTCAGAGCCATGGCAGAGCTCTACTTTATGGTGTCAGAAGTGGGATGCAAAGCTATCTGAGGAAACATAATGCCTGAAGCCCGCAGTAGAAGCAAGCATCCGAGTAGCGGCTCAAGACCCTCAGCGGCAACAGTTAGCTTCTCGAATGGGGTACCTGTAGTTGACACAATGGAACCAGCAGTGGATAACCTTGTTGTGGGTATGGAGGTGTCGCTGGACCCGGGAGCAGAGAAGACAGTCGAGGCGGTGATGGATGAGAAAGACAGAAGGAGGAAGGAGGAGGTTGAGACGTGGCGATGAGTGCTAAGGTAGAGTACGTGAGAGAAGAGAGGAGTGGTGGATATATGTGAGTATGTTGGACATAGCTGGAACAGATGATGGGAACAATGTGAATAACTGATGGTTTATATGTTGGGTTTAAGGTCAATGATGGTTGTCATGGTTGTTGGTTTGTTTATGTGTAAGTTCCATTCCAGCCAGCCAGCCTCGGAGATACCATCAAACTGGATCCAACCCCTAAAGGTACACTTGGGCAACATCCAATCCCTAAAGGTACACTTGGGCAACATCCAATCCCTAAAGGTACACTTGGGCAACATCCAATCCCTAAAGGTACACTTGGGCAACATCCAATCCCTAAAGGTACACTTGGGCAACATCCAATCCCTAAAGGTACACTTGGGCAACATCCAATCCCTAAAGGTACACTTGGGCACCATTCAAGGGATTTGTCTAAGAGACACGGCCCTGACGAATAAGGGTACCATTCAAGCAAACACCCCGATGGACAGGGGACGCAACCAACAGCCCAAGGTGGCGAGGATGGACTGGTGCAAGGGTACCATTCTAACACTAACCCGATCTAGACTAGCTCTTTCTCCACAGATACTCACAGAGAAGAAAGGACGGTAAGGGGACACAGGCAAAGAGAATACAACCACACGCCGGTCAGATCAGACGGCAAGGAGACAGACAATAGGCTCATTGTTACTACTACCAAGGATGTCGACAGGAGACGAGATGGGGACCAACTATACCATACCATAGCCTCGGACCCAGCAAGGTCCGGGGTGGATCGGCAAATATCAGAGATAAGACTTCCTGTGACGACTGTAAGAAGCTACCTTTAGACCAGAAATGACAATTGTCAAAGATGGAGATCAATCGAAAATGTATGATCACACAGAAACTGACGTCAGCAAGGGGAAGACGACAGCCTCCCTAGGTGGCAAGAAATGTTGTGAAGTGGAGGGATGTCAATCAATCATCAAGGACGATGATACACAAGAAGAAGATCCAGACCTTATCGACAGTTTGGGTGTCAACTTTTACCTGATGGCGTTTTCATTATAACTAGAGGGAAGCCTTATGAATTTCCATCCAACCATGGGATGGACCTCAAGGGAAGAGAATGAGGACTAGAGGATTCATCCACTATCCAATCAGGGGACAAACCTCAAGGGAAAAGAATGACGAATAGAGGAAGCACCCACGTTCATCTGGCCAGAGATACAGGCTCTATGCTAGAAAGCAGGATGTGATCGAGTTTGGTTGGGAGAGGAAGATCTGAGCTTTTTGCAGGCTTTGCAGGCAGCGCAAGGTGATGTTGAGCATACGAGCAGTGACGGACGGAGTCTACCGTGTTGATCAAGACCAAAGACCTTCTCAGCTTAGCAAGATGTTGCGGACATCAAGACTCAGGGACACCGGACAGTCCCCTCAAGGGGCGGCAAACTTTTCATGAGGTGGCAAGACCCTTCATGGGACGGCAGGACGCTTCAGTCCAACATGTTGAGAAGTCGGAGAGTTAATAGTCCAACATGTTGAGAGGTCATAGAGACAGAACGATATTCAGTAACAACTTGAACCCTACTTCAGATAATTCACCTTCATGTTCCCTGAATCCAACACGGGGCGGCCAGGTGGAAAACATCAAGCATGGAGCGGAAGCACAACACATAAGCTGTAACGGGGCGGCCAGATGAAAATCATCAGGTCTGGAGCAATACCTGACACACAAGCTTCCGAGGGTGTCTCATCGCCCTAGAACCAAGAAACGTTCTTTGAACTTAACATATTTCCTAAGTAAATATGGGGGCGGCTGTTAAGAACGTTTCGTTGCCAAGCTCAACGTTGGGCATTTAGACCTATACATGGAGATATGGAGCGAACCTGTTTGGCCTAACATGGAGATGTGGAGAACACTATATATGGAGATAGTCCATTCCATCATGTCATATGGGACTACCGTCATAGGCAGTATCCATTGTTAGGCTGGAGTCAATGGCAACCAGGAATGAACGGCATACGTGTCAGAGTGATGTCATCAATATGACATCAGAGGAACGCATATATACCGGCTTCGCACCTAGATCGGGGTCAGATTCCAGCGGCTCCAGTTGAACATAGGAAGAAGCCTGAGCTAGGCAAAGCACATAAGCACAGCACTCGGGATAGAGATATTAGAGCAATAGACCAAAAGGATAGAACGAGCTAGGCATTGAAGAGTCTTAACAGACATCCGTTAGAGGTTTTGCCGGAGAGAAACGAACTCGCGGATAAAAAGGCTTCTTATTAAAGAACACATGGAGGATACGAGTAATTATAGAATGCCGTACCGTATTTAGACAGGACTGAGACTTTATTCATCAAAACTTTATTACAGCCGAAGCCAAAGGTAGACAAACAAACAGTTAAAAAACAATATACATTCGTTAAGACAATAAAATCTAAAAAAAGAACAAATAAAAACATCTATAAAAGGCACTCATACCAATGTTTCCACATATGAGAGCTATATCTTACAGAGCTGTACTTTGGATTGATCAACATGTTAATCAACTCATTATGAGACCCATCAAGTCAAGCTAAACATAAGGTTTCTCAGAAGAGCCTGAAAGGTGGTGAGACCTGAGTCACAAAACAGCTGGCTGGCACTGCCACCCCTAGGCCTCTTCAGGAGGATCCTGAGTGCATCGTTATATGCAACCTTAAGCTTGCGCATACTCTCTGTTTTATAGTTCACCCATAAAGGAGCTGTATATAAAGGAGTAGGCTACAGTAAGCTCTGAACAAATTCACCTTTACCTCATCTGAGCAGTAGAAACATTTCCTGACTAACATGTTAGCCTGCACATACAACATACGTCTCTGTCTTTACATGTCCAAATCATCTTCCATCTTATCATTCATAATGTGCCCCAAATATTTGCAACTGTTACACACAGCAAGGGTATGACCAGACAAATAAAACACAGGAAAAGGAAAATTGAGTTTCAGGTCCTCCTTGGTCCTGCATATCATAACCACACTCTTTTTTGCATTGTATTTGAACATCAAACTTAACCCCATATTCAGAGCATATGTTCAGTAGCTGCTGAAACCCTGCACTACTAGGAGAAACGATGGCCAAATCATCTGCGTACATAAAATGGTTAATCAAAGTGTTTCCTATCACGCAGCCAGTCCTACACCCTCCCAGCTGCTTAGACAGGTCGTCCATATAAAGATTGAAGAGGGCTGGGGACAAAAGCCCCCCCCTGCCGGACCCCATTACCTACACTGAAGGGCGAGGAGAAACTGTTCCCCCATTTCACCCTCATATTCTGGTTAGCATACCAGTAAGCCAGGATGCGTATGATGCATCCTGGCACACCCCTCTGCCTAAATTTGACGAAGAGCTTGTGGTGATTTATTCTGTCGAAAGCCTGGGAAGCATCAATGAAACCTACCAGCATAGTAGAGCCATGTCTTCTATACGTTTCTACTGCTTCTTTTAAGGCATATATACATAAGTCTGTACTATGTTTAGCCTTAAAGCCAAATTGATTGTCTGTGGTGCGGATAAAAACACATATCCTATCAAGTAAAACCCTTTCAAGTAGTTTGGACAGTATGCTGGCTAAGGCGATGGGTCTATAATTATCCATACTCCCTACCTTACCAGCCTTGTCCTTAATTACAGGCACTAGGGTAACTGTGAGCATGGAGTCTGGTAAGATACCATGCAACATCAGTCCTGTAAGGCAGATGGACAGCAGCGTTGCGACTCTAGGGCTGGCTAACTTAAGGTGCTCTGCTGTAATATTATCCATGCCACTGGCTTTGTTATCAGCTAGTTGCCTTATGGCTTGATAGATCTCGTTAGGTCTGAAGAGTACACCTTCCTCCTCTATATTGCCAATACAAAAGGGTTCACTTTTAACACAGTTGAATAGAGCATCATAATGCTTTCTCCATAATTCAGTTATATTTTCAGCACCAGACACACCATCAATATTACATGGCAGTACTGCTTTAGACCTGTTAATATTTTTGACCTCTTTCCAAAATCCATTGGCATTATTACCTAGCAGTTTCCCAGCCATGGAATCTGCTCTCAGGGTTTGCTCATTCTTTCCCACAGCCCGCACAGCATGTTTATATCTAGCATTTGTTACTTTTTTGTACTCTAGATCAGGCCCTTGTCTCGGTTTCCCAGCCATAACCCAGGCCCTATGGGCTGCCTTGGCTACTTCATGGTGGCCCGCTACATATTTGTTCCAACCAGGCTTGCTTTTATTTGGCCCTCTAGCATGAGTGAACAGAGGTTTGCTGGCCACAGCGAGAGCATCCACTATACCACTATACATAACACAAAGGTCATTACGGTGGTTGGCATCATTACAATTGACACCACAAGCAAAGGCATCCATAGGCAAGTGAACTTGACTTAACTCATACAGTGCCTATCCCGAACTAGTTCAGGATATTCGGGATCAAAAACAATTTTTTATTTGCTATTTTACTTACCCCGAGCTGCTTGGAGCAACGTGGGTGGTCCCGGCTCGCCCAGCGCTCACCAACGAGAGACGCTAGATGCTCCGACGATTTATTCCATTGAAAATGGTTTAAAATAAAGTTTAGACCCCCCCAATGTTCACCCAATGTTCATTGTAGGCAGCGCGACGTATTCCAGGGTGCCTATCCCGAACTAGTCCGGGATATTTAATGAAATGAATAAAAATGATAAGAGGCCTTCTGAAGCCTGGCCTGATTTTTCTAGCTACTAGCCGAAAGCTAGCAACCTCCCGTCCGGCCGTTATTTGCGAACGAAATCGCCAATCTCCGCCTAATCCAATGAAAGACCGCATCTTTGAAGGCTTATATCTCTGGATTGTGTCTTTAGGGAAGCGGCGCGAGGTTTATTTACGGCGAAATCGCCCAAAAATGATCTTTTAGATGACAAAATGGGAATAGCCATTCTGTTAGCATTATCATCCGGGAACTTTCCATGACGTGCATGAACGTGAGCACGTGAGGTCCTGGAAGGTGAGGTCCTGGAAGCTAAAGCGCTCGCCTATGAGAGATGCGCTGGCATTCTTTGGCCCCTAGAGGGCGCTGGCACTCAATGAGTTAAAAGAGCGTCTGTTCTTCCACTGTACAATAAGACATCCTCAGTGGAGAGCTTTGCCCAGTCTATCTTGGCCACACCCTCCCCACCATTATATTTAGTCACCTCTGGTATCTTGCCAGTATCAATAGTCATCTCCACGGGAAAATGATCAGTAGTGGTAGCTTCATACAGTATAGACCCAAGCGCAGCATGCGCATCTGCAGTACATATAACATGATCCAGCCAGCTAGTTGTACTGTGAGCTTCACTATAATATGTATAGCTGACAGCAGGCAGAAGCTCTTGACTGGATAACACAAGATTATTATCATTACAAAACCTAACCAAATGCTTTGCAAAGTAGGAATCCTTATCAGAAATGTCAGAATTCATGTCCCCCATAACATAAATGCATGCACACTGGTGATCAGAAATAAAGGAGCTAATAAATGCAAGTCTATTAACATATTCATCATCATTTTGTCTAGACTCATACGGTGTATACATGTTAATAAAGAATAATAAACTCCCTGCTATTCATTTTTATTTGTACACCAATACACCAGTCAACTTCAAGACGGATAACACTGATTACGGAGTCAAGCTTTTTGTGCCACAGGATGGCCACGCCCCCCGGAATTCTCCCTCTCACAATGCCATGAGAGAGATCAGTTGTAGACTCCCCCGTGCCATGAAAGTTTTCGTGCACAGAGTTTAACCCCCCCAGATCCTGTCTGGAGAGGAATGTCTCCTGCAGACATAATACATCACACGTTTTCAACAGGTTATCCACCTCGATACGTCGTGCTCTGTCCCCCATGCTGTTACCAAGGCGCAGTCCTCGACAGTTATATGATGTCACCAGCATTATATATTAGGCGGCTTTATTCTTTGCGCGCATCAGCTGTCAGCTCCTCACTCCCCACTAGTACATTGCTAGGAGAGGCTCTGTGAGCACGGGGCTCGTAGTAACGCCGCACAAAAACACCCTCTGGCCATATCTGTGGACTGAACATGTCGGCCACTTCTTTGCAGTCCCCCGTGACATGAAACGAACTAAATCGACTGCTGGTCGTTTCGATCTTTCTACACGTCACCGAAGCATTGCCCAGCTTGTCAATCAAATAGTTCTGCAGAGTAGCAGCATCCACATCAGGGGAGAACCTGGTGGCGAACACACTCACCCTTTTCGTAGTAATAACAGGAATACTGCTCTCAGTGCCAGTGCCAACAATCCCCATGTTCCTCTGCTCCCGTTTCCCCCGAGATGACACGGGGTCTGTCGGGGCTGTCGCTTCTTTGGCGATGGCTTTTTCCGTCCGTTGCTTACAACCAAACTCCATGGCGGGGACCTCGGCGTGCGGGGCTGCTACCGGGAGCCCTCTGCTGTCGCCTCCTCTGAGAAGTGAAACGTCACCACCTCCAGCCTTGCGGGATCAGGCAGCCTCGCCACCTCTCCCCCCTGCGGAGCCTCAGTAGCAGACGCGGCGTCCTTCTCTGTGGAGCGGCGCTCCTCACACGCTGTCACCCGGCTATTCACGGCCCTTGTAGCCGCGGCCAGGTTTTCATTCACAACGGCCTGTGCTTCCACGGTCTTCCTTAGGACCGCTACATCCCCACTCGCTTGCTCAAGCCTTCTGAGCAGGGCCGTGGCATCCATACTGCCAAAGCCAACTGGCGGGAGCTTCTCCAAGAAGTGAGATACAAACATGGGCATATTTTCCCCAAACTCGTTGAACAGGCTTAGACATACTTTTACGTTTTTAACGTCCTTGTCTTTACCTGTGTGTTTAATCTTACGAAGTTTAGTTGTTGGGCAAACTTCAAACAGAAAGTCCTTGGATTTGATGATCCATTCTGATGAGAAGTTATTTGTAGCCAATGAAACAACTTCGTCGTGGTCAATTGTCCTCATTTTGTCAGAAATGAAGTGCAAAAACTCATCAACCACTATTATCTTCCCACAATTGCTTTTAAAAACTTCAGGTTTGTCACGCGGGCAAGCAGTGCCTTCTCCAGGTACACCACCTTCCGCCATCTTTCCAATCAATCCATACTGTACTGTATTAAGCACTTTGTTTGTGAAATCTGAATGATGGTGTAGTTGTAGGGGGCTAAATAAGTCGCTCTGCCCGAACCCATGTAAACCCGGGAACATGACGGCAGTGATGGGCAAGCTACTTGGAAAATGTAGTAAGCTAAGCTACAAGTTACTCTCTGTGAAATATAGCTTAAGCTACATCGAAGCTATCCCAGAGAAATGTAGCAAAGCAAGCTACAAGCTACACGGCAAAAATAGCTAACTACAACAAAGCTACTTCTTTTTTTTTTTTCTTTTTTTTCACCAACCCTAACCCATGATATCATGATATTGATGGTGGTATCAACTTTCCATATAACAAAAAGGCAGACAAAAAATACTCAGTTCAATTGTTTATTAAAACAAACAAACTGGAAACAATTCAAACAAGACCTCACTGTCTTTCTTTTTCTCTCATGCTTTAAACATTGCGTGTACCTACTACCTTGCGGTACCATGGACAAAATGTGTGAGGGAAAAACTGGAAACGTAATAAAAGACAGTGAAACAATAATCAAATAAAGAACAAAAAGTCAATAACCTGCAAGAAAAAGTGCAATAGCCTACCATCTCTAGCAATGGAGACTTTTCACCATACAATAAACTGTCTTTTAAATCAAAGGTCTTCAACAGGGGGTCCTCAGAGTTACTACAGGGGGTCCTCCAAATCTTCCTATCCTTATTATATTAACAACCAAAAATAGCAGATCTACAAGCTCACAACGCCTAGCGGTGCGAGGCGTTGTGAGCTTGTAGATCGGCTATTTCCGGCAAAGAGGTTTGGTGTAGAGGGGAAAAAGAGCAGACTAAGTAGCCTACAGAGTAAAAGGTCAAGTTCATTAGGTAATGAACAAGTGGTTAAATATCTGAAAACACAAATTGACATGAATACAAAATATGCTGATGATTGTGCTGTCAGTGTCAAACAATGACACTATATGGAATCTATGAACAGGTTGTGGGGGTCCCTGCTTCATCTCTCTCTCAACTAAGGGGTCCTTGGCCTGAAAACGTTGAAGACCCCTGTTTTAAATGGCAATAACCTCAGAAAGAAAAAGTGCAAGAAACATTTGATTTGTCTCACAAAACAGACATTAGGGAAAGGTAAACCCATCTTTACATGAACGGTCTGGTTATCAATAGAACAGAACAAACACATTGTGACAGGACTTGAATCCTATGTATCTTTTATACCTCAAGTACATTTAAGTACGTAAATAAGCAGCATGAGGTAATCCGCTTTGAGTGAAACTTTCACATCCATTTCCTCCCTGAACAGTTTGTTCACACGCCAGGTTAGCCAAAAACAAATAAAAAACACAGAACTTGTATAAAACTTTCAAAATAATGTAATTAAATAAAAGTAAATGGCCTTTTGAAGCACCCTGGAAGAAACAGTTAGGCCTATTTAAATGAACAAAGCAGCAACCGTGTATCAAAATAATAAGATTATGGAGTGAAGGGTTTTGAAAAGCCCTAACGTGGATGATGACACTTTTACATTTTTTTACACTCCATCAGTAAATACTGGAAACTTATCTCCTCTCATCCTAGGAGAGACCCTCCCCTCATCTGGTTTCTGCCACGGCAAAAAAAAATAAAAAAATAAAGAAAAGTTTCTCCTCACTAGTGATGGATCCTGATCTTACATGAGGGGTTTGTTCACACGGCACATGAGAAGCTTTTCAAAGTTTGCATCCGAAAGGCGGTTTCTTTTTGGTCGGAAAATGTCTTTTCCTACACTAAAGAGTCGTTCACAAGCTGCACTAGCTGGGAATCCTGTGTTGTACTCGAGGAAGATCTCCTTCATTGTCGGCAGGTTTTGAAACTCTTTGACAAGGTCGGTTTCGGTCGATTTCAAGTAGGCGTCCACTTCATCCACAACTCTTGGTCGTCTCAGTGTTGGGAAGTATCTAGCCACTACATCGCCATCTTCAGTTGCTTCGTCGCTGTCTGCTGCCATGTCATCATCTGGGTTCTGAGCTTGACGCCGTTTTACTTCTGCCTTCAGGTTTGACACAACAGTAGTCTTCTTGCTGGTGGGGATGTAGTCTAATCTGAACAAAGGATGAGCTGCAGAGGCCATGAGCAACCTTGCATCTTCGAAAATGTATCCAAACCTCCGCTTGACCCCATTGATGATGGCATCTACCAGTGGGTTGCAGTGATGTAGGTTGGACTCATTCTTTATGCACTCCATGTCCGTGAGGAGCTTCGAGATTGTTGGAACCAACACTCCGGAGTAGGCCATTCGATCAGACTGTAGTAGATCAAGAGCATCAGACAGGGGGGCCAAAACCTGAAGTAAATAAATAAAAAAAAGACCACAAAAGAAGAAGAAAATAATGATTACTCAAACATACTAGTGCTGTGGTTAGCAGTTTAACTTTAGTATCAGTTTAACTTTCAGTTAATAACCCGGGAGGAAAGATTAAAGGGCAAAACACTCATTTTGAACATTGAACTAGGTCATTAATATACCATAGAGTTGTTGTGTGGAAATAAGGGGAAATAAATCCCCCCTGTTGCCTAGAACTGAATGATTTATTGTGGGGGCATACAGTATGAACAGTGACCATATGACCATTGACCACAATCAATCCTCCAGTTCTAGGCAAAACAGAAGGGGAGGGGGGATTTATTTCCCCTTATTTCCACACAACAACTCTATGGTATATTAAAAGGAGTAGTTCACCCCCAAAATTACTTTTTTTCTATTGATTACTCACGCCATAGAGACTTGAGTTCAATAAAAATAAATTGTAATGGTTGCATTCCTAAGACAAAAATGTGATTATAGTAAATGTACCCCCATTTATTCCAGATGGGGATCCATTTTCAACCAGCTTCAGTTTTAGTCGTTCATTTAGTTTGATAGTTATTGAGAGTTAATTTGAGTTATGCTGTTCTACTGATGTAATAATACACCACAAGTTAAAAAGTAGTATTTGGTGTTCATTCAAGCACATAAGGGTATTTCATTACCTTTACATACTCCCGTATGAAGGAGAGTTCTGTCGCTTTGAAGCGTTGAACCTGCAGCTTCTCACAGGTTTCCTGGACCTCTTGTTCCTTTGTCAGGATACAGGTATTCAGTTTCTTCATGGCATTGTAAGTGGAGTTCCACCTTGTTGCAACGGGAACTACCAGCTGGCATCCTAGCTTGTCTTTGATGAGATCTGAAGCTTGTGTGCTCCTCTGTTGCTTGTTCCATAGCGCCTGGCATTTGCCAATTGTTGATCTCGATATTTTTCTAAATGGCTGTGACTCCGTCACGGCATCCTCGATGTCTCTTGTGGCAACCAGGTTGAGGGTGTGACAGGCGCATCGTTGATGAGGTGGGAGACTGTACTCTGCTTCTGCTGCATCCAAGGATTCTGTGACATTCATGAAGACAGGGGCTTCACCCTCCTCCTCCTCCGCCTCGTCATCTTCCTCCTCTTCTTCTTCTCCTCTTTCTGGGATAATTTCTCTTTGAACTTCTGCAAAGAGACTGAAAGCCTTCACAAAATTTGAACCATTATCTGTGGTGGTAATGCGCACTTTGTCTTGTATGTTGAATTCTCTGTGCACGTCTTCCAACATCTCAGCCAAAACATCATGTGTGTGCCGCCCCACGATCCTGCGACAGGAGAGTGCCCCAGAGCAGATGCACAAGGTGTCTTGGTCTATCCAGTGGACGGTCACTCCAAGAAAGCTTCGGTTGACTTCAGACCATGCATCCGCTGTGGTACATACATGGTTCTGTTTGGACAAAGTCTCAAACAGAGTGCGTTTCATAGATATGTGCAAATCATCAAGCATTCTCCCCAAGGTTCTCCTTGAGATCAACACCTTGGTGGGCAAAATCTTACTGAATAAATGCTTGTATTCTGGCCTCTCCACTGTGTGGAGAGGATGCAAACCTTGCACGATAAAGTTAAGGATCAATTTGTTGAATTGATCTTGGGTTATATCTGCATCCGTTCTCTTCCTGAAATACTGTTCCACACTGTTTTGTTTCACTGGAACAGCATCTTCATGCTCCTCCCTGGAAGCTCTCCTCTTCCTTGCATCCTCACGTACCTTATCGAGCAAGGCCACCTTAGTTGGGTGCGTCCTCTACAAATAATAAAAATAAATCAATGTATTAAACTCTGTACATTGTATAACTTATGAATAATGAAATCAGTATGAAAGTGATATTCTTATTAGACACACTCTGAAGTAGTGCCAATATCTACAGACATGTCAAGCTAAAGTAATACTACTGTTCTAGCCTAGGGCAGTGGTTCTCAAACTTTTCAGGCTGTGACCCCCCAAAATAATCATATTTGAAGTGGAGACCCCCCACCCTGACAAGCACTTAGAATGTAGGAGTTGAGGCATTACATTTAGTTAGACTCTGTCCCACAGATAATATTGTGAAATGGCAGATCTACAAGCTCAAAATGAGCTTGTAGTTTTGATATTTTAACAATGTTTGCCTTTTTCTTATATTAATTGTTAATTTGGCCATGTTTTACTCATTTGTATAGTAACATTTGTTGATAACTTAGATGCAGTAATGGTATTTTTCTTTAATTTTGAGGTATTAAACATGTCTTAAAACTCCTTAAATTCAAATTGTCACTAAACTGTCATCTGGGGACCCACACAAAATCATGTCGAAACCACCAAGGGAGTCCTGACCTACAAGTTGAGAACCACTGTTCTAGGTCTGGATCATATCATGGTTCATGATGGTTGAAATCAATATATTTTCTCTATCTATCAATATGATACATGTCAAATAATATTCCTAATATAGCACATTTTGAAAGTAAAATGTGCTTTTTGTGATCAATGTAGACTGTATATAAATGCAAATAAATATACAAAAACATAATGAATTATCAACCCTACAGTGGCTACTGTAGCCTGCATACAGTGGAAAAATAGCAGCTATAAGTTGGCTGTTGACAAAAGTGCACTTGTGTGTTTGGGAACAGTTGACAATGATTTATATAGCTTTTCATCAGCTCACCTTAATGTGTGTTCTCAAGTTAGTGCTCGAGGTCTTCGAAGTTTTGAGCAGCTTGTGTTTTGGGTGGCACAGTAAACACTTAAACACAAACGTTGTGTCGTGTGTGTTTTTTAAAACCATAAATTGGTCCAGATACGGCCATGGAGATACTGCCGCCGCATTGTTATTGACTTCCTCGACGTCATCGTCATCCCAGTCACTGAAGGAATCTTCTGCGGTAGCGATTCCTTCTGCCTCTGCCATTTTTCACCCATTTAGTTTTCTTTTCTCCTCTTGTCGTGTGTTTCTTTCTTCACGTGTATGTATGTTTTGATTTTCCTTCCTGGTTGGAGCAACATGACCCGCCTATCCTGGCTCTGATTGGCCTACCGTAGTAACCTTACCCAATGGTGAATCGACATAGTCGTCATATGACTAAACCAACCAATCATGGAAATTCTCAGTGGATTTTCCGGGGGGAGAGTGTTTTTAGCAGGTCGTTCAGTCCGGGTGTATACAATAGGCAACTGGGTTAAGGCAGCGGAAGCTTATGATACACTCGGACTGAAAGACCTGCAAAAGACATGCACTCTGTTGATTTCCGCAGATCTGTATTCAGCAGACAATCGTCTCCGGGATAGTAACGTGTAGCGTTTGTTGGACGCTACGTCACTATTGGGGTCTAAAAATAGCTCCGCTACGCTAAAAGCTATTTGGTTCAAAACGAGCGGCGCTACCGTGACGCTACTGAAAAATGTAGTTAAGCTATGTAGCGTCGCTACTTGTAGCTCGCTACTGCCCATCACTGCATGACGGTCAGGGCTTGGTCTCTACGACCATGCGCGAGCTACGACAGGCTAAAATCGCTTTGGGAAATCCGCCCATTGTCATAAATACTTGTTTAAAGTCTTCTTTGAATATGCTTTTGTTAAATTATGGTCCCATGTATTTTAACATTGATGATAAAGTAACGTATGCTGTAGGAGGGCCATGGCTAGCTTGATTGACAAGCTCCCAACCCAACAGGCAAGCAAGTAAGTAAGTACCCTGCCTGTTTCCTACTAACGAGTCTATAGAGAGCGTCATGCCATCTTTTCCCAAGGGTTTCCACTGCTCTCCCCCCCAAGCCATTATAGTAATATATGGATCCCGCTGCTGTGTGCACTGCCGGGGGTTAACTCCACTCATAGCTTGTTAAGTGAACACTGCATAGGACTCACATGGGACATTTGTTGAGTGCTAAATGTTAGATTCCAGATGCATCACTTGATCAAGTCATAATGACAAAAACAATCTACAGACTACAGACAACTAAATGCCTTTGAGTTGAGGGAGAGTGCACCAGCACTCGCTAATGAATAATATATTGCAGCGGGCGGGATGTAGAATTCAACCTGAGTGATTGGTTATTTGTACATGATTCGCTTTACCTTACTTGTTCTATTGATGGCCTCGTTGGGGCCCCTTTGTGCTGAGGTATTTCATACCACGCTAGTCCATGTCATATTTATCAGGTCGCACTTGTAGTGAATCCATCCATAACGAGAACCTCTCCTAGTTATTGAGGCATTGAAACAAGCTTGCCCCCCAAAGTCACAATAATTCAGAATCCTCTCATGATCTGCACTTCTGCAGGATATATGAAATATGACCACGTACATGATCACTATACTTGCACTTGTCTCTTCATTGATCAGGGCGTCTACGGCCTGATAAAAAGGGTTGATAGTGGCTGTAACCTAAACGTTTGTTTGAACTGAGGCTATATGCTGCCCAGTTGTCCGGATTTAACATGAAACAAGCCCGGAACTAAAAGTTAGTAGATTGGCCGCTAGGTACCCTACCCAGTACGGAGATGTGAGAGATTAGGAAAATCTTTTGTACCGGCTGCCCTTAAGCTGTACAACGAGACACATAACGGACGCTTGAAAAGGTCTCCCTTCCTAACTTAGACTTACGGAACCATTGCTGTATTGACTTTGACCTCTAAGGAACAATTGCTGTATTGACTTTGAACTCTAAGGACCTTCCAGGAAGAGTGCTCAGGTGCGCCTTGCGGTGACACGCTTCCTAGTTTCTTTGTTTTTTCGCACTGATTTTTGACACTGCACTATTAGGTTGTTAGTGTTGGTAGTTTCTGAGTATTTTTGCTTTGTTTAACAATGACAGTGAGATACTTGTTTGCACTAACTAGCATTGACTGCTATGGTCTCTTTTGCAAGACACTTTATGTATATATACTTATATATTATTCGCCCCCCTCTATTGATGCACCTTCTCCTTATTGGTACTGTACTGCTCTTGTCTTTGTTTTTTGTTTTTTTCCCTCTTATCTATCTTTCTTACGTCTCTGTAACTTTGTAAATAACTGTATACTGCTGTGCTACTACTGGACAACTAAACTAAATTTCCCCCTTGGGATAATAAAGGTATCTATCTATCTATCTAGGTGCGCTGTTCTGGTACCAAAAGCAACGTGTTCTCCATAGGACTCCATTCATTTTCACCTGAACTTTACATTTGATTTTCTTGCCTTAATAAACATTGTCATAAATACTGTATGGTTCCTGTCGCCCATTTAGGCCTAACCTATAGAATAGGGCTAAATCAGAAATTAGCCTACAAAACAAATATGTTGCTACATACTGTACATGTACTGTAAGCCCCTCCCAAACAGCAAAATGTGTTCCCGGCCTGAATGGGTTAAAGCCCCGTTTCAATCACCATGATATGCGTTTTGTGAAAATATGTTCCCATTCATTTAATAATTGATGTTAAAGCAGGGTGTGCTTTAGGAGGACGCACATGGACAACAGTATATCGTCGTGGTCGGGTGAAAACCTTGTATGTCCAAAACCGTTCGTTTTGCATTTTTCATTTAAAAAATGATTTAAACTAGTGAAAACAGCCGATATACAAGCACACAACGCCTTGCACCGCGAGGCGTTGTGTGCTTGTAGATCGGCTGTTTTCACTACTTTTGTGCGACGGCCTTGTATGATGAAGCAGGACTTTGCTTTACGAGAAAATATACACATTTGAAACTTGGAGATACGAGGTTTCCGCCCGACAGTGACGATATAATAGTATGCGCTCGCATATAAGATTCAAGATTGCTTTATTTGTAATAATGTTTCCATCTGCAAGCAGCGTTTTTTCTCCCAGTTCAAGACGGCAAAGAAAGGCCACCAGGCCACAGGTCTGTTGGCATCACAGTAACCTCTCTACAATGAGGCACCAACACACGCATGCATTGACAGTATGCAGGGGTGTCGCACCAGATTCTGGGCCCTAGGATTCACTGTGGGCCCCCCATGAATGCTTTACTTTAAAGGAGTAGTTCACCCCCAAAATGACTTTTTTTCTATTGATTAGTCACGCCATGGAGACTAGAGTTCAATAATATTTTTAGTTTTTTGTCGCATTCCTAAGACAAAAATGTGATAACAATATATTTACCCCCATTCGTTCCGGATGGGGACCCGTTTCGAAACGGGTCCCCATCCGGAATCAATGGGGGTAAATTTACTCGAATCAAATTTTTGTCTTTGGAATGTGACAAAAAACAAAAAATATTATTGAACTCTACTCTCCATGGCATGAGTAATCAATAGAAAAAAAGTCATTTTGTGGGTGAACTACTCCTTTAACATATACAAGCTCACAGCACGGCACTGAGTGCCGCGCTGCGAGCTTGTAGATCTGCTATTTTTCAAGTTGTTGAAGTCTTTGAATATTTCAAATCTTTCTAAGGTTTTTTTGTCTCATGTTTCTATGTCAGTGGTGCTCAAACATTTTCATGTCAAGGACCCCCAAAATGATATGTATTTGGCCACGGACCCCCATCGCAAAATATTTAGTTCCAGGGACCCCCCAGAAGCAACATTTTACAAATGTTACAAATGTTCGCTTAAACAATATACATATATTCAAAGATTTGCACACATTTTCACGACTTTTCAAAAACAGCAGATCTACAAGCTCGCAGTGCCGCGCTGCGAGCTTGTATATCTGCTATTTTTCAATAGCTAAAGTATAAAATAATTAAGGCCCCTCCACCTTGGGCCCTAGTAACTCAGTCCCACTCCCCCCCGTGACGCCCCTGCCAGTATGCACAATGAGAGCATTGACTCATTCTCTCTTTCAGTCTCTTTTTCTCTCTCTCACACACACAAACACGCACGCACGCACGCACGCACACACACACGCACGCACGCACGCACGCACGCACGCACGCACGCACGCACGCACGCACGCACGCACGCACGCACGCACGCACGCACGCACGCACGCACACACACACACACACACACACACACACACACACACACACACACACACACACACACACACACACACACACACACACACACACACACACATTCCTTGAATCACAGGGCCTTCCAGTTCTCAGCACCGTGCCATTGGTCTTATTTACTTTTTAACGTGACAAAGACAGAGGACGCTGCACACCAGCCGTTTATTACAAAAGCCGCAGCCTTGAGATATTCAGAACCGTTCTGAAGCCCACACACACTTGCACACACGCGCACACACATACACCCTCTCCCCCTTGATCTCCTTCCATAATTCACTTAAAAGTGGCACCTCAAGTCAACAAATGGAAGAGGCTTAATTGGAAAGCGTTGAGGGGGAGTTGGAGGGTTGTTTATTGTCTGTCACGCAGCCACTGGAGGGGTGGGGAGGGGTGGGATGGGGGGCTACATAATGGAATGTCAGCAGCACAGAATGGACCTCGCTGAATAAAAGAGTCTGTGAAGTGCAGGTATGCCTGGAGGTGATGCTAGCTGAGAGCACAGAACAGGGGATCCAAGGGAGGTGTAGCCTGGTACGCGCAAGCCTGATACCCACACAGACGTTACAGATGGACCTCACCTCACTGACTCTGTGAAGGACCAAATGTTCAGACTGCAATGTTAATCCCTGCTGTCTCTGGGCACAAAATATATAATCATTTATCAAAGTGGTTCCAGAGCGAGTGAGAGCAAATCAATTGTCGCAAACACTGACGTTCTCTGGGTAAACAGTATGAGAACAGAAATGCTGTATAGTCGGGGGCCTTAGGGTTTTCTCGTGCTAATCAATCTAAAAACGCCACATTTTGCACACATGTAGCCCAGGGCATGCTCTAATGATTTAGCTATAGCGCCCGAGTCGGCGACCTTCTGGGTCGCCACAGCGGCCAAATCAAGTTGGGTTCCCATCGACTTTCTTTGCAAAATACTACAGGAGGAAAAGAAAATGTGCTTTAAGTAGCATGTGAGGGGTCTAGGGGTTTGTCATGATTCCGAATCCATTGCAAGTTTTGTTGCAATGCAAACACAGACCTCTGGGAGTAATTTCTAAATGAGGTTTCTATGTAGTACAAGTTCAGTGCGAATATAGGGCTTATGATCTGAACAGTCAAGGGAATGGACTTTGAGGATGTACAGTAATGAATGACTTTGCATGCAAGTGAAGAACAAAGCTGCTCTTCTAAAAGTAAGGCTTACAATTTACAAGTTAGGCCTTTAGCAGACGCTCTTCATCCAGAGTGACTTACAATAAGGTAATACATCAATACATCAAATGCACAGAAATAGGCATAATAATCAGAGAGAGAGAGAGAGAGAGAGAGAGAGAGAGAGACAGAGAGAGACAGAGAGATAGAGATTCTCTCTCAACCAAGGGGTCCTTGGCCTGAAAACGTTGAAGACCCCTGCTCCAAGAAAATTAAAAACAAGGTAGGGACATATACGTCATTTTCGCTATCATGCAATTCCAGACGGCAGATTCGTCTCACCATGGGAGCCAGCCCTGCAGCCGGAAGTTTGGTGGCCTGCATTGGATTCCATGGAAGTCCGTGGAGAAGCTCATGAACAAACCAACAACAAACAATTATTCTGACTGTCTTAGACCTTTGTCAAATAATCACTTCTGGAAAATAAAAGACATCATAAAACTTTTTTTTTCTGCTATGTTACTTTTCAATGTGCACACTGTGCAATTTTATAGAGGTATCTAAAGAGTACAAAGTACGTTCTGAACGTGCCAAGGATTTAGTGTTGCCATGTGTGCTTATTATAAGCGACTTTGGGCTTATTTGTCTATGAAGTTGCTTGTAAATATTGGTTGTTGCAGGTGGCGTCTTGGGAGTGTGTGTGTGGGGTGTGTGTGTGTGTGGGGGGGGGGGGGGGGGGGACCCCCAGGGGGTCCGCGGAGGTACTGCAGGGGGTCCGCGAAATTATTGCTTGATTGATGAACATAAATAAATAAATACATTTCTTTTACTCTTTTCCCCCCAAATGTCCATTTATCTTCAAATATCTTTTAAAACATTTTCCACATTTATGTTAAAAATAAAACATGCTTACTGTGCAATTGACATGATAGTATTATTGACATTGTTCTCAATAACCCAGACAGCACAGCGACATAACGCCGATGTCTTCTCTCCCTCTGTAACAATGTAGGCGCTATGTAGCGTCGGGAGCGTTTGCTCATTGGGAAGATGCATTTGCGACGTAGCTGCGCGAACGAGGAGCTAAATTGGCAAGCGACGTCGCAAATGCATCTTCCCAATGAGCAAACGCTCCCGACGCTACATAGCGCCTACATTTTTACAGAGGGAGCTACTAGGTCGCTGTGCTGTTAGGGAAGGTATGCATACGAATATGTTACGTATGAAACACAATGTAATACGTGAATATAGCCTATGAATGCTCAATCTGCTCCATCTGTTCTAAAGTGAACAAGTTGCTTATTTATTTATTTTTTATTGATTGATTGAATAATGTATTAGAAGCCTGGAAAACGTACAGTTTTATGACAGTAGGCCTACTTGTAATCATTGGTACACGGTCAACTAAAAGGAGATCGTAGTAAGCTTTTCGTCTTATTTTAAGCCACTTTATGTATCTCATAACATTGAAAGAGACCGATGGAGCACAGTAGGCTACTTTGCATAGGATATGCAGTAACAAGGGAATGGGCTTTTTATTGTTTTAACCAGTGGTTCTAAGTGGTGGTGGTGGTACCAACGTTTTTTACTTGAGTAAAAGTATCATCAATATTATCAATGTTTCGATCAATTGAGTACAAAGGACCCCATGGAAACAAGCCATAGTCTACTTATACTTTTTTGGAAAAATAATTTTAGCAGAACTTGTAGCCTACTGTACTGTAGCCTACTTCTCTGTACCTGTCTCTGCAAACTGTAAGTAATCAATCAATACAGCAATTTAGAAATAATCTCACAAGTTAAACTCAGGAATTAAAAATGAATGATATTAAAATATAATTAAAGTACCAATATAGAAAGTGCTCATTATGCAGAATGTCGCATTTGAGAAGTTATCAAAATCTTGGCAGATGTATAGCTTGTTGATGGTTATTTTCAATACAGCAGTAAGTGCTCATAAAAGCCTAGTGCCTGCCTGGCCCTAGTTGGTTATTTTGGTCTTGTTTTCCTAGGCCTGGTTGCTTATTTCTCAGAAGCTGGCAACACTACCAGAAACGATACATGACGGAGGATGACGCTGTTTAGATGCCTCAATAAAATTATACAGTGTGCACATAAAAAAACAATTGATTGGAAAACAACCTGTTATATGCATTCTTTTATATTCCTGGACCGATTAACTGACAAAGGAGACAAACGTTCAGAAATAATTTATTCACAAGCATGGTCCAGCTGGCTGTCATCCTTCTGCCATGGACTCCATTGCAGTTCACACAACTTCCGGTCCCAGTTTTGGCTCCCATGAGCGTCAATGGCGGATGCCCAGCCGTTTTGGCGACCATACCTTCTTATATAATATATCTTGCCCTGCTCTAGGAACAAGATGAGCAGGAAATGACACTCATGACTACCACTTGATTCCAGTCGGCAGATTCGTCGCACTTGGTGGCAAATTCACATCGGAAGTTCGGTGAATAACATTAGAGGGGTGTCGTTCTCCATTCCGACATGTCGCCACTCCGAAATTGACTTCTTATTGTCGGAGTGGCGACACTTCCATAGGGGTTAAGTTTAGCGTAAGGGTTAGAGATTCCGAGAGAGTCGGAATGGAGACATGTCGGAAAGGAGACATGTTGGAGTGGCGGGTGTAACCACATTAGAGTCTATGAGCCGGCTAGACCAGCTCATGAACAAAAACTATTTATGAACGACTGAGACCCTTGTCATATAATTAGTTCAGGAATATAAAAGAAGACATATCACAGGTATTTCTACAATCACATGCTTTTCGATGTGCACAGCACATCATTTTATTGAGGGATCTAAACAGAGGCAGGTATAGTGTCTGTCTCGGAGCTATCGCGAGATTTGGTTTCCAGACAGAAAATGGTGGAGAGTCTTGCGATACTAGCTAGTTCAGAAACATACTTTGTGCTCTTTAGATGCCTCTACAAAGTTATACAACGTACACAACTAAAAGCAACACTTCAGATGTGTGAATTTTTTTCTGTTATATTCCTTAGCCGAGTATTTTATAAGGGTCTTTATCGTTCAGATTCTTTTTTTGTTCATACTCTGTCCAGCCGACTCTCATAGACTCTAATGTCATTCACCGAAATTCCGGTGTGAATTTGTCACCCAGTGCGATGAATCTGCCCATGTGGCGTCAGTTCAGCAAAAGCTAGGGTATGGCAAAGATGGGAGTCCTCATGGAAAATAGGCATTACATTTTGGATAACACGGTTCTATTATGAACATAGCAGATCTACATGATGGCGTTGTGAGCATGTAGATCGGACATTTTCACAATGTCAAAAAAAAAAAGAAAAGGTTTCTACGGTTTCTTGGGCTGGATATGGCAGCTTGGAATGTTTTTTCAAGTGCAGCTAAACTTAGCAGTAAACATGCCGCAATTAACAATAATGCATTGCACCTGTGCAGCTGCTGACCTGCAGAACCTGGTAATATACCATTTTGTCAAGATGGGGAGAATACAAGTGTGGAGAATATAATTATAATACCTTGTTAAAGTGACCATTATGTTAAATTTAGCATAGTTATTTTACTGTAATTTAACAACATATTAACCCTTAAGTGCTGTTCGGGTCATTTTGACCCGTTTTACATTTTCATTTGGAAAAAAAAAAACCTACACCCCCTCACCCCTCCCCTCCTCACCCCTCACTTATCTGAAGTTTTCCTTGTGACTGTACTGTGTCTTTGTGGAAATTTTACATTATTTTACATAAACATAAGGTGCTGTAAAGTAACACTGTAATTCAGGGGTGCTGTGGATGAAAATGTTGTTTACAGGGGTGCCCTGAGACCAAAATGTTTGAAAACCTCTGTCCTTGTGTATACGTTCAAGTGTATATTCATATGTGACGTTCATGTGTGTTCACATGTGTGTTCAGCTCTATGTGAGAATGATGTCCTGTTCTTGAACCACAAGTATTCAATTAATGGGCACATCCTATAAGCATGAGCAATATTGCCCAGTATTAAATAAAGTAGTTTTTTTACCTGAAGTTCAGCTAAATCAGTAAAAACGCCTAGCTCTTTCAGTGTTTAATGTGATATAGCAAAGCAGAAATGCAAACATTTACCATATATATCATATGAATTGTTTGGTATTGAGTCAAAGTCAATGTATCATGATGATTTGTTAAGTTAAAATTTATATTAGTGTTGTTTTTTTTAAACCAAATATCCCCCGGGTCAAAATGACCCGAACAGAACGAAGGTGTAGTGAATCTGAACAGAACTTAAGGGTTAACCAGCGCAGATAGACAAAGAGACATTCATGGATTTATATTTAAAAGTAACTTTTATTCTCCCCCCTGGACCCAGGGTATGGCAGCTGCATACCCCTGCCATACCCAATTGACTCCCCTGAATCTGACGGGGAAAGGATTGCGGGGTAGAGAAAATGACGTTGGTGACTCTTCCTGCAGACACGTTCATTGGTTGCCCTTGAAAAGATGCTTGTTACGTTCAAGTAAACAAGTAGCCCCTCACAAATGATGAGAGAGCACACACACACACGCACGCATGCATGCACGCACACACGCACACACACGCACGCATGCATGCACGCACACACGCACACACACGCACACGAACACGCACGCACGCACGCACACACACAAGACTTGTTATCATAGCCCGTCGGAAATATCTCCCCATCCAATAAATCCTCATAAATACATAAACCAATCTCTATTAAAGGTCTTGAGGTGGTGAGGATGCAGGTGATAAAGTGTTGCCTCAAGGTTTTGTCTAATAGCGTTTGCAGCTTTATGATCAGAGGCCACTGATAATATCCCAGTGTGACAACAAACCTGGGAGGTGTGTTGTGCAGGCCAAGCAGCAGACTGCATTGTGGTTCCACAGAACGCACAGCGAGCATGTCTGCTCTTATCCAAACCCCCAGTGAGCAGCTTCAGTCTCTCAGCTCAAACACTGAGCCGTGTGATTCAGGAAGAACTGCTGAATCGCCGACAAAGTGGATCTAGATGTTTTAACACCTGCGATCTGTGGTCAGCAAACTCCCGATATCAGAACTGACATTGCGACCGTCAGGTCACAGTTACTATGAAAAGCTCCACCGGCTGTCAGTCTGTCCGTCATGTCACACTTTTGCCCCTACACTTATCTCTGGCACCGTTGGCCCTATCAATGCCAAACTTTGCACACACACTCCCTGGATGGCAAATCACAACCTCCGCACCTGATTTCTCACCTTTTCTTTCTCACCCTCTTCTAGCGCCACCATCAGGACGATTTTTGCAAAACACATTTTTGGACACTGCTCCTACAGATTTTGGCCTAAAATCACAATCCTCAGCTACTTAACCTCACAGAATAATGGCTAAACTTAACCTTGCTTTCACTCTGAAACTAACCATAAACCTATAACTTTGAAATGCAACTTTCTTTTTTACTAAAACAATAAAAAAATCCCACCCAGTGTGAAGTGAGCGGTGTCTTTTATGAGTTAATTTAATTAAACGTCCCGCAGAGCTTGGTCAATGCCCAGCTTTGCGGGACGGACAGACGGACCTACGGACGGACAGACAAACACACAAAGCCAGATGTAGGAGCGCTTATAGTACCGCTGACAAATGGTGGGGTCCAGAAACATTGATGCATCACTTGTCATGCAAAGCCTGGTTGTCATGACCATGCCAAAGGAGCTTCCCTGCATAGTGTCAAGGCAATCCATCCTGAAATCACCTTTACAGACGGGTCCTGCTGTACTGTAACTATTATCTTACCAGTGGTGTAAAGTAACTAAGTACATTTACTTAAGTAAAGTACTTCAGTACAATTTTGAGGTATCTGTACTTTACTTGAGTATTTCCAATTTCCAATACTTTTACTTCTACTCCACTACATCTCGGTTTAGTTAGGGTGCCCTCACACCAAAGTACCTATGAGAGTGGAATCCGCGTTCCGCCAATGCATTTCAATGAGAATGAAGCGGTTTCATGCCAGCAGAGGATTTCTGCAAAAAAAGCTCCCTTCTCATTGAAATGCATTGGCGGAATGCGGATTCCACTCTCATAGGTATTTTGGTCTGAGGGCACCCTTACTAGTTACTTTGCAGATATTCTAATATTATAAAACATACATAAACCACTTTAGCCTTATTTTATACTTTGGCTATTTGAAAATAGCAGATCTACAAGCTCACAACGTGTTGCGATGTGACGCGTAGTGAGCTTGCAGATCTGCTATTTTCAAACATTTTGTACTTTTACTTTTAGTACTTTAAGTACATTTTGATGCCGATACTTCTGTAGTTTTACTCAAGTGCACTTTCAATTCCGTACTTTTTTTCCTGAGTTTTTCCACTGCAGTATTGATACTTTTACTTAAGTAAAATATGTAAGTACTTTAACCACCACTGTATCTTACACAGTCTTCAGTGAATGATCCACATGTAATTATCAACCGGTCCCTTCTGACACCGGAGAACAAGAATTCTATAATGAAATGGACACCAAGATACACATTGTGGATTCAGGCAGTGTTAGTCTGAGGTGCTACAGCTAAGTGACATTTATGCAAGTACTGCTGACGGGTGTGAGACAGGAACTGTGCCCATGGCTACGTGAAAACACCTCGGGCTCTGTCAGTGTGTCCGTGCTCTGCTTATTGGTCGTTGTGTCCCTAGCTCCCTATTCTGCCTATTATTCATTGTGTGCCCACGCTCTGACTGGTTCCTGCTGCCAGGGACGTGCTGGGCCCCTGATTCAGCCCGGGAAAAAGAATATCAGAGGCCCTCATTGCGTGCTATGGAGAGAGATCTCTCTCTATAGCGCTGCTGCTACTCAAAGATTTGCCATTTCAGATCATGACAAGTGACAAGCCAGTGGGCCAATTACTGTACATGAGTTATATTTCGTCGTTGTCAGGTGGAAACCTTGTCCAAAACCGTTTGTTTTGTATTTATCATTTTAAAAAATGATTTAAACTAGTGAAAACAGCCGATCTACAAGCACACAACGCCTTGCGGTTTTGTGCTTGTAGATCTGCTGTTTTCACTACTTTTGTGCAACGGCCTTATATGATGAAGCAGGGCTTAGCTTTGCGAAGAAATGTATACATTTGAAACTTGGAGATACGAGGTTTCTGCCCGACAGTGACGATTTACTTTGTTGGCCGCCCAGCCCCCAAAATGGAACGAAGGCCAACATTTTATTTTTATTTTTTTCCTAATGGCCGGCCTGGACCGGCAGGGAATGAACCGGCCGTTCTGGAGTTGTCCCGCTTTTCCCAATGGCCAGCACGTCCCTGCTGCCTGTGCCTGCACACTGTGTCTTCAGCCTGCTGTTCATTGTGTCCCACACTACTTTTCATTGTCCATTGATTATCCGGAACACCGGAACATCAGTGGGTCGTCTGGTATAAAGGTATGTAGCACGGCATGTACAGTATAAAGTAAGGGTGCAACAATACATGTATTCGTATTGAACCGTTCAATACGAGGGTGTGTACCGAACCGAATGACCCGGTACCGAACAATACAATACAATACCACTCCACATCCACATTCCCCTGGAACCCCCTCAAGGACCCCTAGGGGTCCGCAGAGCCCACTTAAGCCCGTATCAGAGTGTACGGTGGAGACCTTTCCACCGCAAATTTGAGGTGGAAAGCTTTCCACCTCAAGTCAGAAAATAAGTGCAGGCCATCATAGTTACGGCCCACGGTGAAGTCCTTTACCCCGTCTAGACCGGTTCAGGTCGACCAATCAGTGAACGGGGTGTAGAGCCTGCCTGTCTGATAGTAAAAACAGAGAGATGTGTCGGGACTCACGGTGGAAAGCTCTCCACCGCGAGGAATGATGTAACGTTGTAGTTTCATGACTCAAAAAGACTCGAAAAGACTACACCGCGGTGTAAAGCATTCCACTGCGGACCCGACTATGATACGAGCTTTAGAGAACCACTACCCTAGAGGTTGGGTACCGTATTGTTCAAAGTTAAAACCAAAAAATACGTAGTTATAAAAATACGTTTATAAATCAAGGACATTTCTGTTTATTTTTTGTATCGAAAAAGTGTCGAACCTTGTCACCAAAATATCGAACTGAACCGAACCGTGAATTTTGTGAACCGTTGCTCCATTAGTATAAAGGTATGTAGCATGGCATGTATAACGGTATGTAGCATGGCATGTGTAATGGCTTGCAGTGTTGGAAAGTAGTGAGAGTAAAGTAATTGTTGCGACTGCAGGTCGCAGTTTAGTATGTGAACGGTCACAGCTTGTCCGTATGTATCTCTGTCTGTCTGTCTGTCTGTCACGCCTGACACTGTGGTGTGGTTCTATGGGTGTGTCGCTCTGACGACACTGTGATGTCAGGGTGAACGACTCTTAAAAACACTTATGTTGCTATGATTTCTTCTCTTCAATGTCCCACGTTGCCATGGTTACCATAGACTTCCATGTAATTGCGCAATTGTGTACAAAGTGCACGCCCATGCCTAGATGATGCACCACGTGTGTGCACACTGTTCACAGCTTTCAAACAAAAAAATCCGCTTGGAAATCCGTTCAGGCATTCATGATTTATCAGCCATTATGTTTTCTTCAGATGTAAACAAACATGGCTGCCATGTTTGAAAGAATGGGTTGGTATGGGGGTTAAACATGCAATTTCGCGATCGCGATCATGCCTAATACATTTCTGGAGGTCCAAAAAACATTTTTGAAAAAAAAAATGATTTTTTTTTTCTTTTTTTTTAAACGGCCCAAACTCGGGAAACTCGGGGTTGGCACAGCGGTAGTACCTTTTCAAACTCAGGAAACTCGGGGTTGGCACCAGATGTGTTAACAGAATGCGTTTGCCGCTCTGACATCACGCTCTGGCTTCACTGTGATGTCACACTAACAGAATCCCTTCCCTTGGTGCCTAAGTTTGTGGCCCTGAAGAAGAACTACAGTATTAGGCCTACTGCGTAGAAACGTTGGTAAAAATATATATATCCCACCCGCGTGTAGCTCAGTTGGCACTATACTGACATCCTGTGATGTCATGTCATGTGTAGTTATAACACCATGCGAAAACCCTTGGAAAGCTTACGTCAAACTTGGGTCATCCAATGGGAAAACCCTTTGAAAAACAACAGGCCAACTCAAAAAAAAGTTACTGTGTCGTGGCTACGAACTGTGCAACCTCCTTTTTGAAACGGCGTGGCCACACACCCACATACAGGGATGTTGCTTAATGTCATCGGGGACCGCAGAGGCTGCATTGTGGGCCCCCGGCTGTTTCAAATAAGGGCCACACGACCCTATATATGCAGTCTGTTGATGCCATGAAGTAACATGATGGGCCCCGGGCTGTTTCACATTAAAGCCACCAGGGACTCTCCTGATGCGCCTCTCCTGATGTATGGTATTTTTGCTATTTTAGCTGAAAGAAGGAATTACATATGAATAAAATCAGGTGGTTCATCTGCATTCATATTCTATCATGTTATGATAGAGAGAGAGAGAGAGAGAGAGAGAGAGAGAGAGAGAGAGAGAGAGAGAGAGAGAGAGAGAGAGAGCGAACACAGAGCACCATTGTCGTTGTCGGGTGGAAACCTTGTACGTCCAATACCGTTTGTTTTGTATTTATCATTTTAAAAATTAACTAAACTAGTGAAAATAGTGCGAGGCGTTGTGTGCTTGTAGATCGGCTGTTTTCACTACATTTGTGCAACAGCCTTGTATGATGAAGCAGGGCTTTGCTTGGTGAAAAAAGTACAAATTTGAAACTTGGAGATACGAGGTTTAAGTTATTGAAAAAAACACGGGCTGCTAACATATTAGGAGGGTAGTAAGAGTAACCAGAAAAAATAATGGGTGTTTTTAATGAATCTATCATGGTTAAAATGGAGTTTGAAGTTACAATGGGTGTGTATGTGGAGGCGTCCTGCAGGAGGAGGGCCTGATATCATTTACATCAAATATCTAAATATTGAATCAATCAAATTAAAATATGTCCAGGGTGTTCCTAAAAGCCTGATTAGACGATAAAATGACCAAAAGTTTTTTCGAAAGTGAAATATCCCTTTAATCGGTGCCTGTTTTGGACCTCACTCTCCCTCACTTAATACATTCCATTAGCATGTGCACTCACAATGCCCTATTCCTCTTTAAATATCCCAGCGTTGGCAGAGTGGGCAGATCTTCTCAAAACGATCCTCGCTACGATGTTCAATGGCCATCTATCAAACTGATGCGAATTAGATGCCACATTTATATTTTACGGCTGTCATGGGGGGGGGTGACCGTTCTGCGGAGCTCCTGGAAATGGGGGAGGGGGATGTCACTCAATCTGACGGTGCTGTAATTTGATTCAGGTTACAGCCGATTCCAGAGATGTTTCTGAAGCGCCTGTCAGTAAACCAAGCTCCGTGTCTTTTTCTACCCTCCATTTGGGACACTGAGATTTCATTTAGCCTCCTCATCTATCAGCATCACGCTGTCTTGTTTAACCTCTGCTGTTAACAGTTTGATGGGTTCACGGACATCCAAATGGTGTAAGTGGATTGTACAGGCGCATAGCCGCATAACCAGTGCACTCTATTGGGCTATGACACAAACAAACAAAAAAACACAATTTTGGTGTTTCGCTTCAGCATGGCGAAAATAAATATGCAGGGTATGCAGCTGCCATACCCTGGGTCCAGGGGGGAAAATAAAAGTTACTTTTAAATATAAATCCATGAATGTCTCTTTGTCTATCTGTGCTGGTTATTATGTTTTTAAATTACAGTAAAATAACTTCAAATGCAAAATGTAACATAATGGTCACTTTAACATGGTACTATTATTATATTCTCCACACTTGTATTCTCCCCATCTTGACAAAATGATATATTCCCAGGTTCTGCAGGTCAGCTGCACAGGTGCAATGCATTATTGTTAATTCAGGCTTTTGCAAATCCCGCCCCATTCTGCCCTGTTACTATGGTGGGACATTTGACCCTGGGCAGATTGTTTTTATAGTGGCAGTGAATGGGATTTTTTTATTTTTTCATAGCCTCATTACAGCTATATAAAGTACCAAAGGAAAAACATCTAGGTGATATTAATAAAAAGGGAAGACAAAGGTACAGTAGTTACATTGCAAAACAGGGGGTTTCCCCGAAAATACATGTTTTAATTTGTTTAATCCCAGTGGGACAGAATCATCCATTGCAGATTCTTTTATAGTGGAAGTGGATGGTATTTTTTTATTTTTTCATAGCCTCATTACAGCTATATAAAGTACCAAAAAAAACACATCTATGTGATATTAATAAAAAGGGAAGAGAAAGGTACAGTAATTACATAGCAAAACAGTAGTTTTCCCCCGAAAATATATGTTTTAATTAGTTTAATCCTCTGGATCAGAGAGAGAATAGAAATAGAAAGAGAAAGTGCATTGCATCTTGGGTAGGAAGAGGAGAGCCAGATTATAGTTCTCCTCACATAATAGGCTGGCTTTTCGTAATTCTGCCCATTTAAAATATATGTACCCAATCGTAACTCTTAGACCATTGATAAGGTCCATGTGAACTAGTTTGTTGAAGCTTATTCATTATGATGAGCGAGATCGCTATCACCGCCTGCGGCCGTATTGGACGAATGCTGTGTCGCGCAGAGCGGACAGTTTTTGAAAGCCTGAAGCAACATTCTCCACTGCACAAACTCCACCCCCGATAGCAAAAAGTGAATGGTTTTTTCTGGTTGGCCAGTCAGGGAGTCTCAGGGACCAATCAGAAGGCTGACAAACGGTGAATTGTGGCACGTTTAGTTTAGCTGCACTTGAACAACCGTTCCAGGCTGCCATATCCAGCCCAAGAAACCGTAGAAACCCGAGGGAAAAAAACGGACAAAAGCCGATTTTTCGCACCCGCCCTTTGGTCGTGCACATGAGGACTCCCATCTTTGCCATACCATAGCTTTTGCTGAACTAACGCCACTGCCCATGTAAATGTTGCGGTTTTTCATGCTGCTGAGCAATCATGTGGAAGTCACATTATGCTGCGAGAAATTGCTAAATGAAGAACAAGTTTAACGTGTCATCCCACCAGAAGAGTGGGCGTGATTTTCCTCAGGCCAGGCTGTCAAACAGCCATTCACGCTTCACCAGGCCCATGAAGCTATATTATAATGCAGTAAAAACAGCCCCAGAGAAGCTTACATGCTGTCATGCCCTGTCCATATTATTTGGGGTTATTTGTTTAGCTAAATTCGTCCGGAATTTAAGAGCGTTCTCGGCAAGTTCATCTACATAATTGTATTTATTGGCACTCTTAATTTTCCTCTTGCTTCAAGGACTCGTGGAGCCTTAATGTGCAAATTAATTTAAGGGGGGGGGGGGGGGGGGTAGTTATAAGGACAGCTTTAACTCTAAAATAACATGACGCATTGGGAAATTTAATACCAGTGAAATAGCTCTCTTTCTCCTTTGCAGACCTTGCTCTCACCATGTTCTTGGATAAAATGTTTTTTTTTTTTTTTTTTTTGCCAGTACGTGGATGAGTAAAAATGTGCCCACTGCTCTAATTCGACCAACACCAAATTTTTTACTCATCCACGTATACTGGCATTTTTTTTTTAACCCTCTAAGGCCCGCATTAAGAAATACTTGAAATAAAAAATTGAAAAAAATCAGATGGTGTTGTAGGAGTCCTATTAACACTTGGGGAGCCAAACTCGTTCAGGGACGAGTTATGGCCACTAGATGTCACCCTGCCACAGGAAGTTATATCGTCGAGGGACGAGTCAACAAATAGTTAACTTTTCGAGACCGCAGCTTCCCTTTGCATGCCCTGAATCCATTACGTCACCCAGCCAGGGCAGGAAGCCCCCTGTCTCTCCCCACACGGAAGGATTTTACATGGCTTTAGATACTACTTTGAAACATAAGAACGGCTTTATCTGAGAATGAGGTAAAAACAGCCCCATGGAGGCAGAGAGCTGATTGTTTTCACGGCGACACTTTACCGCGAATTTACCGCGATTTTTTTACCGCGAGTTTCGCGAGCGTTTGTAAACAAATGGAGTACCTCCTCAATCTTCTCTGGACACGCACGTGCACACGCACGAAGCTTGCGGGGCTCATCAAAACATAACGTAAGTCAATGGTGGCACCAGCAACAGCTATAAATGTTATAAACCTTGGCCGCCCATGTGTTAAGAGGAAAATGTAATGTTTTTTTCAAAAAAATGTTTTTGTAAGATTTTATAGCCATAAATCAAAAATCATAAATCATGCTCTAATTTACATATGGGGGATATTTTTCACAATAATAACATATGTACATGTTCTAGACATTCTAATGATCACCAAAAAAAATAGTACAGGCATTTTACTTATGTTTTTGTGAGGTATAGCTTCCATGAAAAAGTGAGATGTTGTTCGTCAAAACTCTGGAATTTCAGCGGGTGTGGCGGGTGTGAATGTCAGCCCCTGTGGGGGGTATTTATATGCAAATATTGTGGCCAATGGCATTGTAATACTAAACAATAGAATCCAATGGTGGTGTTTAGGTGGTAGGGGGAGCTAAAATAAAATGATTTAAACCTTTTTTTGGATAAAATACAAACGTTGTAATATTACAACCGTGGGCCTTAGAGGGTTAAACATCATCTTTCTTTAACTGTAATTCCACTCACGTGGTATATATGCTCAAATGCCCCTGTGGGCTCGCCTACATTGGCCAAACAAAAAGACCACTTAAAAAATAAGAATTGTTGAACATAAAACAGCCATCGCACAATTAATTTGGACTATGCAATGGCTAGGCACTATCTACAAGCCAATCATGGCTCCCCAGCCTCCCTCAAGTTCTGGGGTATTGAAAAAATCACAGCCCCACCACGGGGAGGTGATATAATAAATAAACTACTTTGTAGAGAAGCAATGTGGATGACACCGTAGGCGCCGTACAGACATCTGCGTCACGCATCATCATCTTATCGTCTGCGAATGGCCACTGGGGGCGCCGTACTAATGCATTCTCAATGCAAGGTTGTTTGGTGTCTCTTCAAGAGCGTACAGGCTGCGGTTGAGCTAGAGACACGGCAACGACAAAAAAACCAAACAACCTTCCATTGACAATGCATTAGTACGGCGCCCCCAGTGGCCATTCTCAGAAGATAAGATGATGATGCGTGACGCACATGTGTGAGCACGGCCTTAGAACCCAATGGCTTAAATGAAGAACTAAGCTTATCATGCTTTTTATAGACGGTCCCTGAGGCATTCTTCCCTGTACCCTGTATGTGTTCTGTTTGCATTATACATTTTAAAATGTTTTTATTGGCTTAACATTGTTGGCCCCTATGTCTGTACTTACACTGTTTGTATTTCTACTTTATATGTTTAAAATAATCATTATGCCTGAGACTGAAATGCAGCACCTGGTACCAGAGAGCCAACAACCATTGGTTTATTGAGAGCTACGCCCTCTTCAGTCTCTGTTTAAAGGAACCTCTTTGTTTGCCGCTCCTCATGATTGATGAAGATGCACTAGCATCGAAACGTTAGTCACTCCTGTATACTGGCACCTGAATAAAAGGTTAGAACCGTCTGAGCTGCTCCAGTGTCTCTCTCTTCTGCATTGCACATAGGACCCAGAGCCGTCTAATCAGAGAGTCCTGCCACTGCGGGATCAGAAACAGCGCTGGTCACGTGGTTCATTGTCACTTTACACCTCATAGACTTCAATGCATTTTGTAAACTTCCGGTTCGCCGTTTGTCACTATACGCCAATAGATGTGTGCGTAGAAGACCTGGCCCCATGAAGTGAACGGGAGTGACGCAACTCTCCATTATACGGCTCTGATAGGACCTTGTGAACCCATTTTCTGCCTTGCCGCAAGATAGTCTTCATATATTGCCTTGTTCCTGTACATTTAGCTTGTACTGAGGCATCCTTCCAAAGTGCCAGGATACACTGAATTTCTCCATCTGTCCACGGAAGGCTGCTCGCCATTTCTTCTGTAGAGTTAAACTTAAAGATGCAGTGCCACGATTCCTCCCCCATCCCCCAAAACATGATTATCAGGTATTATGATTATGACAAAGGGAACACATAACAACCACACCAGGGGCCCCCTGCGCTCTCGTAAATCAAAATGCAATTCTCGTACTCTCATGATGTCAATGGCATTCAGGTCGCGTTGTAAGTAACATTTTGGGCAGTTTGATACGCGACTTGGGTGGATAGATCAGGTTACTGCGTTCAGACTGGGACAATTGGCTGGATTTACACTGCAGTCAAATCCAGCCCAAATCCGATTTGGTTCTCAAATTTGATCTTTTGGCCCGACTTTTCACGCTGCATTTGCAAGTGACCAGATCGGATCTGTGTGTTCTGACTGATTCTAACAGCATCAGCCCAAAGCTGCCCTGCGTCTACATATCTGTTACCGTGGTAACGACGTCGGCGTCATGACGTTACGTCACAACGTTGACACTAGTTGATCACGTTCAGGAAATGCGACATAATAGACCATAGTAAACACACGTTACAATATTGTTTTTCTCTCTTCTTTTCTTTACTCTTCTGTTTCACTCTCCTCTCTGGTTTTATCTATTTAGCTCACATGTTTTCTCTCTCCTCTCTTGTTTTTCTCATGTGCTCAGCGTGCTGTAATATGCGCTGTAATCAAATAGTAAATACTCGCGCTCTGTAATGACGTCATTACAGCTCCGCGTGCTCGGGCCGGTCGCACAGCAAGTGGCGTTTGGACAGTTTGATGTGACTTGCATGCAGAGATGGGAAAAGTACTTGCATTCTGTACTTAAGTAGAAGTAAAAGTACTTGTGAAAAAAACGACTTTGGTAAAAGTAAAAGTACTCCATTCAGATAATTACTCAAGTAAAAAGTAAAAAGTACAGGCTTTGAAAAGTACTTTTAAAGTAAAAGTAAAAGTATTTTTACCGTATGTTTCTGTGCAAAGCCAATAGAATTTGAAGGATATTAAACTTAAAAGATCCCCACCAAACACACGTCTTAAAACTGGCCCAGGATTGGTTTCCTAACTATGATGTGAAATCTAAATACAGCAAAGGTTTTCTACCTTTTTAGACTGAGTACCACTTATATAAAAAATATATAGGCCTATACATATCCCACAATCCCAAAAAATTGTAGTCAGTAACGCAATCCGATTACTGCAATTTTAAAAGTAACTACTAGTTACTTTCAGTTAGTCGATTTATGATGACTGTTAACAGTTTTATCATAAAATATCTAATTTTAAAGAATCACATACTGGATAACACAATAGTCCACTTGTACACATACTGTAATTCACAAAAACTACTGCATGTTCAGAAAATAGAATAGGTTAGATCAGTTTCTCAACCTTATTTTTTACCAGTAGGCCTACCACTCAAAAAATATTTGTCTCTCCAAGTACCACCATATGATGTTAAAATACAGTAGCGTACACCTTCCCCATCCTATTCATAGACAGGCACAGTACACAGAAGGCAAAAGTATTCCTACAAACAAAATAAAGAAAAACTAATAGCTTTATATCCAAATGACTGGTACTTTTTAAGCAATGGCCAAATGTATAATGTACATATACTGTACTGTAGGCATATATAAGAAATAGATGTATTGCTGAGAACGACCAGCATCCGTTCTCCCATCAAAAATGAAATAAAATCATGTTTTACAATCCATAACCAGCCTCGATACAAGACTGTCTTGATCCGAGGCTAAACAAGTGAGAAGCACCAGCGCCCACCAAGTTACACCCCTTTTTCATGTCAAGGACCCCCAAAATGACACTTATTAGCCCATGGACCACCAAGCATCACTGCTCAACCATTTTAATTCCAAGGACCCCCAGTTTGACATGCATTAGGCTACGGACCCCCATTTATTGGGTAAAATCAATGTTAATTTAACTCTGGGAGTGTACACTGTGAGAGTTACAGACCCATTGTCCATTTGTTTCCAAACTAGCATTTAGCTGCAAGGGGGTGCATTTCAATTTTGTACACTCTACAGATCCGTAAGGGTCCATTTGGTTTCTTAACTATCATTTAGCTGGGGACCCCCTGGGTTGGAACTCCCTCAAGGACGCCTGTAGGTCCCCGGACGGTCCCCACTTTGAGAACCAATGGCTTAAACAAGCCACTTTATAAGGACTGCCTTTTGCTTACCGTTTTGTAGAAATAGCGTGTGTAGCCCATAGGTGTAGCCTTCATCATGCATATCTCCTTCTGCCTTGTGTTGTGTGCAGTTTTCCTTTCAGATGTTGTAAATATTCCATAATCGCCACTGAACCTATTTGTTGGTGTTAAACTTATCAGTGCTGCCATTGTAATCAAAGGCAGATACAGTGTTCCTAAATCAGATTATTGGCTTTTATTTCCCAACAGAAGCGTAATAAATAACCACTGTTTTCACCCAACTTTCTTCACGTTGAATAAAAACAACAACAGTCAGCCGGACAGTATCCCATCCAATCACAGAGAGGGATGCGTGAAATAGGAGTCATTGATTGGCTGTGAGACGTTACATGCGGAAATGGTGTCAGCAGACCATAGAGTATATCAGCAGACTTACAAATTCACAATGCGTCGCGGTTAGCCGCGCTGTGAGCTTATAGATCTGCCATTTTCGATGCGCACCACCGTCTTACGACTGAACATAGCATAACATGCTGGAGTTCCCTGAACTCCAGCATGGATCCGCTTACGACAATGCTACTGGTATTTCTACTTGAGTATTTTATTGTTTCGTTTCATCTGCCGTGCAGCGGCGCAACATTCATTTAAAAAAAAAGTAGCGAGCCTGTTTTGAAAATGTAACAGAGTAAAAGTACAGATACTTGTGTTAAAATGTAACGGATAAAAGTAAAAAGTACCCAGAAAAATAAATACTCAGTAAAGTACAAAGTACTGAAAAATGTACTTCGTTACAGTAACGAAGTATTTGTACTTCGTTACTTCCCATCTCTGCTTGCATGTGACTTGCGTATAACGGTATGGGGTGGATGTGGTTACTAATTTCAGACTGAGACAGATGTCCTCAGATCCGGAAAAAAAAGAATAATAAAAAAAACAGGAAAACTCAGGAAACTCGGGCCATGGCAGCCTGGGGGTACTGTAATAACTCGGGAAACTCGGGATGGGGCAGCAAATGAGTTAACACATGTGCTACACTATACCAGTGTTTCATTAATGCAACACGACACATGGTGAACATACAGTATTGGCACCCTTGCATTTGTTTAAAATAACACACAACACACAATCGTCTAGATTGCGCACAGTGAAGGAACATCAAGGTCGCTGGAGATGGACTTGGAGCGTTCAGATTGTCCATGCTTGGCTATAATCTGACTTCTGACCTCCTGACAATTCTCTCCTTTTTTGTTTGGTCCATGCTCAGTGTGTGACACAAAACAGCAGAAGTAAGCCATTTACCATGAGAGGGAGTGGGTTGTTGGCTGATTTACCACTGTTTCAGAGTTGTGGCACGAGACGAAGCCGAGTGCCAAACAACACCCTACACCCTAATCCTAACCCACAACCCACGACCCTCGAATGGTAAATTGCTTTTCTACCACTTCTACCATATAAATGAAAGAAAACACAGTTGTAACTTGCAAGGTTATTTAGTTACAATCATTAATTGTTTCAAAATACACATATACTTCCGTCACAGCATACCGTATAGTCCCATAAAGAACAATGATTGCAGCCACAGTCACTGGCCAAAAACAAACAAACAAAACAAAAAAAGAAATCATAACCTAGGCTACTTGTCATGATGTCGATTCACAGTTATTGACACACTTCAATACTGTACAGTAAAGCTGGTGTGGGCTCACCTTCGGTCCGGCTATCACTGTGCCACTGGTGAAGTCCGCGATTCGTTTCCATCGCACGTCCACGCGCACGCAAAGTGCTCCCATCCCATAGAAAACAATGGATTTTCAGATCTTTAGAGTCCATTTTCTTCAAAAAAGACTTTTGATGCCAAGGATGGCATGGCGTTCTCGCTAAAATAGCACAACCATGATAACATAGATCCTCCTCCTTGTTTACCATCTGAACCGGAACTAACGGTGGGTCAATCGTGAAGGTCGTCAATTGGGAATTGTGAGCTCGATCTACTTCCGGCCTTCAAAATAAGAGTGGCCGCGAGTGGGGAAACTGTCCGGCACTTTTTGGGAGGCTCATTGATCTTGGAAATGTTAAAACTGCAACACAACAGTGGGCGGGGTCCATGAGCCAACTCAAGGTTGTTGACTGATTTACCACTGTTTTAAGCCAATCAGAATCCAGTATCTGAACATGTGACCACAAAAAGTGGTAGAATGAGGGATTTACTCCATTTAAACTGGGTGGATTAGTGGTTCCTAAAGCTTAAATTCAACTTGGACTCACCACATGTGAGTTCCAGGTGAATAGCCTGCTTGAAATTCAATTACAGTGTATTTAAAGGGGAGCTCCGGTCGTTTTCAAGGGCTTTTGTAACCCCATATTATCATATTCTAACTTGGAAAACAAAAAAGAAATTTATTTTTGTGGTACATTTCCATTTTTTGGGAAACGCGAAGCTATGACCTCACTTCCTACAGCACCAACCTCACTTCCTCCAGCACCCATAATCCTTTGCGCAAGCAGCGCTTGGAGAAGAGAGCCAAAGCTAAGCTAACAGCGTAACCATAATAACATCCTCGCTGCGTTGCTGTTTTAGTTTGTTTGTTGCTGTTGGTTGGAAGTCACGTAGTAAGAAGATGGGATGTTATGACCGCAGTGATGGTCAAGTTTTGAAACGTGTGCAACTGTGTCGGTGAAACAACGTGGTGTTATGATTGAATGAAGCCGAGCGACGGAGCGAGCCCCGGGTGCTGCTGCTGCCTGCAGAACGATGGGACATGAATCTGCGGTTGTGTAGTGATTAGTAAACATTTCACAACAGATGACTTCCACCGAGATGTAATGGCAGGATTGATGGACACAATGCAAAGCTAAATGTCCCTTGTAAAGCAGAACATAGGTATGTACTGTATGTTTGGAATTAAAATGCCACTCTACGAAACATAATGTATAATGTACAAGCAAAGGTTGCAACTTGATTCATGTTTGTAACACTTATTTTGTTGTCATCTCTTGTCTTTAGAATCATCCATCTAATGGGTGGAGAGGCTTCATATCAAGGTGTATTCTTTCAAGAGGTAGGACTACTTTTAGGCTATTGTTATTGCTAGCGATGCTAATCTTTAGCCTGTAACAGCAGTGCGGTTCCAACATTAATGTAAATGTGCGGGGCACCCAAAAGTGGTGAGATAAAAGTCAACAGAGGGGACTGTATTATAATGTATATGAATCGACAAACAACCCCTCCCCCAGTGGCTGCACAGTAATTATGATGTAACGTGAGCTATTATAAAAGATGATGATGATGATGATACTACACTCTGATTCCTAGTGTAGGCAACCAAACGTTGGGTACTTACAACTGTGAAGTGTGTGAATCACTAGAATATATTTTATTCAGACAAACTCATAAACAAACTGAATCCACATAACTCCATTAAAACACATAGCAGTACTGTAACACTCCCCTTCCCTCATTGACCATACATGAAGCTAGATCGCATTGTTTTTTTTTAAATGTTTTTTACTGATGTGCGTGGTCTAAATGTTATTGTTTTCTAGATTGATATTGCTATGCATTTGTTATATTGTTGTTGATGTACTGACATTATCCTATTATATTGATATACTGTATTACCTGCTTATTGTACATCGCTTTGGATTAAAATCTGCTAAATGCCTAAATTGTAATCATCCAGCACTTTTGCCAGTTACTTTTTATTCTTTTGTACTACACTGTTTTATAAAGTAGGGTTTAAACTTACAAACAAAAAACTGTTTAAATATGGAGATAAGAGGTTTGTGCCCGAGAGCAACCCCCCAACATTACATGAAATATGTAACATGGTAAAATGCAGTGTTACTGTTGTTAGCTTATAGATCTGTTCTTTTTTTTTTTAGCAAACTGGTTTAGGATTCTCATTATTGCATGGTGTGATTACTAGAAATGGGGTAAAAGCTATGGCAACATTTTGAAATGTCATTGTAAAAAATCTGTGTACCCTGAAACATTTTTCCTCCTCTTTGTCTATAATTGCATAAGGTGCTGACACATCACATAATCCACCACGTCCAAGATGATGTCCATAGCAGTCCTGCGGGAAGACAGCGGTACAACTGTCTACATCGCCCTCTGAAGAGATGCCGTAGAAGAAGCAGCTTACAAGGAACTCCCAGGAATATTATTTACTCTCTCGATTCATACAGCAATGTGATCTAATTTTTTAATATTAGACTACTCTAAAGCCTCTTTCAACTCTAATGTTGCCTCGCCTGTGCTCTGTACACCCAGTAATAAGCTTGTTATTTTAATAAGTCAAATTGGGAAATAAGATAAAAGTGAGAGAATAATTTTCCAAATCCTAGGGAGAAAAATAATCATTTACAAGAATCGTGCTGCCCTTCTGCAGATATAAGTGTCTGCTAAATTAGATCAGCTAACACAGGGAACATGTCAGAACCCTAAAACATCCGGGACAACCATGTCCTAGCTCTGGTCGAGAGTGTGCGCTGCTCAACCCATTTTCAGTATTGGCTACAGCACAAACTATTAGAATAACGGTTTCAATTTCAGGTGGACTACACACTAAAAAGGCTAATAAAAACAATATATAACATCATGAGCTTTTTGGTTTCATCCTTGCAATCTGTCATGAAAATATGTATTTACCGGTAATATATTATTTGCTGGAGTAGAGCAGTGGTTCTTACTCTGGCGTCCCTGCAACAATCATATTTGAACTGGGGACCCCCCACCCTGATAAGCACTTAGACTGTAGGAGTTGAGGCATTACATTCTGCTCGATTCCGTTCCACAGATAAATATTGTGAAACTAGCCGATCTACAAGCTCAAACTCCCAGACTCAAAGGTTGAGAACCACTGGACTACAGTAATGCTCTGAAACAGAAGTACTTGCCACTGTGTTTGTTACATTGTACTGTGTTTACTGTGTTACAAATGGCAGGTTCACACAGCACTCCATACTGTGTACATTATATTTCTTACAAGTAAAAACAGAAAAGAAGGAAAATCAAATGTATTGAATCTATTTTATTATCTATTATGACAAGGATCATAGAAATGTTCACATCTCTATGCATTTGTTATGTATAATACAATATAATGATGCCAGGGTAAGAAGACGTCGACTCTCCACTTGCGACGACTCTCCAGGACACTCCAAACGATACCGCAGTGCCTGCAGTGAGAAGAAGAAAATACTGTAACATGTTGCATTGTCTTTGTCACACACAAACGGTTCATCGCCATGGCAGCTTATCGTGTACATCAGGGTCTGCAACCTTTTACAAATGAAAAGTGCCATGGTTTTATTTTTTTAGATAGTGTGCCATGTCAACATGAATTTTAATGACAAGCCATCATAAGTGTGGACATTTTGATTGGAAGGACATAACAATCATTAGACTCTGAGCAATAAGTCACTTATCTCCCAGACTCCCTCCCCAGTCAGAGTTCATAGCTTTAATGAATGTAGAATTATATGCAGGATGTCATTTGCTGCAAATTAGGTGACTTAATTTAATTTACCATGTTTAAAATATATATTTGAAATAAAAATCCTGTCTCACACTTCTGCCAGTGTGCCAGTGATCCCCCCCCCCCCCCCCCCCCCCCCCCCTGTGCCAATGTTGGCACTCGTGCCTAAGGTTGCCTAGCCCTGGTTTTTGTCATGGACATACAAATATTAAATATGACCAGAGACAGATCTGCTAGCCCTAAATATTAGCCTACTAGTGCTGTTCTCAGTGTGTTGAGGGACCTTCAGTTGAAGATGGTTCAAATGGATCACAGGTCTATTTTCTGAGAGCAGTGGTGTAAGCAGTGCTTGTAAAATGTTGAGGCTTTTGTACTTTGAATAATTTCCAGCTTTCTGTACTGGTACTTGACTCGAGCTCGAATCCAAATATAGTACTTGTACACCATTACAATCATTTGAAAACTTGAGTTACTTTGCACATAAATGATTATATTATAAAACCTAATTAATCAACTTTAGCCCTATTTTATATCCAGGCTATTTGAAAATAGACGATCTACAAGCTCACAATGTGTTGATGCGATGTGTTGTGAGTTTGTGGATCTGCCATTTTCAAACATTTTGTACTTTTAAAGTATATTTTGATGCCAATACTTTAGTACTTTTACTTCTTACAGAACGTTTTCTATATTGCAGTATTGATAGCCTACTTTTACTCAAGTATCTTAGTCCTTTTTCCATCTCTGTCAGAGTGTAGACCTACAAATGGGACCAAATAGACCCATAGGAGGTACTGGAAAATAAAAGTTTTGAGAGCCACTGTACTAGTGGACTCCTAATGTGAAATACATAGTAAAATCAGTGCCATCATACATATTTTAAAGTAAACTTAGGCCTACAGACTTTACATTCTGTAATTGGGATTAATATAGGAATGTGCATGCCAGGACACATTGATGATGACACTCACATACACAAATAAGTTATACATGAATGAAACATACCATTGGGTCTCGGTTGTCTCTTCCAGTTCAACTTGGGGATCCTAGCAGCATGGAGCAGTAGTCACAACAAACGGGCAGAATAACTTGGGTGCAGAGAATGGTCCTATGACAGTGTGTATGATGTTAGCTTAGTGGAGTCCCAGCTGGCAGAGAGACGCCTCGTCTTTTCTCTCTGGTTCACGTCGCTGCTTTTTTTTTTTTTTCTTCCTTCTTCTAATGTAATGCATAGCCTACTCCAGTTCATATAAAAAGTAGTTCTACCGAAGATTCTGCCAGCAAGTCCCTATGTCAGTAGAAAACATGTCTGAAACAAGTAACAACCATACTGTTGTTGCTAACTAGCGTTCACGCTACGGCAACCACACCGGGTCAAATCCTACTGTAGTTTCTGCAGCTACAACGGCCTCCCACCACGTACGTCATAGCCAGGCGTTCCATTGGCCGAATCAGTCTATGACGTACGTGGTAGTAAGGCCCCCTACTGTCCACAGAACAGTAATGTAAGGAAATAGACGCGTTTTAGCATGAACGTAGTTGACTAAAAGAACACAGACTTGGTTGAAAACCGGCGAACCACTCCTTTAAGTATGTATGCAAGTCTCTGTGTAGAATGAGCTAGGATTCTGTATTTATTCTAGTTTATTCTATTTATTCTATGTTATGTTCCTCTGCAAACCAAATGCTGTATGTTGATGCAAAATATGTTTTAATTTGCAAAGCTTCTGGAAGATTCTTTTAGTTTTTTTCTGTTTTACAAATGCAAGGATGCCAATACTTTTAGCCACGACTGTAGATAGTAGATCGGATGTTTTCTGGGATTTGGTGTAGAGGGGAGAAAATAACTGGTAAAAGTATATAGGGTGTAGGGTCGAGTGGTTGTTCCGTGAGCATGTATGTCTCATCAAAAGTATTAGGTCAGCAATCTAAACATAGAGTGCGTATTTCAATGATTTATTTATTTATAGCCTTTCTGAATCTTTCATGAGTGCCTGATTAAGCTGCATTGCACATAAACCATGTTATGCAATATATTTATTTATTTATACTGCTTGGTCCAGCAGTTTGTGAGTCCCAGCTGTTTAGCTTGCTGGGGGCAAGGCATGACTAAATGCTTCAATCATCAAACCGTGCCTGAACTGATAAACCCTCAATGTAAACGCCGTAATTTGATAATCGAGACATGAGATTAAGATCTCTACCGTGTCTTGCACGCATTTACTCAGGCATTTACTCAAGAAGGGAATATCTTCAGAAATAGTGTCATATCCTGGAATACATTCCTTACCAAAATATTTATTCACCAATGTGTTTGTAAAGGTGTCTAGTAACACATCCCACATAGACTGAAATTCAGTTTCCCTAGGAGAATCAGTTACAACTTACAGCTGATGAAAGTTGGAGTCCCATTAAATCAACTATACAGGCTAAAACACACTAAAATAAATATGCTTTAAGTAACATGTGAGGGGTCAAACTAGGGTTTTTTAATGATTCTGAATCCATTGCAAGCATTTGTTTTGCATGGAAAACATTCCTTGGGATCAAGGTGGCTCCCACACAACTTTGAAAAGTGATGACTCATCACTAAACAATAATTGTATGGGGGCTGTTTCTACCCCAAGGAATGTTTTTTTGTGCAAAACAAATGCTTGCAATGGATTCAGAATCATTAAAAAAACCCTAGTTTGACCCCTCACATGCTACTTAAAGCATATTTATTTTGGTGTGTTTTATCCTGTATAGTTAAAACACATTGAATGCCCCAGGTGGCGCCAGAGTCATCCCCTCTAACTGCCCAAATCCACTTCCATTGTAGAATACAAGGCCCTGTTGCATCAATGCATGCGTGATGACGTCACTTGGTCACATGACCGTAGTCAGGATGTTGTTGTCTTCCACCCTGTATGGGCCAGTGTAGCATATAGCTGTTGTTTGCCGATCATAATTTGGTCATTTTGCCACAGTTTTAGCCATAACAAATACATCAGAGATAAAGGGCTTTAAAGATGGGGAAATGCATTGGATTATATGGTGAAAAACGGCCGCGCGGTGCTCTCAGAGTCCAATGGAAACAACCTGCGGTGATTGTGCAACATCCAGGCGTAGTCCCTACCTTACGGTAAGATTTAATATTGTTATTGTAAATACAGTAAACGCGTCAAACGCGCCGTGGGCCTCCAGAGACATTAGAGAGTTTGATGCGTTTACAACACCTCGTGGCCGTGGGCATCCGATGAGTTAATTTAATGGGATTCCAACTTTCATCAGCTGTAAAGGAGTCTCCTAGGGAAACTGAATTTCAGTCTTTGTGGGATGTGTTACTACTTACTAGACACCTTTACAAACACGTTGGTGAAGAAATGTTTTGGTAAGGAATTTATTCCAGGACTTTTTAAGATATTCCCTTCTTATGTGCCTGTATTGGACGTGGAACAATGTCAACAACAAATTAAGTTCCTTTCAAAGAGCCGTTCAAAAGACTGTCTCATTTTAGTTATTTAGTTACTTAAGTTATTTACACTTGCATTTCAAGTAAAGAATGTTTGTACTTTTTCCACAACTGTTCATTAGAAAGGAACGGCTCCCTATACTGCAAACCGGATCCCATCGCTCATTTCAAATAGCCGTTCTAAAGACTCGATTCGTTCGCGAACGTCCCATCTCTACGGAGCACCCGGTGAGATTTGCCGCCCGTGTTTGGTTAGACTACATTGAACTTGTTTTTTGATGGGTTGTTAAAAGAAAAGATTCTTGTCACAAGAATGACAACTACTGTTAACCGATTTAGTGCCAATCCCGAGAATACTCGTGAAAAGTACTCGAGTATCCGGAGTGCCAATCCCGAGTATACTCGTGAAAAGTAATATATTACTGTAACGGCGGTTATATTACCGGATACAATGGCGGAAGGTCCGGAGCCGAAATCCGTCGCTGATTTCTCATCATCATGGCTCCACGAGCACAAAATAGTCATCCCATAACATTGAGGTGGACGGGGGATCTCATCTTTAATGTCCATTATCTCAAAACTACACTTTAGAAGCAAAGATGGAGGCAGATGCTCGCTTATATAACACATGGTGAAAAGCTCCGAGCCGATCCGCCATGACACCACGTAAACAACGATCGATTCCGGCGCAGGACGCGATGACGTCAGACCGGAAGTGTTTACGCTGTGGACTTCTGGCCTTCAAAATAAGATAACGGGAGTGAATGCAGCCTGAGGGTGGCATCGTGGACTTTATAATCCGTTAAAGTCAGGGGCTTTTAGTCACAAAATGACCTCTCCTCAAACACGTTGTAATTATAGCTCTAAACAGCAATATGCATGTGCCAGGTTGATGAGGTGCCAGCTCAAACATTTCAACATATCGTAGTTGAGGGGTGGAAACCTTGTATGTCCAAAACCTCCCCTTTTTGTTATTATTTTAAAACTATATAAAATAGCGAAAATAGACGATCTGCTATTTTCACTACTTATGTGCAACACTTTTGTATGAAGTAGGGCTTTAATAAAAAAAAAATCATACTTGGAGATACGAGGTTTCTGCCTGACAGAGACGATATTTAATCGTCCCCTCGCTTTGATCCACCCACATGCTGAACTGTAGCCTACTGTATCTACCATTTGCTATGAATTCTTCATCAGAAGCCGTGTTGAAAATGAAGTGCCTGGTACCGTACATCAGTACTTGTCATGTTAAGGTTATAAACCAGCACGCCATGGCAAGGAAACAGGATCATGTGCAAAGGTGTGGTTGATGAATTGTGCAGAGGTCTGAGCTGGTTCTGCTTAAAGGAAGCATAAATATAACATGCTCATGAATGGAGGAAAGAGTACTCAGATGTTTTACTATGTACTTAAAGTACCAAAAGTAAAACATATGCAGAATGTTCTGGCAAGATCCGAGAAGTAGTCGAGTAGAAGTATTGGAAATTGGACAAACAGTACAAATACCTCAAAATTGTACTTAAAGGGGAAGACCACCCATTGTCATTAATATACCTTAGAGGAGTTGTGTGGAAATACAAAAAAAAAAGTTCCACTTCAATTTTTTGAAATCAGCCTCATGGTGGCGCTATAACAGGCTGATTCGTGGTTTTACCTATAACTCCACCGATCAGTTTCAAACTTTGTAAGCGCACTCCCTGGATGCCAATTCAGAACCTCTGCCCCGCATTTTTCACATGGGCCTGTTCTAGCGCTACCAGGAGGCCAATTTGTGCAAAACTACCTTTTGGCCAGTACTCCTACAGATTTTGTCCAAAAATCACACAAATCGGTAGACAATATCTCTACAGTCATGTGATCGTCATGGATCTGTCTGATTGTCCATATTCCATCCTGATTGGCTGAGATTGGCTTTCAAAATTTGTAAGATTGGTCCGTTTTGGACAAAACGCCATCAAGACGGATCTGTCCCGTATTAAATATTCCATCCTGATTGGCTAAGATTGGCCTCCAAACTTTGCAGGATTGATCCGTTTCGAACAAAATGCCACAAATCAAACACAGCGTGCAATTGTAATGAAATTGTGCACACACATTCACAAAAGGCCAAGGAAGAAATTACACTACAAAATGTTCAAATCAGCCTCATGGTGGCGCCATGAAAGGTCTAAGATTGGTGAAGAACACATGCCACCCTTTTTACATTGGCCTATTATAGCACCACCAGGACGCGTGGCTGGTGGAGACCTGTGCTCGGAAGAGCACTTCTTCTAGTTTTACTTGTGAGCACTTCTTCCATCACTGCTCACTTTATATCTAACTATTAATTTACCAAATGTCTGTCTGTCGTTTGCATGCTGACATCACTGATACTACAGAGTCAGGGGCGGAGTGTCCGGGTAAGCTGGGTATGCGGCCGCTTACCGGACCGCAGAGGCCCGGCCGTCAGCCTCCGACAGTCGGTCAGTCTCAGTCCAAATGACCGTCAATCTGCCTCGCAATTGGGTCCCCTTTCTGTATCGCACTGCCTCTGTTACACCTATTTCCTGTTATATTAACCTGGGTAAAATGTCGCACATTGGGAAGTAAAGGGGGACACACACTTTATTGTGAAGGACAACAGGAAGAGACAGACTTCCTCTAGAAGAGTTGACTTCTATCTTCACAGACAGCCAGGCAATATGTTGTTTACGTGTAGTGATGGCTGCAGTGGAACCGTGCACTTTCATACTTTTGTATCAACTAAAATATACCACAGACACAACGAGACAGGCAGCGATGCACAAGCAAGCAAGGCATTAATCATGACGGTGGACATACATTACGCCAGCGAGGAAACTATACAATGATATTATCGTCAGATCACGGATACTTTCTGATTCTGGAAGTGGAACAATTTGTTGGGGGGGGGGGGGGGGGTTGGTTGTTGTTGGCCCGATCATTGTGGCTCGCATACCTGCCCGGTCTTTAATTGTTCCGCCAACGTACCGAATGTCTCCGCCATGGTAACAATGCCCAACTGACATCAACAAATCCCAACTGACATCACTGACTGACATCACTACAGTGCCCACATTTGCAGATGACAATGAATTATCTTTTCTTTCTTCCTGGCTTTAGACTGGAGCAGATGGCTCAATGTGTAGGCAGAAGCACATTCCCAACACTGACATCCACACTATGCCACTCAAAAGAAGTGCTTTTTCATTTGCCTTGCAGTGCAAACTAGAAGAAGTACTTTTTCATTTGCCTTGCAGTGCAAACTAGAAGAAGTGCTTTTTCATTTTCCTTGTCCCTATCTCATCGAATAGGAGCTGACATTTTCTGAGAAACAACCGAAGGCTTTCAATGAATTAATCTGTAATGGTTTAAGAGATCGGAGCTTACTATGATGTCCATGGAAAGGCCATGGACATGTTTATATTTTGCTCAGCCAGTAAATACCAGACATATTTCCTGGTTGAAGTCCTGTACTGTAGCCTATATCTTTTTTCCAATTTTTCAAAGCGAAAATTCAGCACCACCACAGAACTGAGAAGATTGGCCTTGCTCTTTATTTCATACAACTATTTATATGAAGCGTTGAGGCATAGGTTTAGGCATAGTTTTACTGAGGTTAGGGTAGGGTAGGTTAAGGTTAGGTTTAGGTATAGTTTTACTGAGGTTAGGGTTAAGGTTAGGGTTAGATATAGTTTTACTGAGGTTAAGGTTAGGGTTAGGGTTAGGGTTAGGTATAGTTTTACTGAGGTTAAGTTTAGGGTTAGGGTTAAGGTTAGGGTTAGGTACCGGTCCAGCACCTGCCGCGGCAGCGTCGCGGCAGGCTCCGGTGCCGGAATTGTATTCGCTATCCCTCGAAAGCTTGAAGTGTGAAACCCTATGAAAAGCTAAGCTCATACCATGGTGTGTTTTCCATTCATCAGATTGAGATTGAGGCAGGAACAGAAGCAACAACAATCCAAGTTGTATTCTACTTTACAGGCATGCTGACACCTGGAAAGTCTGGAGAGAGAGTGAGGGGGAGAGAGAGCAGAGAAAATGCACTCGCTGTCCCTCCTATAGCATCCTCCTGGTCTCTGTGTGTTCTGGGGGCAAATAGTCTGTTGGTCTGTCGAGAGAAAAAAAAAAAAAAAAAGCCTACGTTCCTTTTGTTCTTTTGGAATTTGCCCTCCATGGAACAGAACACTCGTTACAGAAGCACAGAACACTGCCAAACTAAGCTTGGCTAATTGATGATTCCTCACAGGGGGATTGTTGAGAAAGCAAGCAACATCATAATCAACACATGGCATCTGGGAGGACTTTCAAAGATTTGATTCCCTTCGCTGTTGGTTTCGCGATGGTTTTGCATGCTAACATTTGAAGTTACTGTTTCTTTCATGCTGGCCAAACAGTTGGCCATGGATATTCAGCCGGTGGATGACATATGGCAAAGAAAGAAAAAGAAATGCAACACCAATACAACATCAATACAACTACACAGAACAGTATAACACATCAACACAACTAAAAAACACAAACCCAACCACACTAAACCAACGCAACACCAATTCAACATCACAACACAATACCAAATGTCTTAAGGCAACACAGCATCTAGACATTCTCTCTCTCTCTCTCGCTCGCTCTCTCTCTCACAAAAATCAAAGAAGCTTTGAGCTTGATCTGCGTGCGCCTGTTCAATGTGATGTCATCTGTGTAGTGTTAAATTGTCCCCGAACACACCAACGCTGTAATACCGCACACAATTTCCTCTCACCTCACGTATTCTGACATAATCAAAGAAGCATCGCAGCAATTTGACGTCACTATTCATCTCTAGGTTGTGCTGCTGTTGCTGCAGCTCCATTGGCTATTAAATGCTGCATGACTCCAGGCATATCCCTTAAAGTCAATGTGTGCGACAAGTTGGGAGGAAGTGGGACTGAGTTACTAGGGCCCAAGGTGGAGGGTGAGGACCTTAATTATTGTATACTTTAGCTATTTAAAAATAGCAGATATACAAGCTCGCAGCGCGGCACCGAGTGCGGCGCTGCAAGCTTGTATATCTGCTATTTTTGAAAAATCGTGAAAATGTGTGCAATCCTTTGAATATCTTTTAAAGGCATACCATGTAACTTTCCCAAGTAGTGGTAGTGGTCACTAGCGGTATTGCAGGTACCGGTATTTCCAGTGTAGTTCCTACATTACAAATTAGCACCCCAAACCGCTTTGACAAAAAGAAAACAAATAAAGCTTGCACTTGTAAAACAGACCAAAGATAATAAAAAAATTGCGAGTTTGAGGGAGGGATGAATAGCTTTGAAAGACGACAAGCTAAGCCACCAACCTAAACAAAACATTGCGAGTTTTGGGGGAATGCTGGATCGCTAGCCATAAATTATAATTCACGTTTATTTTGAAGACGTTTTCAGTGTACAAGAGTTATAACGGCGAGAGGAAGAGTGGATCGCCGCAGTATGATTCATATCAGAATAAGATTGCTAAATGTAAGAGTAGTCCAGAGACAATAACAATGTCTTTCGGAGTATTCACGCGCACACACGACACACACACACACATACTCGTTTTTACTACATACTGAGGACATTACATAGACTTCCATTCATTTTTATGCAAGTCCTGTGGCCTTACCCTAACCCCTAACCCTAAACCTAACCCTAACCCTAAACCTAACCCTAACCCTAACACAACCCCTAATTTAGTGAGGACCGCAAAAATGTCCTCACTTTCCAAAAATGTTCTCAATCTGTTGGTTATAAACGCTTTCTGGTTCTCACTGGGTAGTAAGAACGGGTACACACACACACACACACACACACACACACACACACACACAGACAATGGGCTGCAGAAACACGACGGTTTGCAGAAGGCTAGTGCTAGCCGTTGTCCAGCGTCGCTAAACAACATATATGCCTAACACAAAGAAGTTGTATACCAACGTATGCACTTGCAATTCTAAGTACAGCAATGACAAAATGACAAGTAACAATTAGCCTACGTTCAGTTTTAGTAAACTTACCAGGCTAAAAGAAAACGAGTAAGTTCCCAATCATAGGTGTATTTCTTTTCTCTCTTCAACTTTTCCCACTTCTCGTGCATATGAAGAAGGTAAATCCGCGATTTCTGCTTTTTCTGGTGATATTCCTTTGTTGTTGAGATGATTCTGTTGTTCTTTTCTTTTTTGCGGGTGGGGGTTTAGTTCCAGAACTTCCCGGGAGTTGAGGTTGTTGCTTTTCCATGGTGGTTCAGCTCTGGACTGAATAGCTACTAAAACAGCGGCCAAAAGCTGTTGTTGTTCGAGGCTAAATCAACTTCCGGGAAAGACTCGCTGTGATTGGCCGGTAGTGTGTGATCCGGTAGACAGCGGATACAGAAAATGGGAAGTGACGTAATTATGCCGCGAAAATGGGGGGCCCGCGGTGAATCCTTGTACCCAGGGCCCAGAAATTGGTGCGACACCCCTGTGAGCGACACGAGGTTTGTACAAGGCTTTAGATTTCGAAAGCACTAGAGAGCAGGGACGTGCTGGCCATTGGGAAAAGCGGGACAACTCCCGCACGGCCGGTCATTCCCGGACGGTCCAGGCCGGCCATTAGGAAAAAAGTAAAAATAAAATGTCGCCTTCGTTCCATTTTGGGGGCTGGGTGGCCAACAAAGTATATTGTCACTGTCGGGCAGAAACCTTGTATCTCCAAGTTTCAAATGTATATGCAAAGCAAAGCCCTGCTTCATCATACAAGGCCGTTGCACAAAAGTAGTGAAAACAGCCGATCTACAAGCACACAACGCCTCGCGTTGTGTGCTTGTAGATCTGCTGTTTTCACTAGTTTAAATAATTTTTAAAATGATAAATACAAAACAAACGGTTTCGGACATACAAGGTTTCCACCTGACAACGACGAAATATAACTCATGTACAGTAATTGGCCGACTGGCTTGTCACTTGTCATGATCTGAAACGGCTAATCTTTGAGTAGCAGCAGCGCTATAGAGAGAGATCTCTCTCTATAGCACGCAATGAGGGCCTATACAACTCTTTTTCCTGGGCTGAATCAGGGGCCCAGCATGTCCCTGCTAGAGAGCACTTCTCTTCTAAACAAACTCCCCTCAGAGCCTACTACGCATATACACCTTCTGATGTCTGCCTCTTGGGCTGTTTTCTTTAGGACACCATTACACAAGTTAGCGACGCAACTTCAGCAAGTTTGGTCATACTTGACATATTTGCCATGCTTTGCTTTTGGTGCCAGACTTCAATTAGCCAAGCTCACTGCTTCACAGTCTGGGTGCCTTTGAGGCAAAGCCTCAACCAAACTGTCCTCTCCAGACTTTTATCTGCTGGTAGAGTACACAGCAATGAGATTAACTCTTCATATATAATTTGATAATATTTGGAATTCATTTGGACACTTGAAAAAATATTTAGTATCATTTTAACTGACTAAAAAAAGAAAACATAATAAATCAGTCAGTTCTAACGAAAATGGCTATTATCTCAACATTTTCCTCGCAAAACATAATCACTAAAATATCATCACTGTCGGGCAGAAACCTCGTATCTCCAAGTTTCAAATGTGTATGTCTTTTGGTAAAGCAAAGCCCTGCTTCATCATACAAGACTGTCGCACAAAACTAGTGAAAACAGCCGATCTACAAGCACACAAGTGTGCTTGTAGATCTGCTGTTTTCACTAGTTTACTACATTGTATAGATGATAAATACAAAACCAACAGTTTTGGACATATAAGGTTTCCACCCGACAACGACGATATGCTATAAATATATGGTGCTAGGAGTGAATATTATAATGTAGGGGTGCCTCGGATTAAAAAAAGTATTTATGGGGTGCCCTGAGACAAAAAAGTTTGGGAACTCCTGGCCTAGTATGAATCTGACTCCTGGTCTTTTCTCACTGTATATATTTTTTAATGAATGAAATATGCTGGTACAAGACTCGTCTTTGTATCGTGACATGCTCACAAACATTCACAATCCAAACGGTTGTAGAGCCAACACAACGTAAACATGTTGAGCTAGGCACATGGCAGAGATTACTAGATTGTGTGGGAAAATGTTGCATTTAAAAGTGTTTTTAAATGCATCTCACAGAGTTTTTTTTTTTTCCCCCTTCATTATATATAATATTGTCAAGCCTATCGATAATTATGCAAGGAGCCAGGGTTGTAAATGTTGTGTGGTGAGTTTTTTTTACTGTATACAGTAGTATATTCTCTCTCTCTCTCTCTCTCTCTCTCTCTCTCTCTCTCTCTCTCTCTCTCTCTCTCTCTCTCTCCATCCCCCCCCCACCTCTCTCTACTATATCCATGGTTGGCTCACACATTGCACCTGAGGGATGAGTGGGCAGGATGCACTACCCCTCACTGGCAGGCAATGGCAGCATTATGCTAATACGCAACCAGAGAGCATGATGAAAGAGAGAGAGAGAGAGAGAGAGAGAGAGAGAGAGAGAGAGAGAGAGAGAGAGAGAGAGAGAGAGAGAGAGAGAGAGGAGGGGTGGGCTGGTAGATGAGGCTGAAGAATAATGGATTTCACAGTGTATTCTGGAGATGTGGGGGTGAGCTAGTCCTAAATGTAATTGTCCCTTCTAAAACCCTGAATTGGGTCACGCACATGGGGTGAAAGTACACATGTGGCAGGCAAAGACACTGACTCTGTGGGAGACATGACAACTATATTCATTTCTGATCCTGTCAATCCATAGCAGCCTGGTTACATTCTGCCATTCAGACTCTATGGAAGTGTTGCCACTCAGACAATTAGGCCACATTCTCATAATATAATTCGGTTTAGTCGTGCGAATGGGAGGGGTGAAGTTGCCACATTCTTGCATATTTAATTGATACGTTTGCGCTCACACTGCACATTGTCATCCGAAACAAGGAATCCACATCTGTCCACGGGACACAAGCTGCATAATAATGCCTCCTCCATCTCCCTGTGTTTATTAATTCTGCAAGTTCAACTCACAATGTAACCGCAGGACCCCTGCAAAATTGCGGCGCAGGCGTTAGCCTATTTATCTGCGGTCGACGGTCGTGAACGGGCGATCAAAAAATAAAACCAGCAGCGGCCGGAGGGACTCGCAAAATCTACCAGCAATAAAACAGACAGCAAATACTTTAGCAAGATATGAATATCTACGAAGAGGAGAACGTCAACGTCTCTCTCTCTCTCTCTCTCTCTCTCTCTCTCTCTCTCTCTCTCTCTCTCTCTCTCTCTCTCTGCCCCTCGTCTTGCCCTAAGCTGGCTCCCTCTGTGCGCTCCGCGCGTAAAGCGTCTCCATTTGGACATGATTTGGCACAGAGAGCGAGAGAGAGAGAGCGCGCGCGCGCGAGCAAGGGCGAGAGACCCACACATCGGCCTATATTATATTAGGCCTATAGGCTATAGCCTATATATACAAGTGACTCCAGTGACTTTCCTTTTATCTAACTGTGAGCAACTCCTCACAAATAATACACTATGTGCGATCGAGGGAGCGGTGATCAGAAATTAAATCAATGAGTGGAGGAGGCGGCCAGAATGGTCAGAAATCTAATGAGAGCGGACGGTCTGGAGGGGGATTTAACCTTTTATAAATAACTATGGATTTAACCCGCACATGGCTCTATATAGCCTACCACAATGTTTCATTGCCTGTATTTGAGACAGATGGATTCACACCAACAGTGAAGCGTTTGCTGTAGCGAATCGAAACCACCGTTTTTTTGTGGATTTACATTCGTTTCTTTGATTCGAAAAAGAACACGGATGCGTCTTCACACATGCCCAAACGTTGTGTATTTTCCGACAATACGTTAGAGGATTCGTTTTAATCGCAATAAAACGTGCCTGTGTCAATGTCTGAATGGCAGCATGTCTGAATGGAGAGCAGTTAAGTTGGGTTCTCTTCTCACTTTCTTCAAAGGTGTTACCAATGATACTAATGAAGGCTCTGTTCCATTTCATGTAGCACAGTGGTTCTCAAACCTTTTATTTCAAGAACCCCCTAACTCTGTGAGTTACACGCCTTTTAAGGGCTCATTTGGAACCCCCAAGGAACCATGAGGGTCCATGGACCACACGTTGAGATCCACTGGTGTAGCAGAGTGTTTCCAGTGAGCCAACATGCACAATGTCAGCACCCTGACTCTGTTTGACCGGAACGGAACAGAGCCTTCATTAGTATTATTCCTAACACCTGCAAAGGAAGTTAGAAGAGACCCAACTTCTCTCCAAAATGGCTGCTGTGTATGTTCTGCCACAATGCCACCTCCAGCTACACCTCACCTCTTTTTCAGTGCCACTGTTTCTAGTCAGGGGCCTTGGGCCTTAGGTATATTTCACGCCAATCAGTCTAAAAGCACCACATTTTGCCCAGATGTAGCCCAGGGCATACTCTAATGATTTAGCTAGGGCACTGATTGTTATGGTTCATATCACCTTTTTATCAATACATATTGAGGACCACCGGACCCTAAGGCACAGCCCGTGACTGTGCCATGTCATGTACAGTACCCACAAGGTCTCTGTCTGATAGAACTGAGGCCTTATCAACTGCCTGGAGCCTGTGAATGAGAATTGTTTTGGTTTATAAGGCATAAGCATTTGACACACATTGCAATGCTCAGATTTATGATTACCTCTATCTAGAGCACTCTATTTAGCTTATTATCAATATGACCACTAACCTAAAAAATTTAACATATGTATCTTACACATATGACTTTATTGAAACAACAGAATGATGGAGTAAAACACATTGCTATTGATACACATAAAAGGCAGTGGAGTATGTATATGAAAGAATGCTAAATATACAAATTGTAATAATCTCATACTGCATATTGCACAAAAACAACAATCCACATAAAATGAAGTCACTCTAGGAATATTGTTATATATGCGAGTAGAACCTATGTCTGGGGTTTGATTTTTTTGATGGTACATAGACATGTGTTGCATTTGACTGTGCGCATTGTACTGTGGCAAGTGGATACACTTGATATACAGAAGGGGGGAAAAAGCTTTTCTTACATATCATTCCAACAATTTCTGATTCTGATTATGCTGTGTTGGAAAAGCACCGTTGGTTTTCATCTTGGTAAGTGCATTACAAAGCACAGTGAGTCACATATCATTAATGCAAAATGCATCTTGGCCAAAAACCTTTTGGAAAGCCTGTTTATTTCCCTTTTAAATGGTGTCCCATTTGTAAGGAACATTTGTGGGATGAGCAGCATAGCTGAGTATGTGCGACACACACACACACACACACACACACACACACACACACACACACACACACACACACACACACACACACACACACACACACACACACACACACACACAAACACACACACACACACACACACACACACACACTCACACACACACGCATGCGCAAAGAAATACTAATTTATACACAGTGACATAATAACAACAAGGTTTCTGTTTCAAAATCAAAAGGGAAGACATTTATTCAGACCAGACCATGTATAGGTTAAGTAAGCAAAGTTTCCTGCAAGGTTCCGCGTCTGGACAATAAACAATCTGCAACGCGTGGCGGCCTTGCCAAAATGGGTCCGGAAATGCATGGGAAAACATAAAACGATCGGATAAAAAGGCTTCTTATTAAAGAACACAATGCCGGCCAGTAATTATACAATGCCGGCCAAGATTTATAACTGGTTGTGACTTTATAAAGCATCTGTTTGTGAAATTTGAATGTTGTGTAGTTTGTCTATAGGCGAATCAATTCATCTCCACCAACCGAGGTAAATCCTCAACCATGACGGTCGTACGTCAGATTATCAACGACCGTCATGTTTCAGGGCCAAGCCTTCCCTGGCCTTCATTACCCGCCGCCTAAACTTTGCTGCTTGCTGCAACAACAACAACAAATTTTTTTCACATTTGTGACATACTTACTACAAGCTCACAGCGCGGCACCGAGTGCCGCACTGTGAGCTTGTAGATCTGCTATTTTTGAAAAGTCGTGAAAATGTGTGCAAATCTTTGAATATATGTATTTTCTAAGCGAACATGTGTAATTCAAATTTTGCTTCTGGGGGTCCCTGGAACTAAATATTTTGAGATGGGGGTCCGTGGCCAAATATGTATCATTTTGGGGGTCCTTCAGTTTGAGCACCACTGACATAGAAACATAGGTTTTTCAAAAAACCTTAGAAAGATTTAGAAGACATTTATAGAATCGTGTCAAAAACATTCATAGACTTGCACAAATGTCCACGATTCCACGATTTTTCAAATTGTATGTCTGCTATTTTTCAATAGTTAAAGCACAAAAGAATGCCAAATAATGCGTTCCCAGTTTAATTGGGTTAAACCCCCTCCCTTATGAAGAACATTCATGGGGGGCCCGCAGTGAATCCTTGTACCCAGGGCCCAGAAGTTGGTGCGACACCCCTGCACGTAGGCATGCAGCTCTGACATTTAGAGATACTACATTATGGTTTGGAGATAAACTGAGGCTTAGAAGCAATGGAGCAGGACAGCGGGATACACTTTCTGTCTGTAGATCGAAGGGGAGGAGCTGTGAAAACCTTGATGTTTTAATGTCCTAACACCAGATCCCCAGCAGATATGTTATCACTGTGGGCTGTTATTTTCCGCAGTTAAACATGAACTTTAACACCTGATGTGTTATTAGAAATATTAACTTTAACCATAGAGCGATTTCTCAGAGCGGCAGTCATAGCTGCATGCGGTGTGAAGTGGCACCGCTTCGCACAGCGACGCCGCAGACAGGGGCGTCACAAGGGGGGGTTGGGGGGAAGTGGGACTGAGTTACTATAGGGCCCAAGGTGGAGGGGCCTTAATTATTTTATACACACAGAGAAATAAGGGTACGTTTCTGTACCCTAAAAGGTCCATTTGTCATAACAGTACCCTGTGATTGGTAGAAGGTACTTAAATGGCCCTTATGGTGACAACTGTGGACCTTTATTGCATTTTAAAAGGTACAAAATCATTGTTGGCCACTTAAGGTACATATTTGTACCCTTTTGACCAGGAGGAGGAGCTACTGTTAATGGGGGGAAATGCAACAGTCAGATGTAGTTTGTGAGGGAAAAGACAGTGAGAGATTTATCTTTTGCTTAGAGAGCAAACATGTTTAGCCTACTGTACCTTGAGATTAGTCATAAAATGTACTCATTGGAGTAAGAAGCACTTACAACTAGAAGTTATTCTGACTGTGACTAACATGCCAGCTAACTACTTGCTGGACTGGAGTCTGGAGCCAAGAGCTACATGGCTGACATGGAACATTTGAATTATCTATTTTTTCTCAAAGTCCTGTGAAATCTGAAAGGTGTGGAAGACTGCAAGGCAAAGGTGAGAAAAACTCTCTGTGTTTTATTTTCTTCCAAATTGGTCAAAACTTTAATCTCAAGTGCTGTTTAGTGCTAGCTGTTTGAAAGGTCAGCTGCTAGCAGCTCATGTTATCAGGTTAGAGTTAGCAGGTTGGAATGAATAACTAACTAAATGTAAGGGCATCTTGGCATACATTTGACATTATCCCAAAGAGTGAATAATTAGTTGTACACTAAAAAAGGTGGTTCACATAAATGAATTAACTTAAAAGTATAGCATTTCCTTGTTAAATGTAGTGGAGGGTAAGTATAAAGTAGCCACTCAGACATGTACAGACATGTTCTTTTAGAGTTGCACAGATCAATAAGGTACAATGTTGCCACGCAGGGTACATAAATGTTCCTTTAAAGGTGTGAAGGTACAAAACCAATACTGGCTGGTTAATGTGTTTGTTATTTTGTCATTATCTTTACCAGGGCTTGTGCAAGGAAGCAGGAGGAGAAGCAGGAGATTCTTGGTTGTTTATGTACTTTCAAAACCAAAGGTATATTTTATGCTCTCAAAATATTTTCTCAGTTATTCAACTAATCCATTTTAAGCAGTATATCCACCCCTATTTGTGTGACATCCTGTTTTGCTTCTTTTATACCATCTTTCCTTCTACCCAGGTGGGTCATTGGATGATAATGCCAGAGCCCTGTTTTGGATGTACTGCTCCAGAGCACATCTAGATATAAATGCACAAAAAGGCGGTGGCACTACGAGACCTGCTCTGAAGACCTGTCAGGTAAATAAACATTTCAAGCAGCAGGGAAAACACTTGTCCCTCATTGCCATTCAGGGATATTTCTTAATGTTTATTTGTTAATGTGCTTAAATCTAGAGAAAATATCTGGAGATTCACACCACTGGAGTCCATGTGGGTATGCCAGAAAACCAGTATTCAGCACTGCAAAGTACAGTCAAGTCAAGTTGGAGGATTAAGATGGCCTTCCAGACATCCCAACTGTGTTTACAGGTGACTTTATCCACTCTACATTGCATGTACTCAAAATTGGAAGTATTTATTGGATATTTGTAAAGTAAAAATTGTTCTGCTTGCTAAGAGCCAGACTGTCTGGTATAGATACTGTTCTGTTCCTCATGGATGTGCTGTTTTGAACTTCAAAGTGCACACTATTTATGCCTGTATAACATTTCTTTGTATTTCTAAGTAATTACTAGGTAAGAGTGACTTAATATTGGGTCTGATTGTATTTGTATTTGTATTCCTTACAGTAACACAAGGCTGCAGCACATTACAAACTGCTATTCAAGGATCAAGCCTGCTTCACACTGGAATTCATTTAAAGGTAACTTTAGGCTTGAAGGCAGAAAGATAAAGTTAGCATTTGTGTGAATTAACTTCTGACTTGTTTAGGATTTATGTTTGAGCATAAATATGTGCAAAAAATAAATAAATAATGTTTTTTCTTTGTATTTTAAGATTTAGAACAATCCATTCACTACTTATACTTGTTCTTTGTTCCCTGCCAGATTGTCATGTTGCTGCATTCCAGCCATCAGTTCCTCATGGATACTTACTGCTTCAGACCTTCTGCATTGGACTTTTGACATCAATCCAACTGCTCCTTAACTTGTTTGCCTTTCTGTGAGTTGTCTCATTTGTTCAAAGAAGGAATTACTTTTTTATGTGCGCTTTTAGAAATGTAAATATATTATTCTTTATTTTCATTCTATACTACAGTGAATGGATAACTTGTTGGAGGGTGTGACCTCATGTTTTTTTTTTTACAGTTTTAATAAATGTTTTATTGCAGATCTGACTGGGTTTTATTTTGTGTTTGAAGAAGATCTACATGTTGCTTTTTACAACCTGTAAAAAGGTTTCCAAGAAGGTACAAGATTTTCACTGGGGGTACAGAAATGGTTTAGAGGTACAAACAAGAAGGTACAATGTTGTCACTATAGGGGTACATAAATGATTTAGAGGTAAAAACAAGAAGGTACAATATTGTCACTCGGGGTACAGAAATGGTCCTTATAAGGTACAAACAAGAAGGTACAATAATGTACCAGTGTTAAAGGTACAATTCTGTACCCAGCGAGGGTACGCCCCCAGCGACGAAGCCTTTGTACCTTTTAAGGTACAAAACCGGCCCTTTATTTCTCTGTGTGTACTTCGGCTATTGAAAAATAGCAGATATACAAGCTCAAGGCGCGGCACCGAGTGCCGCACTGCGAGCTTGTAGATCTGCTATTTTTGAAAAGTCGTGAAAATGTGTGCAAATCTTTGAATTATGTATTTTTTAAGTGAACGTTTGTAACTCAACTTTTAAATATTTTAAATATCTCAACTAAATATTTTGAGATGGGGGTCCGTGGCCAAATACGTATCATTTTGGGGGTCCTTCACATGAAAGATAGAAGATAGAAGGATTTGAAATATTCAAAGACTTGCACAAATGTTCACATTTCTTTCAAAAATAGCAGATCTACAAGCTCGCAGTGTGGCACACGTTGCTATTTTTCAATAGTTAAGGCACACAATAATGCGTAATGCGTTTTCCACTACAGTACCTATCTTGCAAGCTCTCAATGAAGGCGGTCGCAAAATGTCTCGCTCTCTCTATCTCTCTCCCTCCCTCGTGTGTCTACCCGCTGCTTTACGGAGAGTTTTTCTCTACACTGTCTCTTCGAAAACTATCAAAACTATTAACCATGGATATCGTGAACTGGTCTCTCAATGCTTTTGACTACCTTTTTTCAACAAGGAAATCTGGCTCGGGGGAGCCCACCTGTCCAGATGGAACGTACGCCGCAGGTTATACTCAATATTATCTTAACAAAGAGGCACGGTGGCGCCTGCTGTGACTTCTCTGTCGAGGTTGGGCCGCCAATCGCGGTCCCCGTTTCCCAGCGCTACGCTGGAAAACGGACCAGTCAAATCTCTCGCGCCTCTGCCAAAACAGCCAATCGCGGTAGCGCGATCCTGGGTTCTCCCCTTGACGACCAATCAATTTGATTCCTTGCAGCGCAGCGCTTGATTCCCTGCGATCAAGCCCCCCCCCACCTCCAGAATCAAGTCAACAGACACTCACTCAAACAGCCATTCTTCCGCGTTCCTGGACGCAGAAGACAGCCAAGGAATAAATACAAAATAACGTTTGATTTTGATTGATTTTGACACTTTGTCAGCTTGTTCTTTTGTCATTCTATGGTCCGGTTACTGTGGTTTTTAATGTGACCCTATTTGGAAATAATTTGGCTGTTCATTGCAACGAGGAAATAGGCTATTTACAAGCCTTTCTCATTTAGTTGTCATGGCCTGCTGTATGTGATGCACCGGACCTGCCTCCCTGCCAAACTACACAGACTGTGTGGGCATCATTTTAATATCCAATTTGATTGACTGATCATTATGTTACATGCTTGCTTTGATTATTTATGGACTGCTGCTGCATGCGCATCATTGCATCTGCATCGGAAAACACAGGTTGAAACGGTTACACCCCGCACATCACCCCTGGAATTAATAATCCCTGCTCCAGACCTAAGCTCCAGTTATTGTATTTGTGTAGTCTATTTGAGAAGCATGAGCACTTTATTTATAGCATTCTAATAAAACCGCAGGTGGGGTTTCCGCGATTTGGGTCGGCTGTCTTTGCACGATTAAATAATGAATTAATGCTTGTTTTTGCCTTCAATTTCATTATAAATAAAATCAAACCAACCACTCATTCAGTTAATACTAATACCTAGTCATAGAATACCTGTAGAATTAGCAGAAGTGGAGTGTCAGTCCATTGTGTCAATTCTGTTTATATAAGATGAGTCTATTCAAAGAAATTATTTGCTAAGTGTGGCTTGCCATTTTGCTCTATCAGTTTCATTCAGCAAATAAAGACCTGATTACTGACACAGTCATTGGTCATGCTGGCCTTTCCAAGGAATGAGGAGACCTTTTTTATCGCTTTATTGACCAAACCATGATTGAATGAAACGGTGGTGTCTTTCTTTTTCTCCGTGATCGTGCGTGATGCGCAGTGCGCCACACCAAAAAAACTGAGTTACAAGATATCAACGCATTGCGTCATGGCGTGTCGACGGCAGCGCATCAACCCGACATTTCATTGAATGACTCCAGCACGTGAGTAGATTGCGGTTAACAATATTTATAGAATAAGGCTACAAAACACTTTATAGACTAATTGATTTATTTCTGAGCTAGTAAGACACTTCATAGGTGTTTCCTGAATCTAAAGAACAATCAATGAAATTGTGTTTTTATTGGCTATAATGCAACGCACCAAATGCAAATGATCACGCCATGGTTTAAATACCAAACTAAAATATAGGCTGACAGCCTACCAAGGCAATAAAAAGCTATAGAATAAAGCTGGGTCGGAGGTTAATGTTGATCGCCCCATAGCTGCTTCAGACCCTGGTCATTTCTCAAGCAATTGCTCTTATTCAAATTTGTATTTATTCTGTGAACTCTCTATTTATTTTCTTGTATGAAATGTGATAGTATCTCCCTTTCTATTTATGCTATCAATCAAAAATCACGCCTGTGGCTGTGGCGCTCTGCATGGCGCGCCATGGACATATATAGGCTACCCGTTGTCTTAATAAACTTTTGCAAGAAATATGACCCTGATTGCAATAACAGTGGTCAGTAGGCCTACATGCAGGCTATAGTTTTGTCTGTCAAATTATCTTTTATTTCAAGACTATAAAAAGCTACAGTAGGCTATATGGGTCCAGTGTATAGACCTATTATGCCTCCTCCTTGCGTCATTTCACCGACCGACCGCATAGCCTATCCTGCATGATTATGTATTCATATTGTTTTCAAACAAGCAAACACATCTAAGAAATTACATATAAAAAGAATGATAAGAAGTAGGCTAGGCCTAGTGAAAATATCCAATCTACAAGCTCACAGCAAGTGAAGAGACGCGTTGTGAGCTTGTAGATCTGCTATTTTCACTAGTTGAGGTCCCGGCAGGGAAAACTTCTAATCAATTTGTGTCGGATATAAATTGCGTCTGCTATCACGGTAATTGGACAATATTTAGGTGGTTGTCAGAAAGAAACGTTCATGCACGCCACGCACCGTGGCGCACGCACTGTAAGTCACCCAGATAAATCTCTCGTTCTTTTGATAGAATACTTTATTAGCAGTTTGCATATAAAAAACACAGGGATAGGGCAGTAGCATTATTCAGATAGTAACATGTCATGTTAATGTTAATGCGTTATGGTTACGTTATGGTATAAAGGCTACAAAGGCTCTGTCTGGAGTCTGGACTTGATCTTGTTGTCCAGTGTGTGTGGTTTACTATGATTGGCGGAGCGCGTCATTTTCTGTTGCCGCGACCTCGACAAACACGCGATGGCCTTGGCGCAGTGGTTAGCGCTTCGCCTCACAGCTAGAAGGTCCTGGGTTTGATTCCCGCCGGGGGACGCTGTGGGTGCTGGGGGCGTGTGTATATCAAAAAGTATTAACTCAAGTCTTCATGGCGTGAGTAATCAATAGGAAAAAAAAGTCATTTTGGGGGTGAACTACTCCTTTAAGGAAACTCCTAAAATGTCCAATAGAGGCTATAGGGTAGCCTATTTAGCTCAAAATCTTGTTGCAAGAGGTTCCAGGAATCAATAATCAATGCAGTAATTGTAATTGCAATTGCAATTGCAACAGCAACACAGATCACAGAGAAAAAAGGGACAGGAGAGAAAGGGAATAAGAGCAATTGTGTAATCATTACAGTCTAATGATCAGAGTAAGGCTTTGGAACAAATAGGAAGAGATCCAAAGGGACAGACAGCGGATGCTCATTAATAGTGACATCTGCACAATAAAACCTGCAGTGTTCATTTAAAAAGATTTGGTAAACGCTTTAATCATTTTTTATAGGGTTTTTCCTGTTCTTTTCCTGTTCTTTCTGCCCATTATTTGACACATGAAATGACAGGACAAACTCTTTTAAAAGAAATTACGCTATGTACATCTTTGTATTGTGCATATTTGTGGGAGCTGTGGGATTTTGTGTTTTTATGGTAGTTTTAAAGTGAAAAAAGTAAGTGGATCACTTTACCCCCTTGATTTCTCTGGTGTGTCTCAGGTTACCCCGGTGCTGGGGTAAAGTGAGACACAAGACCACTTTTAAAAAAAATATATATATCTTTTGTCTTGAATACATTCTGATAACTTGATTGATTGATTGATTGAAACCTTTATTTATTCTCGAAAAGAGCATTGAGGTTCACCCTCATTTGCAATGCTGACGAGATTACATACAAAAAGATCAACAATTAGCATACAAATAAAAAAACAAAAACATCATAGACATCATAGACATTTAATAAGTTAAAAACAATTGCATACCGAGGTAGGGAGATCTAAGAGCATGTTATTAAATTGTCCATAGGATATTGGAGCATTAATTTTTAGCGTGAGTTATAGAGTGTTCCATGAGTCAGGGGCATCAAAACAGAAAGCTGATTTACCTAGTTCAGAGTGAATCGATGGAACCTCAAGTTGAAGCCAGTCACTTGAGCGTGTCTGGTAAGTGGTAAGTATTCTTTTTCCAATCTATCAACATTCTAATATAGGGTGGTAATTTCCCGTCAATAGCCTTAAAAATAAACTGGTACCAGTGTCTTGTTCTTCTCTCAGTAAGGGAAGGCCAACCTGCTCTCTCGTAGAGGGTACAATGGTGGGTGTTGTAGCTTTCACCAGTCATAAATCTCAGTGCTGAGTGGTATACTGTATCTAAGGGTAAAAGAGTAGTAGGGGCAGCATTTCTATAAATGACATCCCCTTAATCTAATACGGACATGAAGACAGCTTCTACAATCCTTTTCCTACAGATCATTGGAAGTTGACTTTGTTTCTGTATAGAAAACCAATTTTCTCTCTGAGTTTGGTGGCTAGATGAGAGATGTGAAATTTAAATGTAAGTTTTTCATCCAGCCAAATACCAAGATATTTATATTCGGTGACTCTTTCAATGGGAGATCCACTAAAAGTATTTATATGCAAACCATCATTGTTTATAGATTTGGCTCTTGAAAATAGCATAAACTTTGTCTTATTTGAGTTCAGAACTAACTTCAGTGAAATGAGAGCATCCTGCAGGGTATTGAAAGCCAGTTGAAGTTTTTCCATGGCTAATTCAACGGAGCTGGCAGTACAGTAAATAATGGTATCGTCTGCGTAGAGATGGGATTGGCAATCTTTTAATTTGGACACTATATTATTTATATAAATGGTGAAGAGAACTGGACCTAACACTGAACCTTGAGGCACACCTTTGAGTAACTGCTGAGATAGTACTATGATTAGTTCTGAAACCTGATTGCTGTGGGCTTAAAATGGAACATTTTGAGAGATATGGTTTGATGGTTGTTTACCAGTGTTTCCAAGATTTTAGCCAAACAAGGCAATTTTGAAATTGGCCTATAATTATTAAGGTCCTCCCTATCACCACCTTTGAAAAGAGGGGTTACATGGGCCGTTTTCCACAAACTAGGGAAAATACCTTGACTGATTGAGAGATTTAATATATGGGTAAGAGGCACTGTAATAATTGGAGCCGCTAATTTAATAAAAAATGGATCCAAGTTATCCTCTCCTGGTGAGCTCTTTACATTAATTGATGCTAATTCATCAAAGACAGCATTGAAGGAGAAGGGAAGGGAAGGGAAAAGAAAAGGACTGATGGAGGTCCAGACGACAAAATTCCTCGCTGGTACTCGGAAGGAGGCCTGCATGTGTTTTTTCAAATAAATCTCCAGCATCCTTAATGCTTATTAAAAGCCAGGCAAATTTCAGCCTGATCTGCAAGAACCACATTATCATGTTTAACATGGGTAGGTAGAGCATTTGTGGATTTGTTTTTATTTAGGGCAATAGCCTTCCAAAAATTGGCTGGGTTCGAATAAGAGCTAGTGATGAGGTCTAAAAAAATATTTTGACTTAGCTTTTCTCACTTCCGTAGTACAAACATTCCTAATTTGTTTGAAGGACAGCCAGTGTGCAGGATCTCCTGAGCGTCTGGCACGGGACCAGGCATTGTATCTCTGCTTAAATAAGGCAGATAACTCCTGTGAGAACCAAGGTGTTGATCTATCTTTAACTCTAAATTTCTTCAGCGGGGCATGTCTGTCAACCGCTGAAATAAAAGCATTAATAAAATAATCCAGAGCCAATTGTAGCTCTGAGAATTCAGTTGTGAGATGAATGTTACTTTGCAGATCGGTTAAAAATGATTGCTCATTAACTCACTTAGCGCCGGTCGACTTTTGGATCGACAAGCTCACTATGGACGTCCCTGCCGATCGACTTTAATCGACTTTTATATAAAAGCATTGTTTAAGCTTTTATTTGGGTTAATAGACGGAACGAAACGGTTAGCTTAGCTTCAGCTGGTAAACAACACGAGACCGTGAAAAAAAAGGATACGATTATGCCGTCATCGCTAAACCAGGCCTTCCTGTTTACATTAGCTTCTGCTAGCCGTTAGGCTCAATGCAAACCATCCGACCCTTACGCAGCTTCACTAGGTCGGATTTTGATTCGGAAACTTTCTGTGTGGCGTCTGTATACGTTCCGCTGCCCATACCGATGGTGGTTTTAGACGATCAAGGACAAATTGAACAGGATTGAGCTCAGATGGCGGCCGGCGGAGCTCCCATTGTGAGTCAATGGAGCGACGTCACTTTCCCATCCTTTACTCTTGGTTTATACATGGCATCTTCTACAGTCTATGGTTTTAGTGTTACGATGGCACACTCTAGTGGTCTTTTTGTGGTATGGTATATCATCATGGCTTATATATATTATATACCCTATCATGATGATAAAATATAGCTATTTCCTGGCGTTATTAGCGCACATTCATATTTTAAGTTGGCTGGCAATAGGTTTTAAAATGTCTAAAATTTATTTTGGTAACTGTGCAAAAATTAGTTTTTGTTAACTCATACTCTGCGATCCCCACCGAAACCGTTGATTTCCTGCTGTACCTCTCTGCGATGCCCGCCGTTCCCGGAAATTTAATTAGCTTTAATCATTATGAAATAATTAAAAGTATGATCGCTGTATATGCCGCTTCGGAGTCTTAGGCCCGCCCCCTAACTGTATCCTGCCGTATTTCCGGTCTGGACCGGATCTAGCTTTCCGTATCCAGTCTGAGCCTGGGCCATAGTCCCGCCTCCATCTTTATTATACAATTTAGCAAAAGCCGCATCCCACTTCCATGCCCAGTCACGCCCACTCTGCCTCCACTCCAACTCAACTTCAACTCAACGGTAGGGAGAACGTACGGAAAAATACCGCCCACCTCTATGCCGATTCGCTAATCGCTAGGATCAGGGGCGTCACTTGGGTATGGCAGGGGTATGCAGCTATATACCATACCCTGGGTCCAGGGGGGAAGATAAAAGTTAGTTCGAAATATACATCCATGAATGTCTCTGGGTCCAGGGGGGAAGATACAAGTTAGTTCTAAATATAAATAATAAATGTACTTGGGTATGGCAGGGGTATGCAGCTATATACCATACCCTGGCTCCAGGGGGTCCAGGGGGGAAGATAAAAGTATAAATCCATGAATGTCTCTGGGTCCAGGGGGGAAGATAAAAGTTAGTTCGAAATATAAATAATAAATGTATCATGCCTGCTGGTAAGGTATGGCAACATGACTGGAGCTACTTCTTCTTAAAATAAATGTATCATGCCTGTTGGTAAGGTATGTCAACCATGTTGCCATACCTTAGCTTTTTCTGAACTGACGCCACTGGCTAGGAACCCGCAACACTTCCACAGGACAGACGGAACGTTGGAAAGTTAGAGCACAGTCCCACAACAGCAAGAGCATCAACACCTACTTTTTTCTCCAGTGACAATGACGACCAAAAACCCAACTACAGCACAAAAAGGTACTGGCAATTACTTTCTGTAAAAAAAAGCACACGCGCTGGTGCTGTCTCTGTGTCCATGCATGTCCCCCTATCTGCTCTACTTGAGTAAAAAGCACAAAAGTAATGCTATTCGCTACCACCCTACGGCCGTAGCTGCAATCTAAAATGTACTCGAGTAAAAGCACAAAAGTAATGCTATTCGCTACCACCCTACGGCCGTAGCTGCAATCTAAAATGTACTCGAGTAAAAGCACAAAAGTAATGCTATTCGCTACCACCCTACGGCCGTATCTGCTCACTAAAATGTACTCGAGTAAAAGCACAAAAGTAATGCAATTCGCTGCGTCGTCTTCGTCCCTCTCTCTCCCCCTCCCTCTCTCTCCCCTCTCTCTCTACATCGTGTCTCTCTCTCCCTATTCTCTCTCCCTCCCCCTCTCTCCCCTCTCTCTCTCCCTCCCTCCTGTGTGTGTGTGTCTATAACACCAACGGCAACATCAGTTGCAAAAAGTACTCAAATGTCCACCCTACGGCCGTATCTGCTCACTAAAATGTACTCGAGTAAAATGTACTCGAGTAAAAGCACAACAGTAATGCAATTCGCTGCGTCGTCTTCGTCCCTCTCTCTCCCCCTCCCTCTCTCTCCCCTCTCTCTCTACATCGTCTCTCTCTCTCCCTATTCTCTCTCTTGCAAACGCGCGCGCGCGTGTGTCCCCCTCCCCCTCTCTCCCCTCTCTCTCTCCCTCAGTTGCAAAAAGTACTCAAATGTTTTAACTTAAGTAAAAGTACTCCAACTACAAGGAACATGCCTGTATTCGAATGTGTTACTAGACTAGAAGTATTCCCATCATCAATCCACTGACACCGACATAAGCTATGAACAACAAGATGTGTGTAAAATTACCTAAAAACATGTACTTTCGAACATCAACCAGGTACAGTAACTTGCACTCAGTGGCTGTTATTTAATTCTGCAAATCAAACCCTCAATAATGAATAAGTAATTTTGAGGCAGACACATAGTAAATAGGCTACTGTGGATGCGATAAATTTGGTGTGTGGGGGGGGGGGGTCTCAAATGTTTTAAAAAAGTTTAAAAAAAAAAAAAAAGTTTTAAAAAAAAAGTTATAAAAAAATAATAATAAATAAATAAAAAATTTGGGGGGGGGGAACTATTGTGGCGGAACTATTTTTTTTTTACTTTTTTTTAGTAAAGAAGCGGCCGTGGACTCTAGATGTGAGCGGGCCGTAGGCCCGCGAACCTCTAGTTGGTTTACATTGTAACAGAAGTGGAAGCTACTCGGCGATGCAAAGCTCGTTTTTCAATCCGATTTTTGCGTTTGGAAACTTTGATCCTGTCTCTACACGCCTGGATTATGATCCCCGCACATATCGTGCGTTTTGTGCGCGAACGTGTCCACGTGTTACCATAGCGCACAGTTGGCTTTTTTCAATGTTTTTTCATGTAAACACTGGCGGATAAGCAGGGATACAGCGTGGCAACGGATATGTCTATTTCAATGGGGTTTTTTTTATTCGAAAACTGTCACCGAGTCTACACGTCTACTAGATGAGTCGCGCACAGATTGTGCACGATGCGTGCGCGTGCCCACGTTAAAAGGTAAGGACAATTTGGCAGCTGCTTACTACAGCTATGTTTAAAATGGCAGCAAAATTGCAAAAAATACTGTCTTTATATTTGCAGACAGTTGGTCAATTCACCGCCGCTGGCAGTAAAAACTGACGCCGGTCGGTTAAATTTTCCGACGGCGTCAGTTTTTACTCCGACTGCCAGTAAAAATAATGAAGGTCGGTGACGGTCGTTTTATTTACAGACGGTCGGTAGATTAAACGGCTGTCACCGACGTGTCAGTGACCTGTCAGTGACGCGTCGGTGTCGGTTGTGCATCTCGCTGTCTCTCGGAAAATGGCCCCACCCGCATGAATGTTTGCACACGACACGCGGTGTACTTTTAACAAGGAAACGCAACCACTGCATGCTGACACACACAAAGGGTATAGAAATGACCGCAAGCAATCGGAGAAAACGCAAGGCACTGTGCACACGCACGATCGTTCTCCAAATACAGGCAAAAACACCTAAAATACCTGGCCCTGAACTAACAAAAAGAGTGGCATCACATATTAACATACTCTACCAGGGAAAATCTTGATAGTCCGAGGTCCCATTCGTCCGACTAAGGTTAGGGTTAGGTTTAGGGCTAGGCTTCTCCAGGTTAGCATTCACCATCATCGGCAGGTTAGCATTCACCAGCTTTCGGCAGGTTAGCATTCACCAGCTTTCGGCAGGTTAGCATTCACCAGCGTCGGCAGGTTAGCATTCACCAGCGTCAGACTAATGGGACCTGAGACTCATGACACATCGAAACAACGCTACGTGCCCCTCTAACCATACAGATTGGACAAAATGTAGTCATTAAAAAAAATCATAGTGAGGCTTTTATTCGCTGGAGAATTGAATAAAAGAACATGAAACTGCCTGCGTCGCACGTCTGTCTTATATGGAGGCGAGGGGGATGTATGTTAATGCAATGTCAAGTCTGAGTGCACTTCCCCTTGTCGTGGGATTTGTATCTGTTATGTTCTGAATCCATGATTCATCCGTCCTCTATCTATCCTGCTCTGCTTTTCAACAGGAGCTGACACTTAAAAGGGTTTCTCAATACACAGGTCGGGGTCCAGGAGTGGGTAGCCAGATATCCTGCTATCAGTCAGACACACATTCACACATTGATGGTGGAGGAAACTCTGCAAGGCACTACTCTGCTCATCGGGAACAGATAGGGGTTCAGTGTTTTGCTAAGAGATCGAAACCAGGAACCTTCCCATTCCTGCAGTAATATGGGTTTGTCTTTCAAAATAGTCAATGCGACTCTGCCCTCAATCCCCTCAATACCCGCATATCGGACTAAACACCCACACAGCCACAATACTATAGGGCAGGGGTTCCCAAACCTTTTTGTCTCAGGGCACCCCATAAATATTGTTTTAATCCGAGGCACCCCTACATTATAATTTTCACTCCCAGCACCTTATATTTATAGTATATCGTCTTTGTCGGGTGGAAACCTTGTATGTCCAAAACCGTTTGTTTTGTATTTATCATGTATAAAATGTACTAGACTAGTGAAATCAGCCGATCTACAAGCACACAACGCCTCGCATCGCGAGGCGTTGTGTGTTTGTAGATCGTCTGTTTTCACTAGTTTTGTGCGACAGTCTTGTATGATGAAGCTTATGATGAAGCGTTGCTTTACCAAAAGACGTACACATTTGAAACTTGGAGATACGACGTTTCTGCCCGACAGTGACGATATTTTAGTGATTATGTTGTGCGGAAAACGAGATAATAGCCATTTTGGTTAGAACTGACTGAAAATAACTTTGTACTTCAAGTTTAAAATGATACTAAATATTTTTTTCAAGTGTCCAAATAAATTCCAAAATATTATCAAATTATCTTGTGGCACCCCTGGACTGCCGTCACGGCACCCCAGGGTGCCCCGTCACCCACTTTGAAAACCCCTGCTATAGGGAGCTCAAACAACGATATGGTAACACCCACCCATAACACATGGGGTAAATTCTCTTTCTACATTGCCACCCAAGTGTGGAATTCCTTTTCCCCCTTCTCTTAAAGGGATCCCTGGCTAATATGACAAATATGCCTTAATACATTATAATTGTCCTCTATAACTACAATGTAAAATTAAAAACACCTTAAATATTTTATTTCTTCTAGAAATAGCTAATCTTTCACTCAATAGGGGAAATGCCTGTCGCAAGTTGATGATGTCATAAATATCATGTGTGGTCTATCCCTATGGAATTTATGGCATGCATGTGCAAAAAAAATACATTTTAAATATTGATTTGATGCTCATTAATCATAGGAAGTATTACGTTTGTTTTTATTTTCACATGCATGCCATATATTCCATAGGGATAGATCACACATTACATTTATGACATCATCAACTTGCGACAGGCATTTCCCCTATTGAGTGAAAGATTACCTATTTCTAGAAGATTTAAAATAATTGAGGTGTTTTTAATTTTACATTGTAGTTATAGAGGACAATTATAATGTATTATGGCATATTTGTCATATTAGCCAGGGATCCCTTTAAAACATATTCAATCAATCAATATCCTGTTCATCATATATAGTGCTCATGTATCATGCTCAGTCTGACTTTTTTTATGAAGCTGTGGTTGCTGGTTAATGTCAGTCCATTTTTTAAATGTGGTATGAAATACAAAATATAGAAACATGAGAACTGGGTTAAATTTGTATTTGTTATAGGCACGGCTAAGAAGAAAACACTGTTAGACCATTGCTCAGAAGGGAAAAAGAGACTGACTTGCAAGCTCAATTAATCTTCAACGTGTTGTGGAGAAGTCCTCCGTGACCCCCGCTGGCAAGTTATAGTAGTGCCTCCAGCCCTTTTCCAATAGACGATGGCTGATATTTTGAAGCTTGTGCACATGTCTGCCTCCTCCACCCTTTGGTCCCACAGTATGGTCAGCTTAATGAGTAAGACGTGTCGATGTCTGGCCAGAGACTCCGACTTACTCGCCCCTCAGCCCCCGTGTTTGAACTAGCAAGGTTCCTCTGGCATAGGACTGCAATTAGGGTTGGGTATTGTCAGCGATACTTTTAATGGTCTTGATCGCATGACGTCGATACTATCGAGTATCGGTTCAGGTAAAAACGAACGATACCTTGTTTCGATACTCTTGAACACACCCTTGTCCGGTCACATCTGTAACAGTTGGGCGACTGAAAGTTTAATGACTGCTTTAGTAGGCTACACTCATTAGCCTACTGTGAAAATAGCCGACAATAGCCTATAATGTTTATTATTATGATGATTCTCCAGTGTCTATACTAAAATGGCTGAATAACTGGCTTATTAACCTATTGTGGTGTGTAAAATAGCCCATAGAAAAAGGCAAATAATAATTATAATAATAATAAATAAAAAGTATCAAAAATGCTATCAAAAAAGGTATCGTATCGATTCCCAGGTATCGAAAAAAGTATTTTATCGATTCAAAGGTGAACAATGCCCATCCCTAACTGCAATACAACAATCAAACATGATATAAGTCAAGGGACTTCAACAGGGGGTCCGGGACCCCTAGGGGGTCCTCAGAGTTACTACAGGGGGTCCTCCAAATCTTTGAGTGATATACTGTATATATATATATATATATATATATATATATATATATATGTCACGGTTTTAAAGAGAACCAGGGCATTCGAGACGCGGAGCACTCGTGGTGCGGCACGGGGCGGAGCAAGCGGTCGCCAATACAACGTACTCCAGGCGGTGCGCCGCTCTATTGTCCACGACACTGCGAGCGGCTACCGAAGCCCCCCTGTATCCACGAAGCCCAAACGAGTTACGAGGCCCCCCTGGGTCCACGAAGCCCCAAGCGGCGCGAAGGCCAGCGGACCTTGGTCCTGCTCTTCGCCCCCGAGCGCCGCAGGCGCGAGTGGCCGCGAAGAGCGGGCCAGGGCCGCGCGGCCGGCGGAGCGCCGCGCGAGTTACGAAGCCGTGGTGAATGCAATCGTTATATTTATGCCCAGGCCGTAAGGCCTGGGCAAGCGCACGTTAAACGCCCTGTCCAAGTGACTACAATGGAGCTAATGGCTAGGCTAGGCTAGGCTAGGCTAGGCTAGTAAATAAAGAGTAAACACTTCCGGTCTGCGGCGAGTTCAAAGCGTGACGTAACTCTCTTATCCAGTGGCTGACGTCGCCATCTGGTGGTGATTAGTGTGTGGTGAACTACAAAACGAGCGCTCTTACCGAGGTCTCCCTGAGTTACCCATTTACCCTGTAACACATATATATATATTATATTAGCCACTTGAACCCTAGTGTCCATATTCTGAGAAATGTAGGCTGATCTACAAGCTCACAACGCCTCGCAGCACAAGGCGTTGTGAGCTTTGGTAAAGAGCTTTGGTGTTGAGGGGAAAAAGAGCAGACTAAGTACGAAGTGAAAGGTCAAGTTTATTGACGGTTCAAGTGGTTAAATATCTTAAAACACAAATTGACATGAATCCAACATACACTGATAATTGTGCTGTCAAACGATGGAACTATATGGAATCTATGAAAAGGTTGTGGGGGTCCCTGCTTTGTCTATTTCTCAACTAAGGGGTCCTTGGCCTGAAAATGTTGAAGACCCCGGATATAAGTGAAAGAACAAAAAAAAAAACATCATCCATTCCTCACACCTCTTTCATCGATGTAGGAATGGATTAGATTTGCAGCAAACTGCTCCCTGTATCATAACAAATGGAAAGCTTTTGGCTGTGTGCTGTGTTGTCTTTTGCAGTGTATTTGGGAATTGGCGCTGACAAGCAACATTTATGCCGGGATCAGACAACACAATATTGTTGTCCCTAACGATGGTCGCCATGTCAGATTTAATTATGCAATTATAGTGGCATAAATTATTGCAGTACTTGTTGTGGATGGGAGACTGGCAACACTGCAAGTACGCAGACCAGTTGTTTTTGTTCTTTCACAGCACATAATTGGAGCTTGTGTTACTGGGGAATACTTGTCTTAACTGCATCCAATATTTCTCACCAATTTGTGTCTCTTTTCGGTCGATTCACCTTCAATGAAATGTCAAAAGGTAGCGGCATTCCTTTGTTTCTGCAGGTCCATATTGTCGATGTTGGGCAGAAACCTCGTATCTCCAAGTTTCAAGTTTGTATGTTTTTTCACCAAGTAAAGCCCTGCTTCATCATACAAGGCTGTCGCACAAAGGTAGTGAAAACAGCCGATCTACAAGCACACAACGCCTCGCGGTGCGAGGCGTTTTTCACTAGTTTAGTTCATTTTTTAAATGATGAATACAAAACGAACGGTCTTGGACATACAAGGTTTCCACCCGATAACGACGATATGACAGTAGTACGTGCATTGCTCTTTCTCTACACCAATCACCTTGTAATATTAGGTGCACCTGGGAAGTGAGCACCAGAGAGCGGTCATTCTATGGTCATTCTATTGGTCGATGAGTTGTCAAACTAGGCAGGCAAACACATCTCTCTCGTATAATAGCCAGTCTACAAGATCACAACAACATGCCGAGTTTTGAGCATGGATTTTCTATACTGAAGAAGACCTTAACCGGTCGAAACGTCTATTTTTTGCTGCTTGACAATAACAATTTGGAGCGACCAAAAAAGTGAGTGCGTGCTACCTTTTTGTTCCTAGTATTACTGCGTTGGCAGTTTTAGCTCGGCACCGAAGAACGGAGGATGTGCGTTATCTTTTCTTTGAGCATGAATTTTCACCCCAGAATATAGGGACACCACGCTTAAAGGAGAAGACCGTTCATAAAGGGTTAACTACTTTTTAGGTGTCTTACCTCATCTAATGAATAGTGGTCGAGGTCTTGCTATTATCTCCCAAAGCATTGTTGTGATTTTCGTCCAAACCGGGAAAGCCGAGTTCCTTCTCACAACGGCGGTTCATGGGCAAAACCAAAATCCAAGTATTTAAACATGTTAAAACAACAAAATAACGCCTCAGGTTTCCTTATTGGACTCACAGCAGTGAACGGATGTCAACAATCTGCACGTGATTGCAGCACTGTTGTGAAACAGCCGTAAAGCGAATGCTGTCTCCAGCATGGAAATGTATTTTATTCTACCAGCAGGGGCGTAGTTTTGCAATATTTTGTTGCTTCTCACAGCTAAATGTATGGGAAAAGCGATCTATGCAGTTCTATAATGATCCAAACCCCTTCAGTATGACTATCTACTGCACGTTTGTTGCATATTCATGAGCCATTGGCATTGATTGTTGCAACTTGTCACACTCTAGTAGTCTATTCAGCCAAGGCAACAAAGAACATTCCAGCGACAATAACGTGTGAAAGCCTAGTAGTACAAATTTGAACCTTTAGACTTTAGAAATTGTATTTCTACCCTTTTGTTTTATTCCTTGTGAATATATTTCTGATAGTGTCTTAGCTTATAGGCCTATTTCAATTTGATATAATGAGCTTATGATAGATAGAAATGTAGTATGTATTTAGTATGCTTTTTCTATTTATCAGATGTTTGTCATTGTTGTCACATTTGGTCAATAAAAGAACAGCTATGAATGGGCCTACATATCCACTTTTTTTTTCTCATCCAGAAAAGCTATAATGTCCATTATCTATGCTACTACATTGATGTTTATCTTGACTGTTATCAATAACATTTATTCTGATTTACAGTAACCAGGGGTGTAAAATAACTATTTACTTTTCTAAGTAGAAGTACTTTACTTGAGTATTTCCAATAATTTTACTTCTACTCACTACAACACTGATCCAAATATTCTACTTTTACTCCAATACATTTATTTGAAAACTTTAGTTAGGCCTACTGCAGTAGTATAACATATAATATTATAAAACAGGTTCAAATTTGTACTACTAGGCTTTTCACACGTTATTGTCGCTGGAATGTTCTTTGTTGCCTTGGCTGAATAGACTACTAGAGTGTGACAAGTTGCAACAATCAATGCCAATGGCTCATGAATATGCAACATCATAAACGTGCAGTAGATACAGTCATAGGGGTTGTTTGGAACATTATAGAACTGCAAGAGATCGCCTTTTCCACACATTTAGCTGGTAAAAGCAACAAAAGATTGCAAAACTACGCCCCTGCTGGTAGAATAAAAAACATTCTACATGCTGGAGACAGCATTCGCTTTACGGCTGTTTCACAACAGTGCTGCGATCACGTGGAGTTTGTTGACATCCGTTCACTGCTGTGAGTCCAAGGAGGATACCTGAGGCGTTATTTTGTTGTTTTGACATGTTTAAATACTCGGATTTTGTTTTCGCCCATGAACCGCCGTTGTGAGATGGAACTCGGTTTTCTGTTTTGGACGAAAATCACAACAATGCTTTGGGAAATAAAAGCAAGACCTCGACCACTATTCAACATCTCAGGGGAGACAACTAAAAAGGTAGAAACCCTTTATGAACGGTCTTCTCCTTTAACAAATCCATCCAGGAGTTGGGAGACTAGAGGCCATTTGAGATCATCTGTCCATGTGTGCTTATTGCATCTCACACTGGCACAGCTCTGATGCCTGGAACCATACAGAGGGACGGGAACTCAGCAGTATAACTTTGCTGCAACAGAGACCCTGGGGACCAGCACACAGCGTTCTTTCTTACATAGTCTTGTTCTCATATTCACTCTCTCTCTCTCTCTCTCTCTCTCTCTCTCTCTCTCTCTCTCTCTCTCTCTCTCTCTCTCTCTCTCTCTCTCTCTGATGTCCTTGTCACACAGAAAAACATATTTTTTTCATGTGCCATCATGTGCCAAGATCTGCCACTTCAGAGACACACAGCAGAGACTGTGAAAGGCCCACCTACATAGCAGACTGCAGACCATGTAAATTGCTGCCTTAGATGTTTTCCCACATAGAGGAGATAGACCCTGAGCTTCTTAATAGCAACACTGCCATGTCTGAACACTGCGGCATCTCTGCAGATTCTGAAGAGAAAAAGGAGACACAGGGTGACAGACAAGGAGACAGCTGTACCAGCCGACATTCTGTTGATGTTAATTACAACGTTTCTGTCACAGCGTTCAGGAAAAAAATAGAAAAAGAAAAAAACTTTAGCACCACTCTTTGCATCACATACCAGTAAGACTCCCTAATCGGGAGACAGTCAGGTCGGCAACCTCATGGTGGCGCGCTAGAAGAGGGGCATGTGAGAAATCAGGGGCGGAGGTTGTGGTTTGCCACACTTTGCGTGATTTTTAGGCAAGATCTGTAGGAGCAGTGTCCATTAATGTTGTAAGCAAAAAGCAGCCTCATGGTGGCGCAAGAACAGGGGCATGAGAGAAATCAGGGGCGGAGGTTGTGATTTGCCAGCCAAGGAGTGTGTGTGCACATTTTGGCATGGATGAGGGCAACGGTGCCGGAGATAAGAGTAGGGCCAAAAGTGTGATGTGACGTGGCGGATAGTGACATGCGACCTGACGGTCGCAATTAACAGCTCATTTCCTTGGTCGGTTTAATTGCAAAGCTTTTTAATACGATTCTGATTTCACGTTTTGAGGTCAATGAGGACTACAGCACATAAGTGGCTTGTTTTATTTTTGTCAGTGACAGTGCAGTGACCCGCGCCAGTATGCAACGTATAAAATCCTAAGCATATACAGCTAATTAGCTGAATGTACACATTAAGTTATGTAAGCATGCGTCTGTCGGATTTGTACGTGTCAGCAAACAAGTGTATAATTAGTTTAGCTTGAGCAGTAATGAGTAGCAGTACAAGCCGATTCCAAATACCTCATTGACACGTTTGTGCAACAGTGAATGTTTCAGCACCGCCACTGATGGACAGCAACGAGGTGTTCAGGCATCGGCTTGTATATCGTCGTTGCCGGGTGGAAACCTTGTATGTCCAAAACTGTGTGTCATTTTAAAAACGATTTAAACTAGTGACAATAGCCGATCTACAAGCACACAACGCCTCGCACCGCGAGGCATTGTGTGCTTGTAGATCGGCTATTTTCGCTACTTTTGTGCAACACTCTTGTTTGATGAAGCAGGGCTTTAATTGACAAAAAAAACATGCACATTTGAAACCTGGGGATATGAGGTTTCTGCCTGACAAGTGATGATATCGTCGTTGTCAGGTGGAAACCTTGTATGTCCAAAACCGTTTGTTTTCTATTTATCATTTTAAAAATGATTTAAACTAGTGAAAACAGCCAATCTACAAGCACACAACGCCTCGCACCGTGAGGCGTTGTGAGCTTGTAGATCGGCTGTTTTCAATACTTTTGTGCGATGGCCTTGTATGATGAAGTAGTGCTTTACTTTGCGAAAAAATTTACACATTTGAAACTTGGAGATACTGCCTGACAAGTGATGATACCGGTATGTGCATGCACAGTGTGCTACAGATTGTAGTCCTTGCCATAACACTATAGCTCTAGACTTGACGACCTGGCGGGCTTATGCAAATGTTACAATCTAATTTAGATAGCAATGTTATGTAGACGGATGCAGTTGGCCTGGAATCTTCAATGTACAGATTATTCATGGGTATTTTACTGTTTAGACTGATGACAGGTTATTGGTTTACCTACTGTACAGTATGATCCAAGATTACCATTTCTGTGCATTTGATGTATTACTGTACCTCGTGTTTACCGCGCTTACTGTAAAATCGCTCTGGATTAAGAGTGTCTGCTGAATTCCATTTACAATGTGTTCCCTAATCAGATATAGGGCGATTTCTTCCCATTTTCAATAGTTTCACATTTTATTCCACTCCTAAATTATAATTCATATCCCAAAGGTGGATTTTGCTAAATGTGTTAATATCTTTCACATAGCCTACACATACAGTATATATTAGTCGGGGGCCTTAGGGAGATAAAATGGTCATCTTGTGCTAATCAGTCCAAAAGAGCCAAATGTTGCACAGATGTAGGCCAGGGCATGCTCTAATGATTTAGCTAGGGCTCCCGAGTCGGAGACCTTCGGGGTCGCCACAGCAGCCAAATCAAGTTGGGTTCCCTTCCCATTGACTTTCTATACAGGAGGAAAATACCAAGAAAAAAAAAATCTGCTTTAAGTAGGATCTGAGGGGTCTAACTAGGGGTTTGTCATGATTCTGAATCCATTGCAAGCATTTGTTTGCAAAAAAAAACGTTGCTTGGGCTAAATAACAGACACACAAAATGATGATTTAGTTCTGAAAAGTTTTGTTGAGGCCATTTTTAGCCCAAGGAATGTTGTTGTGCAAAACAAATGCTTGCAATGGATTCAGAATCACGACAAACCCCTAGTTAGACCCCTCACATGCTTTTCCCCCCCTCCTGTAGTATAGTGTATGTACAGCATGAAGAATAGCAGGTATGCACATTCCCATTCTAAATGGGTTAAACCCCCTCCTCCCCTATGAAGAACATTCATGGGGGGCCCGCAGTGAATCCTTGTACCCAGGGCCCAGGATTTGGTGCGACACCCCTGGCAACATACATGGCACGTTGCCTTGTGCGCAACCATATAGTCCCACATGCAACCATATAGTCCCACATATAGTCCAACCATATAGTCCCACATGCAGGCGACACAATCCACATGAGGTAAATCCACATATAGGTAAGTCCACATAAAGCATAAGAAACATAATAATACATCATAAGGGAAAAAGTAGTCCAACATAAAGGAAAGTATTCCAGTGTGGCAGGCCAGCCTGGCGAGACACAAAGCCTGATAGCACACGCATGGTATAACACAAAGCCTGATAGCACACGCATCGCATAATAACAGCCTCAAATACACACTGCTGGCCTTCTGGCCTTCATTTCGGAAGCCACTACTTTAGACCACAGCTGAAATTACTTTTTTTTTTTTTTCACTAAAATGTGATAAAGCCACAAAAGCATTTCATAAATGTCAGGCTACATTTCACTTAAACGCCAGAGCTTAACTCTGCATGTAAATAAGACTTTTTTTTAATTAATGTGAGAGATCATGCAGGTCATTGCAGGTTAGAAATGTATTTAGAACTTGAATATCGCAAAAGTAGTATTTCAGCATGGCATCATTCTATAAGCCATATCTTCAAAACTGTTGGGTCAATCTCCACAACCAATATATCATTTTGTAGCTATGATTCCCAGCTTTCAAATTCAATGACTAGCCGTCAGCCGTGCTGGGACACATATGGTGGAGATTCACAAATAGAAATGCTAAGCTGGTGTGCACATGTGGATAATAGGGGTGTAACGATATAGTAACTGCATCGAAATATAGTTTTTAACTTCGAAAATCAAAGTATATCGAAATGAAAACAGCTAAAATGCCGAGCTAGGCTAGTAAATAAAGAAAGAGAGTCGCAAACGAGTGACGTCAGCGCCTTCACTAGTGAATGGCTGTCGTCGCCATCTGGTGGTGATTGGTGTGTGGTGAACGACAAAACAAGCGCTCTTACAATGAACGTACTGAGTTACCCAAACGTACTGTAACATATATATATATATATATATATATATATATATATATATATGTTTAGACGTTGCTGCATGCTATTGTTTGTCAAAATTATTGACACAGCCCATTTATAGAACCACACACAGCAATAATTTCATCCAACTTAACATTGAGGTGCCCACAATATTTATGTGCCCACTGCCCAGTGCCCAGTCTTCCTGCACCCTTATTGTGAAGGGCTGAAGGCAGAAGTTTCTAAACCTCGCGCACAGCATGTTTTAACCACGCTTTGGTTAAAATAGCTGATCTACAAGCTCACATTGTCTCGTGGATGCGAAGCGTTGTGAGCTTGCAGATCAGCTATTTTCGCCGTGCAACACACATACGACAAAGTATAGTCAGGCTTGCGAGACGTAACGAGGAGGAGATTCACAGTGCAGCTGCAGACAGCACCGCATATCAACGTTCAGTTCACGAGGAGCTGCGTGCAGTGCGTGCTATTGGAGCATGTGAATGAAAAGAGAGACGAGAGGACAGACGACCGCGGAGGCGCAGACCGCCGCATGAACGGCCGACGAACGCCGATGAACGCCGATGAACGCCGTTCACGGGCGCCAGAATGACCGCGTTCGACAATATCGTTCATCAAGCGAAAACAAGTACGTTCAGTTCACGTTCGCCCAAAATATGAACGTGTTCATGAACGATCGTTCTTTGAACGCGTTCGGGTACAACACTGCCAATATCGTCCATGTATCGTATCGTCAACCATGTATCGTGATATCGAATCGCTATTAAAATGTATCGTTACACCCCTAGTGGATACACAAGTGGTAAACTAGAGGCATGCACGCACACACACACACACACACACACACACACGCACGCACGCACGCACGCGCACACACACACACACACACACACACACACACACCTACACACACACACACACACACACACACACACACACACACACACACACTGGTGTATTGTGCTTCAGGAGTTACATAACTTGACATTTGTTTGTGAATAATTTAACCCCATAAACGTAAATCCTGCATACATTATTGTCATTCTCACTCAAGTCTTATTATGGAGAATCCCAAATAGTGCTTGATGGAAATGTCCCCGTTCAACTCAAAAGGGTCTATTTTTTACTCGAGACAAACACATCGCAAGCTTTCAAGGCTTCAAAGTGATACATTGAAAGGGACACATTTAGCTGTCAGAGTATGAAAGTGAAGTCCTCACTCAAGCCAATATGCCTTAGCTTTCTTCGGTACCGAGCAGCTTCTTTGAAATGATTTATAAGGAGCTTACGAGACTATTATCTTTCTCATGGTACGGCATATAGCCTTTTCTCTCTAGTGTTCTGTGTATTTTATATGTGCAGTACAGCAAGGGGCTTCAACAGGGGGTCCGGGACCCCTAGGGGGTCCTCAGAGTTACTACAGGGGGTCCCCCCCTGTAGATTGGCTATTTTCGGCAAAGAGCTTTGGTGTAGAGGGGAAAAAGAGCAGACTAAGTACAAGTATTGACGGTTCAAGTGGTTACATATCTGAAAACACAGATTTACATGAATCCAAAATACACTGATGATTGTGCTGTCAAACGATGAAACAATACGGAATTCATGAAAAGGTTGTGGGAGGTCCCTGCTTCATCTCTCTCTCAGTTAATTTAAGGGGTCCTTGGCCTGAAAACGTTGAAGACCCCTGCAGTACAGCCATATCTGCTCTATATGCCTGCCATAAACCAGTGGTTCTCAACCTTTTCAGGCCGCAACCCCCAAAATAATCATATTTTAACTGCATGGGGACCCCCCCCCCCCCCCCCCCCCCCCACACACACACACACACACACACACACACACACACACACACACACACACACACACACACACACACACACACACACACACACACCTTGACGACACTAAGAGTTGAGGCATTCCATTTTGTATAATACGGTTTTATTGTGAAAATAGCAGACTATTTTAAAGTCCTTAAATTGTCACTTTATAAATGTGCAGATACCCATACTTATACTGTATGCTGGTTGTCTTACTGTTGAGTGAGAAAACAGTGTTGCACATCAAGTTAATCATCTGGGGACCCCCCCAAAATAATTTGAAACCAGTTTTGGAGGTGTCAGCCATCTCTCACCGTGGACAGCGACCACCTGCTCCCCAGCTGAGCAGCAGCATGCACTATACAGCTCTGGTCTCTGTGTGGGCGGGGTGGTTGAAGGCTTAATCACTGTGGCGGACGAATCCCTGCATCTAATCAAAATCTCTCTCTCTCTCTCTCTCTCTCTCTCTCTCTCTCTCTCTCTCTCTCTCTCTCTCTCTCTCTCTCTCTCTCTCTCTCTCTCTCTCTCTGTCACCTGCCAGGGCCTATTAGTCCATGGGCCAGACGGGTTGTCGGTATCAAAAAGGTGGCAAAGGTTACCATGCATTTTTGAAAAGCTCTATATCTGTAGATTATATTTTGGTATGATAACCCTTTCTTAGACACAGCTAAATTGGTCTTATCAGCCGCTGGAGTTGGTGTCCCATTAACATTACATTACAGGCGTTGTGTGCTTGTAGATCAGCTGTTTTCACTACTTTTGTGTGACGGCCTTGTATGATGAAGCAGGGCTTTGCTTTGCGAAATAATGTACAAATTTGAAACTTGGAGATAGGAGGTTTCTGCCCGACAGTGACGATATATTCATTACCATAACATCCTTGTAATGGAAATGAAGTCCGACTGGTCTCTGTGGCGAACGCTGGAGGTGAGCAGGCTGGTGTGTGGAGGAACCATCTGCTTACCTCCTGTTTGCCCACATCAAACGCTGTGAGGAAGATGAACATGTGCTTCTAGCGCTGCTGTCACTGCCAGAGACTCAGCCAGGCTCTTCCAATCAATAGCTCTCACCATGGGCAAAGGCTCTAGTTGAATCTTTTCATTTTAAATCATATTTCATTTTTTATGATTATCAGGGGTGTCACACCACATTCTGGGCCCTGGGTACAAGGATTCACTCACATTTTGTGCTTGCCATTAACTATTGAAAAATAGCAGATATACAAGCTTGTAGATCTGCTAAGATCTGCTAAGGCTTTGAATATTTCAAATCCTTCTATTTTTTTTTTCTTTTTTTTTTTTTGAAAAAACTATGTTTCTGTGACAGTGGTTCTCAAACCTTTTCATGTGAAGGACCCCCAAAATGATATGTATTTGGCCATGGATATGGGGTTATCTTTGTGCCATAATTAATTCGTATTCGTACTTTTCCTTTTTTTTACTCGTAAACATTTTTACCCAAAAAATTACACAAACAATTTAATTTGAAAAATATATCCGTAAAAAAAAAAAGTACGAATGTTTTTTTGGAAGCTGCAGTGATTATTATGCCAAAACTAAAAAACAAGCCAAAATACAAATATTTTCTTACTGTTTTACGAGTTGTTTTTTTGGTTACTTCATCACGAATGCTTTCATCATCTGCACGACTACGAATCTCAGTCAGCAGTTAGGAAACTGCCAAAAATCACATGATCGACAGAGAGCCAATGACATGAGGCCTGTCCCACTAGCCAATCAAAAGGCTCCGGAGTTGGCATGGCAACCAGCTGTTGCCATGTCTTGTAAAAGTGAGTACTCTGGGCTTTCTTATCCATAACTTTAGCTAATTCCACCACCAGTCCCTATGGAAGTCTAAATGCTCAAAAAATAATACATAAATACTACAATGAAATTAAATAACAAAATGATATAAATAAAAAATACATAGTTCTATAGATCTAGTCATCCATATGTTTTCAGATCTATATGCCCATCCCCATGTTCTATTAATAGATCTATGGAGTCATCATATGTTATATTGTACTTATTTTAAATAAAGGGGCCTCGGCATCGGCCGAGGGACCCCCCGGGGACCCCCTGGAGCTCCGGGGACCCCGCGGACCCCCTGGCGCCGCCGCAAAGGGGCTCCGAAGGGGCCCAAAAATAGGAGCGGCACTTTCATGGGAAATTCGGGACTTTGACCGTGCGGACCCCCTCCATGGGTGACGGGACCGTGGCAAACGTGACAGCGCGGCCTGGTGGCGGCCCCCCGGTACTGCAGCGCACATAAAAACCCATAACTCGGGCTAGGAGTGACCGTTCGAGACGGGACCGGTACCCACACGTCCTGCTCGGGGCCCCGGAGCCGGCCGTGGCGGAGCGCCACCTGGTGGCCGAACGCCGGTACTGCAGGCGGGTAAAAAAGGCCATAACTCTGCCCCCGAGCCACCGGGAGAGACGGGGCCGGCTGCGGGGGGGTCCGCGAGGGGTCCCCCACCCCGGGGAACCCCCGCGTCTCGGACGGACACTCGGACGGACGGACGCTCGGACGGACGGACGGACCAAAAAGGCAGTGCCCTTCGCCAAAATGGAAGTGCCTCTATATCTCATGAACCGTTTGTCGCACAGATGCGTGGGTGGCGTCATATGACTTGATTAAGAGTCCTTTTGACCTTAATTGGTGCAACAGGAAGTGCCCTTCGCCAAACAGGAAGTGCCTCTATATCTCATGAACCGTTTGTCGTACAGACGCGTGGGTTGCGTCATATGACTTGATTAAGAGTCCTTGACCTTAATTGGTGCAACAGGAAGTGCCCTTCGCCAAACAGGAAGTGCCTCTATATCTCATGAACCGTTTGTCGTACAGACGCGTGGGTGGCCTCATATGACTTGATTAGGAGTCCTTGACCTTAATTGGTGCAACAGGAAGTGCCCTTCGCCAAACAGGAAGTGCCTCTATATCTCATGAACCGTTTGTCGTACAGACGTGTGGGTGGCGTCATATCACATGATTAAGAGTCCTTGACCTTAATTGGTGCAACAGGAAGTGCCCTTCGCCAAACAGGAAGTGCCTCTATATCTCATGAACCGTTTGTCGTACAGACGCGTGGGTGGCGTCATATCACATGATTAAGAGTCCTTAACCTTAATTGGTGCTTCCTTCGCCAAACAGGAAGTACCCTAGCCAAACAGGAAGTGCCTCTATATTTCATGAACTGTTTGTCGTACAGATTCGTGGGTTGTGTCACAAGACTTGATTAAGAGTCCTTAACCTTAATTGGTGCTTCCTTCGCCACACAGGAAGTGCCCTTTGCAAAACAGGAAGTACCTCTATATCTCATGAACCGTTTGTCATACACGTGTGGGTGATGTCATATGACTTGATTAAGAGTCCTTCAGCTTAATTGGTTTAACTAGCCCTGCATCCTCTTCTGATTGGCTGCTTCCCCTTGTGACATGGGTAGAGCTGCGAGGGCCCGGTCATCACTGCTGAAGGACTCTTAATCAAGTCATATGACACCACCCGCACGTGTACAACAAACGGTTCATGAGATATAGAGGTACTTCCTGTTTGGCAAAGGGCACTTCCTGTTTGGCGAAGGAAGCACCAATTAAGGTTAAGGACTCTTAATCAAGTCATATGACACAACCCCTGCGTCTGTACGACAAACGGTTCATGAGATATAGAGGCACTTCCTGTTTGGCGAGGGTACTTCCTGTTTGGCGAAGGAAGCACCAATTAAGGTCAAGGACTCCTAATCAAGTCATATGAGGCCACCCACGCGTCTGTACGACAAACAGTTCATGAGATATAGAGGCACTTCCTGTTTGGCGAAGGGCACTTCCTGTTGCACCAATTAAGGTCTAGGACTCTTAATCATGTGATATGACACCACCCACGCGTCTGTACGACAAACGGTTCATGAGATATAGGGGCACTTCCTGTTTGGCGAAGGGCACTTCCTGTTGCACCAATTAAGGTCAAGGACTCCTAATCAAGTCATATGAGGCCACCCACGCGTCTGTACGACAGACGCGTGGGTGTTTGGCGAAGGGCACTTCCTGTTGCACCAATTAAGGTCAAGGACTCTTAATCAAGTCATATGACACAACCCCCGCGTCTGTACGACAAACGGTTCATGAGATATAGAGGCACTTCCTGTTTGGCGAGGGTACTTGGCGAAGGAAGCACCAATTAAGGTCAAGTACTCCTAATCAAGTCATATGAGGCCACCCACGCGTCTGTACGACAAACGGTTCATGAGATATAGAGGCACTTCCTGTTTGGCGAAGGGCACTGCCTTTTTGGTCCGTCCGTCCGTCCGAGCGTCCGTCCGAGCGTCCGTCCGTCCGAGTGTCCGTCCGAGACGCGGGGGTTCCCCGGGGTGGGGGACCCCTCGCGGACCCCCCCGCAGCCGGCCCCGTCTCTCCCGGTGGCTCAGGGGCAGAGTTATGGCCTTTTTTACCCGCCTGCAGTACCGGCGTTCGGCCACCAGGTGGCGCTCCGCGACGACCGGCTCCCATGACGTCCCGAATTTCCCATGAAAGTGCCGCTCCTATTTTTGGCCCCCTTCGGAGCCCCTTTGCGGCGGCGCAAGGGGGTCCGCGGGGGTCCCCGGAGCTCCAGGGGGTCCCCGGGGGGTCCTCGGCTGATGCCGAGGCCCCTTTATTTAAAATAAGTACAATATAACATATGATGACTCCATAGATCTATTAATAGAACATGGGGATGGGCATATAGATCTGAAAAAATATGGATGACTCCCTAGGCCTAGATCTATAGAACTATGTATTTTTTATTTATATCATTTTGTTATTTATTTTATTTCATTTCATTGTAGTATTTATGTATTATTTTTTTAGCATTTAGACTTCCATAGGGACTGGTGATGGAATTAGCTAAAGTTATGGATAAGAAAGCCCAGAGTACTCACTTTTACAAGACATGGCAACAGCTGGTTGCCATGCCAACTCCGGAGCCTTTTGATTGGCTAGTGGGACAGGCCTCACGTCATTGGCTCTCTGTCGATCATGTGATTTTTGGCAGTTTCCTAACTGCTGACAAGATAACTATAAAGAAGGTAGAGTCGCCAAAATGGCTGGGCATCCGCCATTGACGCTCATGGGAGCCAAAACTGGAACCGGAAGTTGTGTGAACTGCATTGGAATCCATGGCAGAAGGAAGGCAGCCAGCTGGACCATGCTTGTGAATAAATTATTTCTGAACGTTTGTCTCCTTTGTCAGTTAATCGGTACAGGAATATAAAAAAATGCATATCACAGGTTGTTTTCCAATCAATTGTTTTTTTTATGTGCACACTGTATAATTTTATTGAGGCATCTAACGGTTCATGAGATATAGAGGTACTTCCTGTTTGGCAAAGGGCACTTCCTGTTTGGCGAAGGAAGCACCAATTAAGGTTAAGGACTCTTAATCAAGTCATATGACACAACCCCTGCGTCTGTACGACAAACGGTTCATGAGATATAGAGGCACTTCCTGTTTGGCGAGGGTACTTCCTGTTTGGCGAAGGAAGCACCAATTAAGGTCAAGGACTCCTAATCAAGTCATATGAGGCCACCCACGCGTCTGTACGACAAACAGTTCATGAGATATAGAGGCACTTCCTGTTTGGCGAAGGGCACTTCCTGTTGCACCAATTAAGGTCTAGGACTCTTAATCATGTGATATGACACCACCCACGCGTCTGTACGACAAACGGTTCATGAGATATAGGGGCACTTCCTGTTTGGCGAAGGGCACTTCCTGTTGCACCAATTAAGGTCAAGGACTCCTAATCAAGTCATATGAGGCCACCCACGCGTCTGTACGACAGACGCGTGGGTGTTTGGCGAAGGGCACTTCCTGTTGCACCAATTAAGGTCAAGGACTCTTAATCAAGTCATATGACACAACCCCCGCGTCTGTACGACAAACGGTTCATGAGATATAGAGGCACTTCCTGTTTGGCGAGGGTACTTGGCGAAGGAAGCACCAATTAAGGTCAAGTACTCCTAATCAAGTCATATGAGGCCACCCACGCGTCTGTACGACAAACGGTTCATGAGATATAGAGGCACTTCCTGTTTGGCGAAGGGCACTGCCTTTTTGGTCCGTCCGTCCGTCCGAGCGTCCGTCCGAGCGTCCGTCCGTCCGAGTGTCCGTCCGAGACGCGGGGGTTCCCCGGGGTGGGGGACCCCTCGCGGACCCCCCCGCAGCCGGCCCCGTCTCTCCCGGTGGCTCAGGGGCAGAGTTATGGCCTTTTTTACCCGCCTGCAGTACCGGCGTTCGGCCACCAGGTGGCGCTCCGCGACGACCGGCTCCCATGACGTCCCGAATTTCCCATGAAAGTGCCGCTCCTATTTTTGGCCCCCTTCGGAGCCCCTTTGCGGCGGCGCAAGGGGGTCCGCGGGGGTCCCCGGAGCTCCAGGGGGTCCCCGGGGGGTCCTCGGCTGATGCCGAGGCCCCTTTATTTAAAATAAGTACAATATAACATATGATGACTCCATAGATCTATTAATAGAACATGGGGATGGGCATATAGATCTGAAAAAATATGGATGACTCCCTAGGCCTAGATCTATAGAACTATGTATTTTTTATTTATATCATTTTGTTATTTATTTTATTTCATTTCATTGTAGTATTTATGTATTATTTTTTTAGCATTTAGACTTCCATAGGGACTGGTGATGGAATTAGCTAAAGTTATGGATAAGAAAGCCCAGAGTACTCACTTTTACAAGACATGGCAACAGCTGGTTGCCATGCCAACTCCGGAGCCTTTTGATTGGCTAGTGGGACAGGCCTCACGTCATTGGCTCTCTGTCGATCATGTGATTTTTGGCAGTTTCCTAACTGCTGACAAGATAACTATAAAGAAGGTAGAGTCGCCAAAATGGCTGGGCATCCGCCATTGACGCTCATGGGAGCCAAAACTGGAACCGGAAGTTGTGTGAACTGCATTGGAATCCATGGCAGAAGGAAGGCAGCCAGCTGGACCATGCTTGTGAATAAATTATTTCTGAACGTTTGTCTCCTTTGTCAGTTAATCGGTACAGGAATATAAAAAAATGCATATCACAGGTTGTTTTCCAATCAATTGTTTTTTTTATGTGCACACTGTATAATTTTATTGAGGCATCTAAACAGCGTCATCCTCCGCCATGTATTGTGTCTGGTAGTGTTGCCAGGTTCTAAGAAATAAGCAACCAGGCCTAGGAAAACAAGCCTAAAATAACCAACTAGGGCCAGGGAGGCACTAGGCTTTTATGAGCACTTACTGCTGTATGGAAAATAACCATCAACAAGCTAATAGTTCTGCTAAGATTTTGATAACTTGTCAAATGCGACATTCTGCATAATGAGCACTTTCTACTTTTGGTAGCCTACTTTAATTATATTTTAATACCATTCATTTTTTAATTCCTGAGTTTAACTTGTGAGATTATTTCTAAATTGCTGTATTGATTGATTACAGTTTGCAGAGACAGGTACAGATAAAGAGAAGTAGGCTAACAGTACAGTACAAGTTCTGCTAAAATTATTTTTCCAAAAAAGTATAAGTATGGCTTGTTTCCATGGGGTCCTTTGTACTCAATTGATCGAAACATTGATAATATTGATGGTACTTTTACTCAAGTAAAAAACGTTGGTACCACCACCACCACCACCACCACCACCACTTAGAACCACTGGTTAAAACAATAAAAAGGCAATTCCCTTGTTACTGAAGATATAATATGCAAAGTAGCCTACTGTGCTCCATCGGTCTCTTTCAATGTTATGAGATAGGCCTACATAAAGTGGCTTAAAATAAGACGAAAAGCTTACTAGGATCTCCTTTTAGTTGACCTTGTACCAATGAGTACAAGTAGGCCTACTGTCATAAAACTGTACGTTTTCCAGGCTTCTAGTACATTATTCAATCAATAAAAAATAAATAAATAAGCAACTTGTTCACTTTATAACAGGGGTCTTCAATCAGGCCAGGGACCTTATGATGCAGAGATGGAGCAATCCCCTTAATACCACCTTGTAGAGGCTACAACATTTGTAGGCTATTCATGTGTAACATTATTCATACTTTTATTTTAAACATGAATACATAGGCATATACCTATCAACAATCAACAATATGTCAATTGCAGTAAGCTTGTTTTATTTTTAACATAAATGTGGAAAATGTTTTAAAATAATTATTTGAAGATAAATGGACATGTGGGGGGGAAAGAGTAAAAGAAATGTATTTATTTGTTCATCAATCAAGCAATAATTTCGCGGACCCCCTGCAGTACCTCCGCGGACCCCCTGGGGGTCGTGGACCCCCCCCCCCCACACACACACACAGACACCACCTGCAACAACCAATATTTACAAGCAACTTCACAGACATTAAGCCCAAAGTCGCTTATAATAAGCGAACATGGCAACACTAAATCCTTGGCACGTTCAGAACGTACTTTGTACTCTTTAGATACCTCTATGAAATTGCACAGTGTGCACATTGAAAAGTAACATAGCAGAAAAAAAGTTTTATATGATGTCTTTTATTTTCCAGAAGTGATTATTTGACAAAGGTCTAAGACAGTCAGAATAATTGTTTGTTGGTGGTTTGTTCATGAGCTTCTCCACGGACTTCCATGGAATCCAATGCAGCCACCAAACTTCCGGCTGCAGGGCTGGCTCCCATGGTGAGACGAATCTGCCGTCTGGAATTGCATGATAGCGAAAATGACGTATATGTCCCTACCTTGTTTTTAATTTCCTTGACTGCTGACTGAGATTTGTAGTCGTGCAGATGATGAAAGCATTCGTGATGAAGTAACCAAAAAAACAACTCGTAAAACAGTAAGAAAATATTCGTATTTTGGCTTGTTTTTTTAGTTTTGGCATAATAATCACTGCAGCTTCCAAAAAAACATTCGTAGCCTACTTCTTTTTTTTTAACGGATATATTTTTCAAATTAATTTGTTTACGTGTAATTTTTTTGGTAAAAATGTTTACGAGTAAAAAAAAGGAAAAGTACGAATACGAATTAATTATGGCACAAAGATAACCCCATACACGGACCCCCATCGTTACAAATGTTCGCTTAAAAAAGTGCCTACATATCAGGCCTATTCAAAGATTTGCTTTCCAAATTAGCAAATCTACAAGCTCGCAGCGCAGCACTCGGTGCCGCGCTGTGAGCTTGCTATTTTTTAATAAAGCTTGCTATTTTTCAATAAAGCATAAAATAATGAAGGCCCCTCCACCCCCCCGTCCCATCCCCCCCGTCCCCCTGTGACGCCCCTGATTATTATTATTATTATTCTGCAGGGGTGGAAAAGAATACTCAGATATTTTACTTAAAGCTATACTGTGTAAGTTGCTCAACTAGTGGTCAGAGCTGTATAGCAAACCGCGGTCGCGTCCGCGTCTTTCGGCCGTTTTTCGCCGTGGACCGGGCCTCTCGCCACCGCGTCCGCCTGCAGCTCGCCGAGATCTATCTTTAGAGGGGTCCCTGGTTCCTGTGCGTTCAGGCATTCCGGAGAAACGGACTCCTTCACCCGAGTATGTTGTTGTTATGTTGAGGCAAGCTACTCCCTGAGAAGTCAGCAAGATGCCCCTGTGATTGGCCGGTAGTGTACCATGTGTTTATGATCGGCGATATGATTGGCCAACGTATACACATGATGCAGATGACGTCATTTTGCCGCGAAATTCTCCCCCCCTCACGGCTCATAGAAAACATATAAAGAGAAGGCTTTAGAAGCTGAAATTAACGGAGTGGGGGTTCTAAAACTTTAGCGATTTAACAGTTAGGACAATTTTAAGATTTGTTTTATAAAAAAAGTTACATGGTATAACTTTAATTAAAAGTATCAATACTGCAATATAGAAATACTATGTACAAGTAAAAGTCAGGAAATCAAAATGTACTTGAGTAAATGTAGTAAAAAAGTGTTGGGATCAAAATGTACTTAAAGTACCAAAAGTAAAAGTACAAAATGTATTTGAAAATAGCCGATCTACAAGCTCACAACTGTGCAATTAGCTTGTAGATCGACTATTTTCAAATAGCCTAGGTATAAAATAGGGCTAAAGTGGTTGATTTAGGCTATGTTTTATACTATTAAAAGTTATGGTAACACTTTCTATGAAGCCCACATTTATAATGCATTATGAGGGCATTCATAATGCATTATAATGCACTTATAATGCCTCATAACTACACTCATAAACACACATAATGCTTTATGATGCACTATATCAGCAGTCATACAACATTACAATGACACTTATAATGACTTAAGTCCAAGTGTTCTATGGATGCTCTTGAATACTTATGAAGACCACATCTATAATGCATTATGAGGACACTCATAGTGCATTATAATGCACTCTTGAATACTTACTTACTACTTACTGCCCTTTATGCCGGCTGGCATGTAGGGCAGCAACAAAGGATCTCCACTCCTGTCGGTTGTGGGCCAGCGTCTTTATAGAGCCCCAGGTGTGATGCAGGGTCTTCAGCTCTCCCTCCACTGTCCTACGCCAGGTGATTTTGGGCCGGCCTCTCTTACGCACTCTTGAATGACTGCTTATAATACATTATGAATACTATGCACACAACTCAAGTCAACTGTAGTAACGACTCATAGTATGTTATAATAGCCCATGAAGTATCATGAGACATCATTGTATGTGTTAAGTAAAGTGACATATATATGGATGCATCTATAATAATGCATAATTTTGCAAAAGACCAAATTTTGGTATTTTTCTTACTTTGAATATGTTTGGATTTTTATACCTTGAGTTTCCATTCCTACAGCACCCACATTTTACTGTATTAATATTATCTGTGCATAATAATCACTTAAGATGCAGCATAGATTATGTTAAATGCATGAAAATACATTACACTTTACTTAGCCCCGACAATGAAGCGTTATGATGAATTATGCATTATTATAGATGCTTCCATATGTATGTCACTTTACTTAACACATACAATGATGTCTCATGATACTTCATGGGCTATTATAACATACTATGAGTCGTTACTACAGTTGACTTGAGTTGTGTGTATAGTATTCATAATGTATTACAAGCAGTCATTCAAGAGTGCCTTATAATGCACTATGAGTGTCCTCATAATGCATTATAGATGTGGTCTTCATAAGTATTCAAGAGCATCCATAGAACACTTGGACTTAAGTCATTATAAGTGTCATTATAATGTTGTATGACTGTTGATATAGTGCATCATAAAGCATTATGTGTGTTTATGAGTGTAGTTATGAAGCATTATGAGTGCATTATAATGCATTATGAATGCCCTCATAATGCATTATAAATGTGGGCTTCATAGAAAGTGTTACCAAAGTTATATCTGCAAAATAAACTAGTATCTAAAGTTTCCAAATAAATGTAGTGGAGTAAAAGTACAATATCTGGATCCGAGATGTATCTAGAAGTAAAAGTATTGGAAATTCGAAATTTAGACCTATCCTCAAAATTGTATTTACAGTAAAGTGCTGTAGTAAAAAAAAGATTCAAATGACATAGCAACAAAGTAACTACAGTAAATGTACTTACTGTAGTTACTTTACACCACTGCGCTCATTTGAATCTTTTTTCATTTATTCTGAGGGACACTTTATACCACTATTTACCATAAGACAAATATAAAAAATGAAACTGACAAGAGGAATACAACTGACTGTTTCCTGCATGATGCTGATGAGTGATTCAAAACTGTCAGATTCTCCTCATTATGTCTAACTCCAGATTAAAATAAACTAACCATGAATGATGTGCTGTGTGTGTGTGTGTGTGTGTGTGTGTGTGTGTGTGTGTGTGTGTGTGTGTGTGTGTGTGTGTGTGTGTGTGTGTGTGCGCGCGTGAGACGATTTTTATGGCTTACAGCTCATCAAATAAAAATCCATATCTCAAAATATTAGAATATTACACATGACCAAGGATTTATAATACAGAAATGTCAAACTTCTGAGAGGTTAATTAAGGTTATGTTGCCTAAAGGCATGAATCTGGTCAGCCTGTGGTACTGCTGAGGTCTAGGTGAAGCCCAGGTTTGCTTTGATCTCTCATATTCCTCTTGACAACACAATACAGATTCTCTGTGGGGTTCAGGTCAGGACAGTTGGCTGGTGACTGGTAAGTTAAGGACGGTAGCCATGGTCTGTACACCAGTTACTAGTAGTTTGGCTCTGTGGGCAGGTGCCAAGTACTGGCTAAAGGGAGTACAGTCACATTAACATTTATAGGTTTGTCGGACAAAACACACTATACACATTATAGCAATTAGTGGTTGTGTGCAATTCCAGGCTTAAATTATCATCATCATCAACAACAACAACATTGTACAACCAGTTATTTTTTAACCTACTAATATTATTATCTCTGTTTTATAATTATTGATCATGTGATCTCTGGCACTGTGCATTCAGAGACTAAGCCAGTTAAAAAGCATAGTGTCATAATACAGATGAATAGCTTACTTATTGATAGACTGTACATAATTCACCCTTTGTTAGCCTCCTGGTTGGTCCCTGACTGACCAACCAGCAGGCTCTATCTGCCTTGTCCCGCCCTGGTTCCGCCTTTTTTATGTTGAATTAGCTAAAACATAATTTTTGGAGAAATAAAAACATTTAAAAACATGCTGATTCACTATGCTGCCACTGAGCAGCTCCAATTGACTGAAACAAAGTTTGAAATTAGAATTGAGCACACAGAATAACAATATGAAGCAACTGAATTAACATGGCAGTGGATGGAATGTCCCACTGAATGTCCCTCCAAGTCAAAGCAACCATGGGTGTGGAAAGGGGCAGGACAATGGGCGGGACTTGACAAAGGGTGAATTGGACTACAAATTCAATGTAATGAAAATATAACAACAAACAACATTTGAATTATGGAAAATATAAAATCTCTCTGGACATCCTGACCAGTTGACAATGACATGGTCTCTCTCTCTCTCTCTCTCTCTCTCTCTCTCTCTCTCTCTCTCTCTCTCTCTCTCTCTCCTTCTTCCGTGAAAGCAAATGCAGTTCAATTCAATTCAGTGTCACTAGAGCAGAGAGAGAGAGAGAGAGATAAGAGAGAGAGAGAGAGAGAGAGAGAGAGAGAGAGAGAGAGAGAGAGAGAGAGAGAGAGAGAGAGAGTTAAAATGAGTTGAATAATTGTCTGCTTTTTATATCAGTGCCAAACACTGGAGTGTTGTAAAGAAAGTTCACAGTCTGCTCTCTAGACCCTGAAAACAATACACAGTTAATTAAGAGTCTTACTATATCCATGCTCAGGTTGTTTGGCAGTTTACAAGATAGTAGCTCTGCAGCATCGTTAAACTGTGAATTTTAATTGAAAAGGTGTGTTGGCACCGATAGTGCTGGTATGGCTAATAAAACATGTGTATAAATTCACATTGTGGATGTCAAATAAAGGTTTTAGGGTGTGCTCAAGTGGCGGCATGTTAATATCTGCAGGAAGGGTAACGCACAGAAAAATTAACAGAAAAAAGGCTTACTCTTCTAGGTGAATAGAAGTTGACTTGAAAAAGGTTTACTACAGTTAAATTAAAACGGACAAGAACATGGTTGCCTATAACAACCACACTAAGCTGATATTAGGATTCAAGTGTCTCCATTTTAAATCACTTTTCAGACTCCACCTTTGCCGATAGCACTTACCGTAGCACTTTTCCTATATCCTCAATGGCAATACTGTATGTAATTTAGATAGCATTGGTTTGGCCGCTAGTTGCGCTGTTTCCCCCCCGCGAGGTACCAAAAAGATTTTTTCTCCCCTGGACTCCATTAATTTTCCTCTTTGATTATCTAACCTTAATAAACATCGTCATAAATACTTTATGGTTCCTGTCGCTAGTGAAAAACCGCCTTTCAATTACCATGATATGCGTTTTGTGCAAATATGGTCCCATTTATGTTAACATTGATGATAAAGTTGCGGGGGGCTTGGCCAACTAAACTGATACCAGCCGGCTGTGTTCTTCTTCGTGTGCTGTATTTCGGGAGGCTCAACACCACATTCTCCCATGTATCCCTGCGGTTGCACGTGACCGTTGGCGGCCATTAGCATTCCTTATGATTCCTGGGGTACCATTCAAACAATGATGGCGACACCCATACAAGGGACAACAAAAGCGTCATTTTCGCTGCATATAACCAATGGCTTCGCATCGTCCATATTTTTTTTTTACAGTCTATGATTGTAAGTCGCTCTGGATTAAGAGTGTCTGCTAAATGCCTAAATTGTAAATTGATATAATAAGGGGGACAGTTACAACTGGTCAGTAGGCCTACCTCACCACAGCCTGGTGTGCGTTAAGGCATCTCCATACTTCGACAGAACCGAACTTTTCGGTTGAAAAATAAACTTTTTTATTTTTTATCTTTTCTGAAAAAAAAGCGTTGGATGTTCATACTTCGCTCCTGTTCGGTTGGCACGTTGGAAGTTGGAAGCGGTGGCACGTATTGTGGAGGTTATGGAGTAGAAGGAAATGTTAGAGGAGGCAGAGGTGGAGGAGGAGGCGATCACATCTAATCGTCGGTGGTATGTCCGCCCGCTAAATACGACAAGTTCCCAGGATGGCCTGTATCAGACTCTCGTTCAGGGGATGAGGGGCATGGACGAGGAGAAACATATTGAAATAATGAGAATGTCTGCCAGTCGTTTTGACGACCTTCTGCGTCGTGTCACGCCGCTCATTGAGCATGCACCGACAGTCCGACACACACACACACACACACACACACACACACACACACACACACACACACACACACACACACACACACACACACACACACACAGTATAGTAGTTTTCGCAGGTCGCAAAGCAAAAACAAAAGCAATGTAGGCTACAGTAGCCTCGCGTCACCAGGCTTTCCAATGTACAGTAGCTTGGGGGGGGGGGGGGGGGGGGGGGGGGACACACACGTGATCCAACCGACCAATCACGTTGGCCGTTTCACCGAACATGATTTCGGCGAGTGACAACATCTCGTAGTGCAAATTTCAGAACTATTGTTCGGAGAAAAAGCATTCCAGAACTTTCGAGGAATTAAATTTTATAGTTGAAAAGGACCTTTTGACCGAAAACGGCGGTTTCGGTCATAGTATGGACAGGCCTTTACCCTTCCTGCAGATATTAACATGCCGCCACTTGAGCACACCCTAAAACCTTTATTTGACATCCACAATGTGAATTTATACACACGTTTTATTAGCCATACCAGCACTATCGGTGCCAACACACCTTTTCAATTAAAATTCACCGTTTAACAATGCTGCAGAGATACTATCTTGTAAACTGCCAAACAACGCGAGCATGGTTATAGTAAGACTCTTTCCATTTGTGTGTGTGTGTGTGTGTGTGTGTGTGTGTGTGTGTGTGTGTGTGTGTGTGTGTGTGTGTGTGTGTGTGTGTGTTTTTTTGAATGGTGCTCCTGGAACAGGCTCCAACATCTGTCTTTGTCCGGTCAAAAACCGGTGGGAAAAACATGAAAAAAATGTCCGGGGCTTAAGTAAACTGAAGTGTGGCCTACATCTGGCCTAGATAATAAGGCCTACATCTCGGCACAAACGGCTCAAAGTTTGTTGTACAAACAAACTAGATTTGGCCTAGATTTTGGCCTAGTTATGGCCTACATCTGGGGCAAACATCTCAATGATTGTTGTGTAAAATGTCCGGGGCTTAAGTAAACTGAAGCGTGGCCTACATCTGGCCTAGATATGGCCTACATCTTGGCACAAACGGCTCAAAGTTTGTTGAAGCCGGACAGGGAGGGTGATACTATTCATAGCATGTATTCCTACGGGCTGGGGCGGCACCTGTCAGCAGGGAGTGTTGGGTGGGAGGAGTAGGACGAAGGCTCTACGTCCTCCTGGTGGGGGCTCCTCACTGGCAGGTGAGTCAGTAGGATACAACAACAGTGACAACACAGAAATGTGTGTGGGGACGAATTAATTGGTATAGCGACTAAATTGGGGCGGAAAAGGGGTAAAAATAATTGTCTAAAAACCGACTCAAATTATAAAGAGAAAAAGGAATTGTGAAGCTCCTTTTAAAATGTGACACAACCGTTCAATAGGCCTTACATTTCCTGTGGAGCAAGTTGTTTGTTGTTGTTGTGAACACTATAGACATTGTGTGTCTTCTGTGTGTGTGTGTGTGTGTGTGTGTGTGTGTGTGTGTGTGTGCGTGTGTGCGTGCGTGCGTGCGTGCGTGCGTGCGTGTTCTGAATGCCAGACCCTTTCCACTCACTAATAAGATCAATGACTTGCAACTATGGCAGCTTGCTATGTCATCTCAAGTGACAGAAGAGTTGTGTCCAGCCAGTGCATTGGATGTAATACATACATATCGTTCAGACGCACCATGGGTAATTTGTTAGTAGAAGTAATGGAACAGGGGGGGGTGGGGGCGGAGAAAATATCTCACGTGACTTTCGAGGGGGAGCAGATCTACAAGCTCCTAACATGTCACGCAACAAAGAAATCATTTACACTTGTGTTCAATGACAAAATATGTTGATCTCTTTCATGACACAAAAAGCTATAGTCGATGTTTGGAAAGCTGGAAAACCAGAGGCTCATTAACCTTAATTATACCCCCAAATATATATTTCTGTATGTATATAATGTAGCTGAACAAAAGTGTGTGTGTGTGTGTGTGTGTGTGTGTGTGTGTGTGTGTGTGTGTGTGTGTGTGTGTGTGTGTGTGTGTGTGTGTGTGTGTGTGTGTGTGTGCGTGTGTGTGTGTGTGTGTGTGTTTGCCACTGATTAGTCCAGTGGTTTGAGGGATAACCGGGAGAGACGACACACCAAGCCCCACTATTATTTCAAAGGTATAGAACATATTTCACATATTTCACGTACTACGTACGTATGTTAACAACAGTCTGTGGAATTCTACATGACAGTCGACAACAATATGGTGTGGATCGATCCAGCAGTGTGCGAGATTAGCTCCGGCCAGATACACAAGATGGTCATCTGACATTTTCAACATACAAAGTAAATGAAATATATCAAAAAGTAATCATTTGAGACCAAATTTTACAATTTGCGGGATTCCAAGTGAATCTGGTGACAGTGTGACAAGCTCTTTCAGAGCCACAGCATAACATGATTATACATCTCCATTCAGAAACATTGCCATTAAGAAGATTGACTTCCATTATTCTAAATGGAGGTGTCACCTAAACCTAACCTTAACCCTAGCCCTAACCTCAGTGGGGGTATTTCTGAATTGGGATGTTTCTATGTGGGGGTGTTTCTGAATGGAGGTCTGCCCCCCTGTTTCACTCTGCAAAATAATTCTAATTAGTTCACTTTGTCATAAATTGACTAATGAAATCCAGGGGCAGGGGAAAGATAATGGTGGAGTTCTTCTCGGCAGCGATGGTTTGGAGGGTCTGCAGGTAGCGCAGCTGCAGGGCCGAAGGAGATTCGGCCATCACCTGGGACGCCTCCTTCAGGGCGCGGGACGCGTTCACCTCGCCGTCGGCCGCGATCACCTTGGCCCTGGCTTCTCTGGAAGCCTCGGCCTCGGCGGCCATGGCTCTCTGAAGCTGGGGGGGCAGCTTCACGTCTTTGATCTCCACGCGCTCCACCTTAATGCCCCAGCAATCGGTGGCCTCGTCAATGATCACCTGCATTTTGTGAGCGGTGCTCTCGCGGTCCGACAGGAGCTCGGACAGGTTCTTGGTCCCCATGACGTTCCGCAGGGTGGTCTGGGCCAGCAGCTGGGTGGAGGAGTGTGCGTGTGTCACCCTGGTCACAGAGGTGTAGGGGTCAGTGACTCGGTAGAACACGGCCGCGTCCACAGTCACGGTGACCGAGTCCTTGGTCAGGATCTGCTGAGGAGGGATGTCGAACGACTCAGTCCTCAGATCCACTTTGACAATGGAATCAGTGAAAGGCAGAATGAAGTGAAGGCCCGGTCCTTTGGCCTTCTTGTCTCTCGTGCGGCCGAGTCTGAAAAGGATAGCGCGCTCATAATCCTGCACCACTACAAAACTATGCCAGGCGGTGATGGGGAACAGGACAAGAGTGGCTACGCCAGAGATGAATATCATTACATATTCTTTGACGGGTCTGAACCTTCTCCTTTTTTTATTTCCAGTTTCTTCTGGCATCTCCAAATTTCTGGTTAAAGACAAATCAGGTGTCTGCAGAGCACAGAATAATGGGCAAAATGTATATCAAACTGTATTGTCCTTAGTTTAAGTTAAATGACTTATATAGGCTGACAGAGCACTCCAACACACAGCATTGCCTAATAATGCCCATTTGTGCAGGTTCTCTTGGATCCTGAATTGTGTATGCTTGGATGTTGGACCTTACTTTTTCTTTGTAATTTTTATCCCACGACTTTGTAACCCATTTGTTCACCCAGTGCCACCTGCCTAAGCTATGTAATCCTGGGCTCTGCTCTCCCTCTGCCGTGCCTGGGGAGACAACGGACTGACCTCATGCTTCCTTCTATGCATGAGTAGCAGAGATGGGAAGTAACGAAGTACAAATACTTCGTTACTGTAACGAAGTACATTTTTCAGTACGTTGTACTTTACTGAGTAATTATTTTTCTGAGTACTTTTTACTTTTATCCGTTACATTTTAACACAAGTATCTGTACTTTTACTCCGCTACATTTTCAAAACAGGCTCGCTACTTTGGTTTTATACCGGTATGTTAATGTTGCGCCGATGCGTGGCAGATCAAACAAAATGATTAGAGCGCTTGATCATCATGCATACTGGCCAGAGTGAGATTCACACTGTGTCAAGTAGGCAAAGGAGGGCAAGCACCAGTCTATTTACTTCCTGTAACTAGACTAACAAATAAAACTAATCATATAGGCTACATAATAGCCTCATACCTTGTGCTCTTATTTTGAAATCCGCGGTTTTCAGAGTCTGGTTTAATTCTACCATCATGACAATGCTGTGTAAACCATTCATCTCGTCGTGGCTTTCAAACATGTCAACACGATTCACGTGGATTCTATAACTCTGGATTATGAACACACGACTTTGGCCATGTAATGCACACGCGTTGGAAATGCGTTCTTTTTGAAGCTCCGAAGTTTATTTGAGTCAGTGGCAGTGCTTTTTAACTCATGCTGGATAAAGTGTAGCCTTGAAACGGGCAAGCTAGATAAAGTAGTGCTTCTGTCAAGTTCTGTGTGGAAAAAATGGTCTGCAGTCTGCACAACTGTAGCTTCGGTCATCTTTGCCTCGCAAAAGCCTTTAGTGTGTGTGTGTGTGTGTGTGTGTGTGTGTGTGTGTGTGTGTGTGTGTGTGTGTGTGTGTGTGTGTGTGTGTGTGTGTGTGTGTGTGTGCGCGGCACGTGCGCGCGTGCCCTCATGCGCTTGCATGCATGCGTGTGTTTGAATTGATTGATTGAATACTTGATTAGCAGTTCGCATAGCAAAAGCACGACTACAGTATGGCTTATTTACATTGGGGTCCAGTGACAGACATGCAAAACATCTTACAGTAACAGTCAGAAATCTGTCTGTCTGTGGATGTGAGATGTATTATAATTATAATTGAACAATGAAAACGACATTCTTATTAGGAAACCTTATCTGTATTTTAACATCAGTCATGGTGTAGGCCTACTTGGTGGTCAATTGACACTTAAAAAAATGGTTACAAAATTGTGGGTTATACATTTATTTTTTATAATAATAATGATTGTAGGCCTACTATATTATCTGACTATAACTGGTACTCAGTCTAAAAAAAACACTGCTGCATTTAGATTTCAAATCATAGGCGTGTGTTTGGTGGGGATCTTTTAATTTTAATATCCTTCAAATTCTAGAAATATACAGTAAAAATACTTTTACTTTTACTTTAAAAGTACTTTTCAAAGCACATACTTTTTACTTTTTACTTGAGTAATTATTTGGAATGAGTACTTTTACTTTTACCAAAGTCGTTTTTTTCACAAGTACTTTTACTTTTACTTAAGTACAGAATGTGAGTACTTTTCCCAGAGTAGTCTGAGTTGCTTCTTTTCACCTGACAGTGTGGATTTCCCCGGTTTGGACGTAGCGCGTGGAAGGAACACGTTATTCCAATCAGTTCCTTTCCCTTCCATGGCTGGCCAGGGGGAGGCATTATAGAGACCAGGATTACTGCATGTTTTTGGAGGGTATCTACCCTAGGAGACACAGGGAGAACATGCAAACTCCACACAGAAAGGCCCTATCGCCAACCCCACGTAGGGTGTGGGCGCTGATGACGCGGAAGAGAGAACACGCCACCAGTGCCCACAGTGTCCTATGGCGGGAATCGAACCCAGGACCTTCTAGCTGTGAGGTGACTGCGCCACCGTGCCCCCGGACTTTCTTATCTGAAAACAAACAACTCTGTCTGCCTACTTCTACTAATTACTACTACGCACACACACACACACACACACACACACACACACACACAAACACACACACACAAACACAGGTACGCGTGCACATATGCACGCAAGCACGCACACACGCATGCACACACGATAAATGTAGCCTAAATGTTTTTTTTTTAATACAATAACAAGATATTAAAAATAAATGAAAAGGGTCATTGAATAAACAGGGCCTGCTCACATATTACTAGGACCATATGAGTCACCAGAACCATGGACTTGCGTTTTCGATGAATCTATCATGGTTAAAATGGAGTTTGAAGTTAGGAAGGGGGCATCGAATATACTGAATATACTGAATATACTGAATAGAGTAACATAAAAACTGTCCTGAGTGCTCACAAAAGCCTGAGTAGACGATAAAATTACCAAGAAAATGTATCCCTTCAATATTCTATTCTATTTACACGATCCTACTCAACCAATACCTGTTGATTTCATTTCAGCAGAGGAAAAACAGCAAAAAAAAGTGTGCCGGTTTGCACATTTGAAAGTGTCTTGATTTGGAAGTTGGTGAAACCTTAAAATATTCTCTCTTTCAACATAAATACGACCTAAAACATCATCAGATATTCCCATCAGTCCTAAAAAGTAGTTTATTTATTGAGGGAAACGTTCCAATATCATATATCGTTGAGTGGTAAATGTATGTGACTGTGTAGGATTAGCAGTCAATTTGAAGGTGAAATTGGGTGTTCTCAGTCCAGGCAAAACAATGGAGAAAACACTATGAGGTGAACCTACAAAGGGAGAACACCATGCTGCATAAATGGTACATTGTTGACGTTGTGACCCTACTCAGTCACCACCTTTGAGTTACAAATTGTTGCTGTCCAAAAACGTTAGTTTTGTATTTATCATTAAAAAAAAAGTGTGAGGCGTTGGGTGCTTGTAGATCTGCTATTTTCACCAGTATTGTTCGACAGTCTTGTATGTTGAGGCAGGGCTTTATGAAAACAAAACGTACACATTTGAAACTTGGAGATACAAGGTTTCTGCCTGACAGTGACAAAATGCTGAGCAGATTTCAGCGTTGAGCAGCACTCTGATGTGGATCTGATCTGGACGTACGCACGCACATGCACAGGACAGGATGTGGTTTTATTACAGCACTTCTTGGGGAGAACAGAAGGGAGGGCCTTAACTCTGCAAGGCCCACTGTCGCTTTTTGGACAAATTTTTTATTTGATCAAAAATAGAGTTTAAATAATTCGTTTTCCTGTTCTTTTTCCACATTAACATCACCATTGGATCCTATTCACTGGGTGAAAAGAGAGATTATCGGACCGGTATACTACATTCTATGACAGGTATATTCAGTAAATAAACCGGCATAAACATGAGATATTCAGCCAGATAATCAGGAGTATTCAGTTCGGTATATAGCCGTTTTGTACCACTACTTAAGTATTCGTGAACCCCTGCTGTGGCTGCTGTCAGAAATCACACCTCAGAAGTCCCAGGATTTCTCACTGGTGGGAGGGAATTTTTCCCCCTCCCTATACCTGCATTTTCACTGAGCATGTGCACTAAGCCAGCTGTGATTGGCTGTCATCTGTGGGTGGTGTGGGGGGGCTTTTATTCGTGGGGGCACCCTCCCCCCCTCTACTTTGGGGGGGGGGGGGCTGCTTTTATTGGGGGGGGGGGGGGGGGCACCCCCCACTTCCACATTGTGGGGGGGGGTCCATTATATATTAAATATATTGTATATTATTGTATACTTATATTGTATACTATTGTAGGCCTATAAAAAAATAGCAGATCTACAAGCTCAAAATGTGTTGCACTGTGTGACATAGAATTAGAAGAAATAAGCAACAATCTCAGGTAAATTGTGTTTATTGATCCAAAAAACTGCAGCACAACTAAAACAGAACAGTACTGTATATGAACATTTTAACTCATTTAAACCAGGAATGCATAAATATGAGCCACTGCACAACTCCACTCCACTCCCAACATCCTCTTCTTCTGAAGGAGGATCAGTTCCCATGCAGGATGCATCTGTCTCCAGATATACGCTGGTCATCAACTGTAAAATATAGAAAAACAATTAATTGATAAGTATTTAATTACCATTATTACATTGATACAACATGTAAAACAAAACAACATTTTACTTTTTACAAACAGTTCCAAACTTACCCTGAGCTTTCTCTGTCTGAGCCTCATTGAGGACGATGGCTTCTTTTCACAGACTCAAAATAAGTCCTGCAAGCAGCTAAAATACAAGGAAAATGCCATTAGGATTTATTTAGTTGTTTGTCTAAACAAACACAATTTATTTAAACCCGTTCAAAGGTCTTATCACGAAAATGATGAATTGAAAACACAGGACATTAATGGGGGAAATGTATGTGCAGCTCACTTCCAGACAGCAACTCACACCTCCCCCACAGTTGACACCTTTTCTTCCCTTTCCCCCCTTATTCAAATATCCTGTCTACCTATAGTCTTAGCTGATGTCTTTTTACTACAAAGAAAAGCACAATATGTGACATTATTTAACTTGGTTAAATTACACATTGATACATCAAAGAACAAACAATTGATACAATTACCTTTCTTGTGGTTCTCATTGTTTTCGAGCCTCCTAAACAGAATGATTCACAAAGTTAATGAGTTAAAAGCATAGGCCTTCTCACCTTGGGTGGACACATGCATCCCCATATACCGGTATGCAGACATAATTTCATTAACTGCAAGTTGAGAATTGTGTGTGTTTCTGTGTGTGTGTGTGTGTGTGTGTGTGTGTGTGTGTGTGTGTGTGTGTGTGTGTGTGTGTGTGTGTGTGTGTGTGTGTGTGTGTGTGTGTGTGTGTGTGTGTGTGTGTGTGTGTGTGTGTGTCTGTGTGTGTTGTTTAAGAGCTCAGAGTTCCTTGTCTGCTAACTAACATAATGTATGACTATATAGGCTTACCTGTTAAAACTTCTACATTTGAAACCACCAAGATTATGTGAAGAAAAGACTGTTGAAGAGAAGAAGCATAATAGTTTATTTCTAGAAGGGTTTAACTAAACAGGCTTAAGTAAACTTAATACATGTACAGAGGATTTAGTTTTCTTTAAAAAAAAAAACTAATAATGACAACACAGATATGTGTTGTCATAAAAACAAACAAAACTAGCAATACCCTACTAACAATTTAGAAATACATAGGCTGGAAGCTTACCTTTGAAGTAGTTCAGTCAGTCAGTCAGTCTGAGTCAACTGATTTTGGCTGGCAGTTAAAATTTCAAAGTCAAACGTGTGATAACCTGATTGGCCAAACTGAGAAGGAAAGTCATTGGCTGTGCCTGAGCTGGGCTGGGCTGAGAGACACTGCAACTTGTGTCAAAGCTGCAACAGACAGCCTGAATGGAAAATATTCTTATACTTTATAAGAGGCAACTATTGCATTTTTACCATTACAATCATCAATCATTAAAATAAACAATAGAAAACAGTAAATGAAAACATTTTAACCCATCTTTTCTCTAATTAGGCCTACAGTCTAAAATATGAATCCTTGTAAAAAAGAAAACTGTACTGTAGGCTACTTCAATACAATTTGGAGCCATTTGTGCTTTACTTGATTATTTCCAATTTACTTCTACTCCACTACATCTTGGATGCTAATATTGTACATTTACTCCACAACATTTACTGTATTTGAAAACTTAAGTTACTAGTTACTTTGCAGATATAAATTATAATATTATAAAACATGCATACACCACTTTAGCCCTATTTTATACCTTGGCTATTTGAAAATAGATGATCTACAAGCTGCTATTTTCAAACATTGTGTAGGCCTACTTTTACTTTTGGTACTTTAAGTACATTTTGAAGACAATACTTTTGAATGTAAAAATCATAAGGTTTGAATTGTAGTTTGTATTTTCAAATAGCCAGCTAGCCAGCCAGGTACTTACTTAGATTAACAAATTAAGCCCTATACTTTATACTTAGGATATCAGTAGATACATTCAAAATGAACAAAAACTAAAATGTGCCTTTGGAGAAGTAGAGAGACAGTGTGTGTGTGTGTGTGTGTGTGTGTGTGTGTGTGTGTGTGTGTGTGTGTGTGTGTGTGTGTGTGTGTGTGTGTGTGTGTGTGAGTGTGAGAAGGCATTTATAGGCACGAAGAACGTTGAAGACCCCTGACTTAGACTAAATGAGGTTCCAGTCAATTTGCATGCCATTCCTGTACTATACAATACTGTACAATACTCTACTGTTTCTCTTATGATGTTCAAAAATAAAGACGTATTATATCATGCAACTGTTTCTAATTAGTCATCATTGAATGTCATAGTACATGAGATTGCAAGTTTCTACTTTTTACAACAGTGTAATTAATTGAAAATGTGAGATAAGGCAAATTAAGCCCTACTTTATACTTGGGATATACAAGGCAAACTAAACATTTTCTTTTTGGGAGGGGGGCTGTTTGCCCTCCTCCCCTTTCTTTAAACAAATAGTCAATTTGTAGGTCAAAGGAATGAACCAGACCCCCTGGTGTGCCTTTGTCTAGCTGGGGGCAGTATATCACCTATTATCACTGAATACAGAGGAATATGCCAGAATATCTCTCAAAAAGTATATACCCAATAATGTGGGTATATGCCCAGTATACCTGTAAATAAACTGTCATATACTCTACCAGTATATGTCAGATAATCTCTCTTTTCACCCAGTGATTGTTTAGTATTACAATGCCATTGGCCACGATATTTGCATATGAACACCCCCCACAGAGGCTGACATTTCCAGTCAGAGTCTGGACGAACAACTTTTTCACTGAAGCTATTCCCCACAAACACATAAGTAAAATGCCTGTAATATTGTTTTGGGTGATCATTAGAATGTCTAGAACACGTACATATGTTATTATGCTGAAAAATATCCCCAAAATGTAAATTAGAGCATGATTTATGATTTAAGGCTATAAAACCTTACAAAAACAGAAAAAAAACATTACATTTTCCTCTGATTAGGACTCCTACAGCACTGTCTGATTTTTGTATGTTACAGTCAGTTTGGGTAACTCAGTGAGATTGGGGTAAGAGCGCTTGTTTTGTCGTTCACCACACACCCCTAACACCACCTGGATCAATTCACTTTGATTGTCTCTTATCAGCGCATCAGCGTGTAATTCTGCGTATTCACCATGAGATGGCGACAACAGCCATTCACGTGTGTAGTCGCTGACGTCACTCGTTTGCGTCACCACCTTCGTTGTTTATCTACTAGCCACCTCAGCTGTGTTTAGCCATTAGCTTACTATGCCTAACTCTAACCCTAACCCTAACCTTAACCTTAGTAAAACTATGCCTAACCCTAACCCTAACCCTAACCCTAACCTCCGTGGGGTGAGGCGCTATCATTCCTGCCGACGCTACGTTGTCGTTGTCGATGTTGTGGATCAAAGCGACCGGTTGTTCCGCCCCGCGTCGCACGACGAGCGCTCCTGTTCTCAATTTCACTGAAACTCAAAAAAACTGTGACATATTATGTTTATATATATATATATATATATATATATATATATATATATATATATTTTTTTTTTTAAGTAGAAATTAATTCGGGTCTTACAGGGTTAAACTCATCCAACCCAAGCAGAGAATCTGCTGCTGGTAAATGACTGGCACCTCCTCATAACCACCTCTCCACCTATATGTCCTCCTTCCATCTCTGCTCTGCCTCCACCTTCCTTCTCCTCCTCCACACTCAGACAGATAAAAGGTGCCAATTGTAACCAAAATGCGTTCTTCAGAGTCAGAGAAGAACCAGCTTTGGTTAGAATATAATACACGTCCTTTTTGACTTCTCTTTCGTGTTCTCTTGCTTTTTTCTTTTCACACAAACCCTGGAGTTTGTGGGCTTCGTGTGCATTGTTGTGTCTTCATGAAGCAATGGTAGATTTCAGGACACACGCAGAAAGGGTGTGATGGAGTCGTAGTGTCGTACAGTAGTTCAGCCCGAGGCCTGGCTGTTTGCTGGTGCAGCATCTTTCTCAACCCGGAAAAAGAGAATATTCAGTGGTCACTAGGGCATTCACGAATAGTGATTTTTAGTATTTGAATTATTCAACCTCAAAGTATTCGAACAGTCGATTATTCAACAGGACTGGCGAAACTGTCAAATATTAAGTAAGCAAGAGGCGAACATTGTGAAAATAGCCAATCTACATGCTCACAACGAGGCGTTGTGAGCATGTAGATCTGCTATTTTCACAATATTTATCTGCGGAACCGAGTCACATTAAATGTAATACCTACAATTCCAAGTGCTTGTCAGGGTGGGGGTCGATCCCAGTTCAAATATGTTTAATTTGGGGGTCAGGGCCTAAAAAGGTTTGAGAACCCCTGGTATAGAGCATTAACAAATTCATCCACCAGGGGTATTGACAACTCATTCTTGTGACTTCCTATCTAGCCAAGCTTTATAAACTATAAATTAAAAAAAAAGAAAAGAAAAAAAAAGCGAATATTCGACTTTGGTGAAAAACATCGAATAGTGACTTTGATATTCGAATATTTGAATATTTGGTGAATGCACTAGTGGTCACTTGTAGATTATTACAGCACTCCGTTACCTGCTACAGTGAGACGCACGCACGCACGCACGCACGCACGCACGCTCGCACGCACGCAGACACACACACACACACACACACACACACACACACACACACACACACACACACACACACACACACACACACACACACACACACACATACACACACACATACACACACAAATAGAGACTTCTCTCTGTTAAGGCAAAACAAACATGAGTTGCTCCCCTGGCAACTTGAAGCCGATTGAGCTGTAATTGTGTCATATATTAAAAGCTCACTTTCAATGTGTGTCACAGCTAAATAATGCCAACTGAAAATGACACACAAGCACACGCGCACACCGGAAATACAGTTTTATAACAACCACGTGCAGAGTATAATGTGCACTTACTAAAAATATTTGCCAGTTTACAAGGTAGTAGCACTGCTCATTAAACACAGTGAATTGCAATTGAAAAGGTGTGTTGGCACCGATAGTGGTGGTATAACGGCTAATAAACATGTGTATAAATTCACCTTGCAGATGTCAAATAAAGGTTTTATGGGGTGCTTAAGTGGTGGCATGTTAATGTTCACCATCCTAATCGGTGGAATGAATGATTGGCTTGTCATCTGCATATTCCACCATGCTGAGAACAGAGGAGAGGTATACTGTAGTGTAGGAGGCAGCCAGTCTTTAAATCAGGGGTCTTCAACAGGGGGTCCGGGACCCCTAGGGGGTCCTCAGAGTTACTAGAGGGGGTCCTCCAAATCTTCCAATCCATTCCTTTTTATATAAAGAGGTTTGGTGTAGAGGGGAAAAAGAGCAGATTAAGTACAGAGTAAAAGGTCAAGTTTATTAGGTAATGACAGCTCAAGTGTTTAATATCTGAAAACACAAATTGACATGAATCCAAAATACACTGATGATTTTGCTGTCAAACAATGAAACTAAATGGAATCTATGAACAGGTTGTGGGGGTCCCTGCTTCATCTCTTTCTCAACTAAGGGGTCCTTTGCCTGAAAACGTTGAAGACCCCTGCTATAATTGGTTTGTGATTTGGTTGGCTGCCTTTCTATCTCAGGCCAGACCGTGTTCGCGATATACATTTCCACAGAGAACATTTCTGGGTGTGAGTAACGGTTTGGCATGCTCAAGTCAGTCAATGTGACATATCCTGACATGCCCTCTGTCATTCACAAATGCTCGGTTTCGACAATATTATCGAAGTAACCAGAATGGTGAATGGACTGAGAAAGATTTCATTCAATTTAACAAAATCATGCCGGGCTTCCCCAATCACTGCAGGATGAGGCTGCACTGCAAACAGTAGTAATTACTGTAGGCCTACCTGAGACGAATAACAGTACATATTAGATTTTTTTATATAGATATTTTTTTGATTTACCAGACTGTAAACCACAAACTAGTCATTTTTAATCTGTTAAATTGTTAATGCACTCCCCCCTCATTTTGTTCAATTGTCTGTTTTAATGTTAGCTGCTCCCTTTGTCTGCTGAATATTGCTTGTACGGACTTATAGGTCTACTGTTGTTCCACAAACTGTTGGAGATATACTGTTTTTCCACTTTCCGTAAGAATTATGTCTTATACTTCCTAAGATATATGAGTTAAGTAAAAAAAATCGAATTCAACAAAATGAGGGGGGAGTACATTGCGAATTTGACAGATTAAAAACTTCTAGTTTGTGGTTTACAGTCTGGTAAAAAAAATATGTACAGACTTAAAGTTATACCATGTAACTTTTTTTATAAAACAAATCTTAAAATTGTCCTAACTCTTAAATCGCTAAAGTTTTAGAACACCCACTCCGTTATTTTCAGCTTCTGAAGCCTTCTCTTTATATATTTTCTTCTAGCAGTGACAGGGGCGGGATTTCCCGGCAAAATTACGTCATCATACACTACCGGCCAATCACAGCGAGGGTTATACACTGCCGGCCAATCACAGCGCATCTTGAAGTGGGGTCGCTAGCTATCACAATAGGGCGGCCATATTTGTAGGCGCCCGTGTGTCTCTATCTATACTCGGGTGAAACACTCCGTTTCTCCGGAATGCCTGAACGCACAGGAACCAGGGACCCCTCCAAAGATAGATCTCGGCGAGGTGGAGGCAGACGCGGGGGTGACGCGGGGGTGTGAGGCCCGGTCCGCGGTGAAAAACGGCCGAAAGACGCGGACGCTACTGACCACTAGTTGAGCAACTTACACAGTATAGCTTTAAGCCTCATTCACACTACGAAAAGCCAAGCTAATGGTTTGCTTGGTAATTCAATGTATTCTCTATGTAAACCAGCTTTAAACATTTCCAAGCTTTTTTTTCAGCTTGGAAATTTTAAAAGCTGGTTTGCATAGAGAATACATTCAATTACCAAGCAAACCATTAGCTTGGCTTTTCGTAGTGTGAATGAGGCATTTTTCGTCTCAGGTACTCAATTGTTGTGTAGAAAAAAGAAAAGAAAAAAAAAACATTAACAATGTATACACAGTATACTAAGTTGCACACATTTAGCTGCCAAAGTCTGAAAGGAAAGTCTTCACTCAAGCTTATAGCCAGCAAGCACTACTTTCTGTGCCGTGTCTACTGCATGTGTTTTCTTCACACCCGTACCTGTACCTGCCATAACCACTACAGCATCTGCCAGTGTTTTGGAGACGTCAGCCATCTCTCACACGGACAAGTGGCCACCTGCTCCCCAGCGGCAAAGTGGCGAAACTGGGTGGTTGATGGCTCAATCACTGTGGCAGACAGTATCCCTGCCTCCAATCTCTCTCTCTCTCTCTCTCTCTCTCTCTCTCTCTCTCTCTCTCTCTCTCTCTCTCACCCTGTGTGTGCAGGGGTGTTGCACCAAATTCTGGGCCCTGGGTGCAAGGATTCACTGCGGGTCCCCGCACAATTATTTTGTGCTTTAACTTTTGAAAAACAGCAAGTCCACAAACTCCCAGCGTGGCACAGAGTGCCGCGCTGGGAGCCTGTAGATCTGCTATTTTTTTATAAAATCGTTTAGGCCTACATTTGTGCAAGTCTTTGAGTATTTCAAATCATTCTAAGGTTTTTTTAAAAACCTATGTTTCTATGTCACTAGTGCTCAAATTCTTTCATGTGAAGGACCCCCAAAATGATATGTATTTGGCCACGGACCCCCATCTCAAAATATTTAGTTCCAGGGACCCCCCAGAAGCAACATTTGAGTTACAAATGTTCGCTTATAAAATACATATGTTCAAAGATTTGCACAAATTTTCACAACTATTTTTCAATGTGTGTGTGTGTGTGTGTGTGTGTGTGTGTGTGTGTGTGTGTGTGTGTGTGTGTGTGTGTGTGTGTGTGTGTGTGTGTGTGTGTGTGTAGGATAAACCTTTTCTAGTGCTTCTATCACTGTAAGAAGAGAACCCATGATTTTCCAATCAATATCTCACAATAGGCAAGGCTCCGTTGAATGTGCTCCATGCTGAGAGACACTTCGTGCCACCGTCAATCCGGTAAGCATTTCAAAATATATATATATATATATATTTTTTTTTTTTTTTGTTTTTTCCGGAGCGGTGGCGGGCCCTAATGCCTCCGGGCCCTAATGCGACTGCATCGGCTAATTCGCCTATAGCTCTGCCCCTGGTTCCTTGTGCTGAGGCGTGATTCAAAACTACCTTGATTTGAGTTGGTCTTCAGCAGGGGCATCAATTGGGTATGGCAGGGGTATGCAGCTGCCATAGGGTCCAGCAGTGGAGTCTGTTCTCCTCTATGGCAGTGAATGCTGGACCCTGAAGCCAACCCTGCAGAAGTCTCTAAATGGGTGCTACACTAGAATGTTGCGTGCAGTACTCAACATCAACAGGAGCGCACATGTTACCAACAGGAGCCTGTATGAGGGAATACCAAGGGTAAGCGAGAAAATTGCCACCAGAAGAATGAGACTTGCAGGACACTGCCAAAGACACCAGGAGCTTCCAGCCAGCAAATTGGTACTGTGGGAGCCAACACATGGGCACCGGTCGCGAGGACGTCCCACAAAAACATACGTGGACGTACTCAAGGAAGACGTAGGGACACAGAACACCAATGAGCTGGCCAGATGTATGGAGAACCGAGATGACTGGAAACAACGATGGAGGGCTCGTCTGAGGACGACCTAGATAGATAGGGTGGAGAATACAAGTTAATTTTAAATATGAATCCATGAATGTCTCTTTGTCTAGCTGTGCTGGTTATTATGTTGTTAAATTACAGTAAAATAACTACAAATGCAAAATGATACAAAATGGTCACTTTAACAAGGTATTATAATTACATTCTCCACACTAGTATTCTCCCCATCTTGACAAAATGGTATATTCCCAGGTTCCGCAGGTCAGCTGCACAGGTGCAATTAATTATTGTTAATTGTGGCACGTTTACTAACATGCCAAGTTTAGCTGCACTTGAACAACCATTCCAGGCTGCCATATCCAGCCCTAGAAACCGTAGAAACCTATGTAAAAAATTGTCAAAACTCGTTTTTTTCAGACATTGTGAAAATAGCCGGTTCCGTATATGGAGATCTCTGTATCTGTCTGTCTGTGTCCCTTTTATGCCCGTATATGGAGATCTTTGTGATTTTGTGTTCATTTTATGCCCATATATGGAGATCTCTATGCCCATATATGGAGATATCTGTCTAACTGTGTCCAATTTATGCCCATATATGGAGATCTCTGTATCTGTCTGTCTGTGTCCCTTTTATGCCCGTATATGGAGATCTTTGTGAGAATCAGAACCTTTCGCGCGGGTTCAGGAAAATCGCGTATCGGGTCGGGTCGAGGCCGGGCACTGGCGGGGAACGTGCGCGCCGAATTTGAAGCCGGTGGGACGAACGGTTCTCGAGATACGCGGATTACATACGCGCAGAGACTTCGCGCATTTATTGTAATATAAGATGTAGTCTTTTTACACACCTGCTTGTACAATGAACTGATGCATGGGAGAGGAAAGTCCAAAGTGGCAAACAAATATGTTAGAGTAAAATGTTTCAGTGACTTGATACCAATAAATATTCCTTTAGCAGACCGAAACATTCACTCTGATGCATTTGTTTTGTAGATAGATACCTTTATTATCCCATGGGGGAAATTGAGTATTTTGTATGTTCCGGGTGCCTTTCTGGAAGCACATAAGGAATGAGTTGGCCACAAGGAAGAACCGCGGAGAAGGATTACGTTTTCCTTGCAAAAAGTGTTGAGGTCAAACTTCTCCCCTCTGCACAGTGTGCAGGATTGCAATCTTTTCGCATGCGGTAAAAACTCATTGACTCCTTTTCGGATCCGCAGTGCAGATTCCACGCAGCATTGCACACCAAATCCAATGCGTTTTAATCATGCAGCAAACGCTAAAAACGCAACATGCTTGTGTGCAAAGCCCTTAAGAGTGCTAAATATTCACACTGAGATTTACATAGGTTTGTGAGACAAACCACACTGTGCTCACTATAATTATTTGGAGCTGTCCAAATAATTAGAGACATTGCGCACACAAGTGCAAGTGGGGTACATATGGAGTTGGCTTACTCTCATTAGCTCAGTCTAAACTAATTATCCACCTGTTTAGCTGACACATGCAAATCCAACAGAACATGTTCACACTAAGCTATTCTGTACATTCAGCTAATTAGCTGTGTGGGAGTAAGTTATTTTGCAGACTGGCGATGGGCACTGCACCAGCCAGTGAGGAAAATGTGGTCCTCATTACTCAAAAAACTAAATAATATGCATACAGGAATAATATTTATGGATCTTATATAGGCTAGTCAAAAGTCATGTCACAAATAAGGAAATTAGCTGCTAATAGTAATGTGATGAAAAGAGAGGTGCTAAGGTTATTTTCTGAATTGTGAACAGAAAAGTAATAATTAACAGAATCAACAGAATGCCGGCTGGTATAGTTGTCTTCTCGTCCCTTCACTCTTCAGTCAGAATCTGTAAGCAGTGTTCAGGCCAGCGTGGTATCCAGTGATATTACACAGTGCCAAAATATGTTATATTAACTCAATTGTTAAGTAAGTTAATGTACCAAAGACAGGGTTAATTCTCAGAATACAGGAAAACTCGACCTAAAACAAACTGACCCAAACTCGTTTCCCAACAGGTCTGTGGCCTTAACCCTCTAAGGCCCACGGTTGTAATATTACAACATTATTTTATCCAAAAAAAGGTTTAAATCATTTTATTTTAGCTCCCCCTACCACCTAAACACCACCATTGGATTCTATTGTTTAGTATTACAATGCCATTGGCCACAATATTTGCATATAAATACCCCCCACAGGGGCTGACATTCACACCCGCCACACCCGCTGAAATTCCAGAGTTTTGACGAACAACATCTCACTTTTTCATGGAAGCTATACCTCACAAAAACATAAGTAAAATGCCTGTACTATTTTTTTTGGTGATCATTAGAATGTCTAGAACATGTACATATGTTATTATTGTGAAAAATATCCCCCATATGTAAATTAGAGCATGATTTATGATTTTTGATTTATGGCTATAAAATCTTACAAAAACATTTTTTTGAAAAAAACATTACATTTTCCTCTTAATAGGACTCCTACAACACCATCTGATTTTTTTCAATTTTTTATTTCAAGTATTTCTTAATGCGGGCCTTAGAGGGTTAAGCTAGATGCAGAATAGACCACCAAAATCTAATCTTTGCATCTGGGGGTCCCTGGAACCAAATATTTTGGGATAGGGGTCCATCCGTTGAACAAAATATTTTGAGATGGGGGTCCGCGGCCAAAAACACCTTTTGGGGGTCCTTAACCACTGATAGGCAGATTCTACAAATGTCTTCACCGGCTGCTTCACACACAGCTGTTATCTACCTTAATTTCAGTGGCTAAGTAAATGTCACCGTTAGATCGAGAAACAGTTAGATCGAGAAACTTAGCGCTCGTCGTGCGGCGCGAGGCGGAACAATTGCGGTCGCTTTGATCCACAACAATGACAATGACAACGACAACGTAGCGTCGGCAGGAATGATAGCGCCTCACCCCACGGAGGTTAGGGTTAGGGTGAAGGTCTTTGCACACTGCTGCGTTTTTCGGGCCGAATATCGGAGTAGATTTCGGAGCGCGTGAATACTCTGCCGCCGGTTTCGTATTTATTTTCGGACCAGGGTTGATTTTATCCGATTTTCGCAGTGTCGCCACGGACTGCCTTGCTCTCTCTCTCTTTCCTCTCTCTCTCCCTGGCCTCTGGATTTCGGATTTCCAAAACGCAACGAAAACACGCAGTGCAGTGTGCAACCACCTTGAGGCATAGTTTTACTGAGGTTAAGGTTAGGGTTAGGGTTAGGGTTAGGGTTAGGGTTAGAGTTAGGCATAGTAAGCTAATGGCTAACTACAGCTGAGCTAGGCTGCTAGTAAACAACAGAGAAGGGTCGCAGACGAGTGACGTCAGCCACTACACAAGTGAATGGCTGTTGTCGCCATCTCATGGTGACTACGCAGAATTACACAAGTGCGCTGATAAGAGACTATCAACGTGAATTGATCCAGGTGGTGTTAGGGGTGTGTGGTGAACTACAAAACGAGCGCTCTTACCACAATCTAACTGAGTTACCCAATCTAACTGTAACACAAATACTGATGTGGCACAGAGACAGCCTGTCCATACTCTGTATGGTAATTTAGGGTTTGTTTTGGGAGCAACAGGGATTCAAGAGTGTCCTGGCTGTAGCCTGTAACTAGAAAAGAAAATTTCTAAGAAGTTTTAAGTGTGCCTGCAGCTCGCTAAGTGTGTGCAACCTATCATTAGCTTTAACATTAGCCACCCACGGACCCACCCACCGACTTTGAGACCAGTAACGTGTTGGGAAGTGGAGACATGGCTGTTTAAAGTCCAGCCAATAGGAAGGCAGAGGGGGCGGGGCTTAAGCAATTACAGATAGTTCCTATTTGCCATGTAAGTACACACAGCGAGTTTCGAGACGGTACCATGCTGCAAACTGGAGATATAGCTGTTTAAAGCTAAGCCAATAGGAAGATAGGGGCGGGGCCTAAGAGGGGGCGGGGCTTAAGTAATAAGTCCCTATTGGCCGTTTAAGTCCAGACACCAAGTTTCAAGTCGGTACCTTGCTGTGAACTGGAGTAGGGACTGTTTAAAACCCAGCCAATAGGAATACAGAGGGGGCGGGGCTTAATCAATTACAGCTCATCCCTATTGGCCGGAAAAAGACCAAAGTTTTGTGTGCATTTTAAAGTTTAAATCACGTTGCTAGGCAAAAGTATGGCAGAGTTATGTGGCGCCAAAGTTTCTGTTTTTTTTTCCCGAGTCCCCCATTCAAAGTCAATGGGGGGTTTTGCGCGTAGTTTTTTACGAATTACGTTGCCATGGTAACGCGGATCGTAAAGAAAAGTAATAGCACACCATTCCTGGCCGAGCCGCACATTTTGATGTATATATATTGCGGCGGTGGCGTAAATCGTGCGGCAGTTATTACGTGCCAAAATTTCCCCCATTCTAAGTCAATGGGGTTTTTGGACGTAATTCGCAAAAAACGACGCCAAAAAAACCCCATTGACTTAGAATGGGGGACTGAAAAAAACCCAGAAACTTTGGCACCACATAACTCTGCCATACTTTTGCCTAGCAACGTCACTTAAACTTTATAATGCATACACAACTTTGGTCTTTTTCCGGCCAATAGGGATGAGCTGTATTTGATTAAGCCCCGCCCCCTCTGTAACAGGAAGTGCCCTTCGCTAAACAGGAAGTGCCTCTACATCTCATGAACCGTTTGTCGTACAGACGCGTGGGTAGCGTAAAATGAGTTGATTAAGAGTCCTTAACCTTAATTGGGGCCTATTTCGCCAAACAGGAAGTGCCCCTCACCAAACAGGAAGTGACCCTTCATCTCATGAACCGTTTGTCGTACAGACTCGTGGGTGGCGTCAAATGACTTGATTAAGAGTCCTTAACCTTAATTGGGGCCTATTTCGCCAAACAGGAAGTGCCCCTCACCAAACAGGAAGTGACCCTTCATCACATGAACCGTTTGTCGTACAGACTCGTGGGTGGTGTCAAATGACTTGATTAAGAGTCCTTAACCTTAATTGGGGCCTAATTCACCAAACAGGAAGTGCCCTTCGCCAAACAGGAAGTGCCTCAATATCTCGTTTGTCGTACAGTCGATAATGTTAAAGTTAATGTAAAAAATGCTAATGTTAAAAAATCTAACGCTAATCTAACGCTAATGCTAACACCAAAAAAAATAATCTAACGCTAATGCTAACACCAACCACTACACAAGGTTGCACACACTTAGCGAGCTGCAGTTAACTTAAAATTTCTTAGAAATTTTCTCTTCTAGTTAAGTGTGCCTGCCATGCAATGCAATGGCAAAACACTTATTGTAATCCGCCATACTTAATTAAGTAATGATAATAATAATAATAATAATGATCCCACAAATTTCGGCACGTAATAACTGCCGCACGATTTACGCCACCGCCGCAATATATACATCAAAACGTGCAGCTCGGCCGGGAATGGTGTGCTATTACTTTTCTTTCCGATACGCGTAACCATGGCGACGTAATTCACAAAAAACGACGCCCAAAAACCCCATTGACTTAGAATGGGGGAAATTTCGGCACGTAATAACTGCCGCACGATTTACGCCACCGCCGCGATATATATATAAAAATGTGTGGCTCGGCCGGGAATGGTGTGCTATTACTTTTCTTTCCGATCCGCGTTACCATGGCAACGTAATTCTTAAAAAACTATGCGCAAAAACCCCCATTGAATTTGAATGGGGGACTCGGGAAAAAAAAACAGAAACTTTGGCGCCACATAACTCTGCCATACTTTTGCCTAGCAACGTGATTTAAACTTTAAAATGCACACACAACTTTGGTATTTTTCCGGCCAATAGGGATGAGCTGTAATTGATTAAGCCCCGCCCCCTCTGTATTCCTATTGGCTGGGCTTTAAACAGCCACTACTCCAGTTCACAGCATGGTACCGTCTTGAAACTTGGTGTCTGGATAAACGGCCAATAGGGACTTAATACTAAAGTCCCGCCCCCTATTAAGCCCCGCCCCTATCTTCCTATTGGCTGAGCTTTCAACAGCTATATCTCCAGTTTGCAGCATGGTACCGTCTCGAAACTCGCTGTGTGTACTTACATGGCCAATAGGAATTATCTGTAATTGCTTAAGCCCCGCCCCCTCTGCCTTCCTATTGGCTGGGCTTTAAACAGTCATGTCTCCACTTCCCAATACGTTACTGGTCTCAAACTCAGTGGGCGGTCCCACAGTCCCAACGGCTAACCGCTAATGCTAACAAATGCTAATGTTAACAAATATTAATGCTAATGCTAACAAATGCTAATGCTAACAAATGCTAATGCAAATGCTAAAAAAGTGCTACTGCTAACAAATGCTAATGCTAATGTTAACAAATGCTAATGTTAACACATGTTAATGCTGATGCTAACAAATGCTAATGCTAACAAATGCTAATGCTAACACATGCTAATGCTAATGATAACAAATGATAATGCTAACACATGCTAATGCTAACAAATGCTAATGCTAACGCTAACAAATGCTAATGCTAACAAATGCTAATGCTAACAAATGCTAATGCTAACAAAAGTTAAAAGTTAACAAATGTTAAAAATTCTAATAATGATGTTAATGCAAAAATGCTAATGCTAACACCAACTGCTATACAAGGTTGCACACTGCAGGCACACTTAAAATTTCGTAGAAATGTTCTTTTCTAGTTTAGATTGTAATTAGAGAAAAGAAAAAGTGAGTGTTAAAATGTTTTCATTTGCTTCGTTCTATTGTTTTATCGCGTTTACCGTGCTAAAATGTGAGGCATGCGTACGCATGGGGGCATGCGTACAAGTGGCTAAATGTCTTTTTAGACACAATAAGCCATCAGTTTCTTTATTGGTATTTACAGTAACACTTCTAGCCCCAATAAGTCACATCCAACCATGAAAGGTTGCGTTGTATCTTGGGTATGGGCTTATTCTCTGTAAAATGACATATTTAGCCACTTGTACGCATGCCCCCAACCACTGAAATAAGAATCTCTAAAACAATAGAAAGAAGTAAATGAAATAATTTTAACACTCATCTTTTATAATTCTTTAATTACAATCTAAAATATGAACCCTTGTTGTAAATACACTTAAGTTGTCCTTTAAGAGGTTGCGATCTTTGCCAATGACGTTTTTTTCTCCTATTTGTTTCAATAAACAAGTATGATTGCACCTTTTCCCTCAAGTCTCCTACTTTTCAAAAAGAGCCTTCCTGGCATGTATCCTGTCCCACCGGAACAGCATCTCCTAACCACAACCAGCATCAGCCGAAAGTATACAGCAAAAGTGTTCCTATTGTTAAGCCCAGGGCTTGTGTCCCCTATGGAAAACACCTATAAGGCAGCAATTTACATGGTCTGCTGTGGTGGGCCTTTCACAGTCTCTGCTGCTGTGTGTCTCTGGATTGACAGACCTTGGCTTTTCTCAGTGACATTATAACACTAACCTGTTGGGAGGGAGAGAGACATGAATACTGTCTGCCACAGTGATTGAGCCCTCAACCACCCACATAGACCAAAGCTGTGGTTGTCGCTTGTCCATGTGAGAGTTGGCTGACATCTCTGAGGCAGTGGCAGATGGCTGACGTGATCTGTACAGAGCAAGACTTGTCTTGTGTGCAAGGGTATGGGTTGTTTGTCTGAAGCCTCCTGAGGACTCAACACTATAGTGTCATTTCTCAAATACAGCACACTGCAAAAGATACAAAATGTAATCTGAAAAGAAGCAAAGGCTTTCACATTTTTATTATACAGGGCAGGCAGCATTTTGCCACAAATATACTGTCATTCCTATTAAAGGTGTATTCAGTAATAATGAAAGTGGCCGGGGGGGTCATCTTGTCCCTTACTGGCCTTACAGCGTGGAAATGTTTAGTTTTTTATAGATTTTTTACACCATTATAATGTTCTCGTTTTTATCATTAGACCCAATCACTGAATATCGGAAGGCCTACGTCTCCAGCTTCAGGATATGTATGATACTGATTTACTACGAGACTGTGGCATTTTATGAGTTCAGTAGTTTACAATCTAGGCATTTAGCAGACGTTCTTAATTCAGAGCGACTGTGGTTCTCAAAACTGACCATCATAACTAAACATCACATAACTACAGCCATACTCTACCCTGATTGGTCGAGGACTGGCTGGCCACCTCTGAAAACCAAATCTAGCTATGCTCGCAATACAGGCCATGGTGGAAGTCCTTATATGGTCAGCACACATTCTAGTGAGGAGAATGAATGGAAAATGTACCAATTATATTTTTATTTGAATGAAATACAATCACTGAATATATCTTTAACCCATTCAGGCCGGGAACACATTTTAGTGTATGGGAGGGCCTTACAGTACATGTACAGTATGAATGGAAAATGTACCAATTATATTTTTATTTGAATGAAATACAATCACTGAATATAACTTTAACCCACTCAGGCCGGGAACACATTTTAGTGTATGGGAGGGGCTTACAGTACATGTAAGTATGTAGCAACATATTTGTTTTTGTAGGCTAATTTCTGATTTAGGCCTTGATGGGTTTTAGATTAATTCCCATGTATTAATTCCTTTAGAAAGTTATCCTTTCACAGAAGAATCAGCTTCCACCCACAGAGTAAAATCACAGTTAGAGCCAGAGTCCAAGAAAAAGGCAGCACACCAAATAAGTCTGTTTGAAATAATTGTATTAACAGGATAGTTCAGAAGTTCAACGTACAGTAAAGGCCTCTCCATACTTCGACCGAAATGTTCGGTGAGTTGTGTTTTCCGACGTGCAAATTTCCGAACTCTCGTTCGGTCCAATGCTTTTCAGAAGTCCCGAGGGATATAATTTTATGGTAGAAAAGGACCTTTTGACCAAAAACGGCGGTTTCGGTCAAAGTATGGAGAGGCCTTAAGGCAAGTCAATAGTTCACCCATAGTTGCTTTCTGCCCATACAAAACATAATTTCACAGATATATGGAGTTACAGAAGGCATTAGTCATATTCTGATTGGACAATTATAACATAATAACAATGGATATCAGATGTTTTCGTGTCGTTGGGCCCAGAAGCCAAGGATGTAGAATGTTTTGGCTTTTCATTATCCAGTGTCCTGGACACTTTAACATTTCTCTGGTCATCCTTTCTGTCGCTGTAGGGGGGCAGATTCTCGGCACATGTATAAGTCATATGTTCCAAAACAGATTAACCTTGACACTGTAACACTGAAGTTGGCTTTTTAAATATAATATATATTAAAATGTAATTTCACTATCAGGCCTAACTATAGATTAGGCCTCTGAGGGCGAGATTTGCACGTTTGTGTCATATTGGTTGGTGCAATCACTTGCCAGAGTATATATTATCCACTCCATCAATGAAAACGTTGTGGTTCAATCATGGCTAAAACTGTAGATAAAACTGTAACCACACCATTCCTCCCACATCGGTGCACCATCCGTACATGGAGCCTAGCTGGCAGGCTGCCAAGAAAGCCTTACAGGCAGGAAAGTCCCTGTAGACATGAGTGCATTTCTGTCAATGCATGCAGCAGTGATCGAGAAAGCAAACAGCCACGGCAACTGACAAAGGGCAGCCACTTTCCCGGACAACTCCAAAGCAAAAGAACATCCACGCCAGCCTCAAGAGATTCACTTGGGAGTACACCAGAGTCTCAGGCCAGATATGTATATTTGGATGAGTTTGGATGCAGGGATACTGTCACAGTGTGTAATGACCCGCAAGTGGTCTAAGGCTAAAGGGGTCAAGACATATCCACTAGGACACAAAAATATAGATGGTTTTATTTACAAAGTGGTAGAAAATAGTGGGTTTGTACAAAATAGTTCTCTTCTTTAACAATATAAATAGTACACTAAATACTCTTCTAATGCGATTCACTGTAGCTGCAGGCTGAAAGGCTAGAGATATAGAATATAACGCTAAAGTGAGAGTCTATGAATATAAGTCCGAAGACTGTAGCCAAAAGGCTGAAAGGCTCTATGCTACAAGGAGACCAGTGGCATTAACAATAAATAAAACAAACAAACAAATGACGAAATAAAGGTCTAAACACCACAGAACAAAACAAACCTAAGCTAGTAATAAATAAGGAGACTTAAACAGTAACTCAACCAAAAGGCAGTCTTTCCGAAGGACTCAACACAGGAATAACCAACGAAAACAAGAACAAAAAAAACACAGCCGGGCCAGTGGGAAGATAGCGTGCCTCACTCCCCGAGCTGCGTGGCATGGATGGCTTTTATTTCCACACAGCGGGGCGGCACCCGGACTCCGCACCAACCACGACCTCCTCACGTCACTCCGCTGCCCCGTGACTGGATCCGACGGCCCCCCTCTGCCAGTCCACTCTCCGACTGCATTGGAATATAATTACAGGCATAATAGTAATAATAATAACGATCGCCGCGGCGGTCGTCACACAGTGATTGAGCCATTAAACACCCACAGAGAGATCAAAGCTGTGGTTGTGCTGCTCAGCTGAGTCTAGTAAATCTAGGGAAAAAATACACTCAGGTTGGACAAAATTGTATTATTTAGTTTTTCAACTGATTCTGACAGGAAATTAGGTCTACTAAAAAATCTACCCTGATCTGCTCACTGCAAATACCCACAGTGGCCAAATCAAGTTGTTTTGTAGACCTAATTTCCTGACAGAATCAGTTGAAAAACGAAATAATACAATTTTGTCCAACATCTGCCTTATATTTATCGGACTAAGTAGGGCATTAGGGCAGGAGCATATCTCCTGTTTCTTTAGCGCGAAGCAGCTTGATGTAAAAGTACGGTTACACGTCGGCATTCCGACACGTCGGCATTCCGGGAAGAACTCATTGTCCGTTGGTCCGAGTAGGATGACCGTCTGCAGGTTAGCTACTCACCAGCGTCTGCAGGTTAGCTACTCACCAGCTTCAGCAGGTTAGCTACTCACCAGCGTCGGGAGGTTAGCTACTCACCAGCGTCGGGAGGTTAGCTACTCACCAGCGTCGGCAGGTTAGCTACTCACCAACGTCGGCAGGTTATTTACTCACCAGCGTCGGCAGGTTAGCTACTCACCAGCGTCGGCAGGTTAGCTACTCACGAGCGTCGGCAGGTTAGCTACTAACCAGCATCGGCAGGTTAGCTACTCACCACAAGGCCACTGAGCTGGTGTTATGGCCTGTACAGAGCAGGAATGGCTGACAGTGAACTGCCTGTGAGGAGAATACATAGAAACGCTCCAGAGAAAAGGCTATACCAAAAATAATTGTGCAATAATAGTCTCCATAGACAGGCTAAACTCATCAAGCTGACCAAGCTGGGAAGAGATGGTCTAGGACAGGGGTCTTCGACAGGGGGTCCTCAGAGTTACTACAGGGGGTCCTCCAAATCGTTTTGTGATAAGAACTCTTCTACACGAACCACTTGAACCCTAATATCCCTATTCTGTGTGTAGCATTAGCCAAGAATTGTGAGCCTGTAGATCTGCTATTCTTGGCAAAGAGGTTTGGTGTAGAGTGAAAAGAAAAGCAGACTAAGTATTGGCGGTTCAAGTCGCAAAAATAGCAGATCTACAAGCTCAAAACGCATCGCGCTGCCGCTGCAATGCGTTTTGAGCTTGTAGATCTTTTTTGCTTCTTTTGAATTGGAATCCTGAATAATTCTTGTTATTTTTTAATAGGAATCCTGAAATGTAACATTTCGATTTAATTGCTAACACATTTAGTTATATACTCATGTTAATTTATGAACTTAAATACAAATACATTAGACATAAAAAAAATACATTTTAATACTACTGTACTATACTATATAGACTGAAGGATTTAAAGCAGGTTACGTTTGGAATTGTAACAGCTGAACTCAATAATATATCAGTATTCCGGTATTAACCCGCGGGCCGCATTAAGCGAAGGTTGCCCATGTTGCCCATGTATGACCTACACTGATGAAATTACTGTCAAACAAGTCCAAGCTGCCTCAGAAATCTATGACAATATGTTTAATCTGCAACACAATTTTATACAATAGGTAGTGGGGGGTCCCTGCTGTATCTCTCTCTCAGCTAAGAGGTCGTTGGCCTGAAAACGTTGAAGACCCCTGGTCATGGAAATTATGCACAAGCTTAAGTTTCAGAAATATCAGCCCTCATCTGTTGGAAAAGGCATAGAGGAGGTGTAACTTGCCAGTGGAGATGGCAGAGGTTGGAGAGCCTCTTCACATTTATTTTTGCATTCAACCTTTATTCATTTTCCAGGAAATAGCCTACACTAGAATGGGTACACATTATTGTGTATCATTATTTTATGCTTTAACTAGCAGATATACAAGCTCACAGCGCGGGTGCCGCGCTGCGAGCTTGTAGATCTGCTATTTTTGAAAAATCAGGAAAATTCAAATTTGTACCCGATTCTATAAGTGTCTTTTGAATCCTTCTAAGGTTTTTTGAAAAACCTATGATTCTATGTCAGCAAACTGGCCAGCCATCGTCAAAGAAAAGGTCCCTGAGCTCAGTTAGTCTGTTCTTGAGAGACTACTATGTCAGTGGTTCTCAAACCTTTTCATGTGAAGGACCCCCAAAATGATATTTATTTGGCCACGGACGCGCATCTCAAAGTATTTAGTTCCAGGGACCACCCAGAAGCAAAATTTGAGTTACAAACGTTCTGCTATTTTTGAAAAAGTCGTGAAAATGTGTGCAAATTAAGCGATCTACAAGCTCACAGCGTCTATAATAGAAACAAATGTATTAATACAAAACTGTAGTGCTAAATCGACATTTGTAAAATTACAAGTTAAAGATAAGTCCTCATCAAAGTGCTTTAAGCATCTTTTTGAGACCACCTGGGACTTAGTCCGATGCAGCCTGGCATCCCTTATGCACGCAACTGGGCAGTGGTCAGAGGCACCTAACTCAAAAACCCCACAAGAGGAGAATTTGTCAACTTTGTTAGAAAAATTTTAATCTATAAGAGTAGATTTAGACGGATCAATTAAATTTGGCCTAGTGGTTTCCTGTACCATCTGAACTAGATTTAAGTCATTAGTAACCTCCTTGAGGTGCTCAGAGGCCATACCAAGCCAATGTTGGTTGAAGTCGCCCAATACGCACAGCTCTTCGTCAGCGTGCACGGAGAGCATGCTGGCAAGGGTGTCAATAGTACCCATATTAGCAGCTGGGGGTCTGTAGATTCCCACAATAATTAACAGTTTGCTGGCCAAAATAGAATGGTGGTTGGTAGATTAGCCGTGAAATTTCTATTATTGTATTGTGATCTGAGACATAATATTATGTTTATAAACATGAGCCCGCCACCCCTCCTTCTTGGACCGCACCGTTGTTGTTTTTTTTTTTTTTTTTCCCCAGGTCATTAGCTCACCGTGATTTTCTCGATCTCCGTTGGGATAGAGTGGTGGTTTTGGCCGAGCATCGATCTCTCTGTGCGTTTCGCGTGCGCGATCCGCGCGCATAACGATCCATGCATATAGTCCAGGAGTGACTGAACAGTCGATGTGACCACTTAATTTGGATAGCCTAGCACCTAGCACTCCAGCTCTGCTAGTGCTATCGTCTAAACAACAAGTGGGTGGGAGGAAGGAAGGCTGAAGAAGGAAAGGCCATGAGAGTCACTTCTGTTTCATGTCAGAGCAGCCACGAGCCACCGATGGACGAGCGGTGACTAGGGAAGGTTAGACGATCGCCGATTTTCGGATCAAAATCATTTATTCCGGTTTTAATGACAAAGTCCGGGAAAGTACGGCGCGGCTGAGACTCCTTGCTCAGATGTCCGATATATTACGGTTATAACATTAAGGGGCTCCCCGTGGCTTGGAAAGGGTTAATGATGCTGACCCAAAACGAACCCTCAGAGATAGCCATTCAAAACACTTGGGTTTTGAGACAGCTTTTAAGAGAGTTGTAGCAAGGACCCCCCCCCCCCCCCCCCCGTATCTACCTACTCGGTCAGCTCTGAATGGACAGTGGGGGAGTCGGCTAGACTCTGGGGAGTCTTGGCGATGGGGGAAAAAAGGCCGTTCGCCGTTCGGAAGGACATGTCCACGCCAGGGTCAAAAAGTGGGAGCAAAAGTTGTTTTTGCTTTTGTATGTCTGGCTTGTTGGATACTTTTCGCCGGCCTCTGGCGATCTCTGACCACGAAGGGGGACCAGCAGCAGGCGTGGGAGCTGGTTTATTCTTTCGGCGACTGTCTCCCAGGCTGGGGAGCCCGTGGCAGTCGGCGGACCAGTGTCTGCTGTTGAATCGTCTCAGGTAAGATCCTTTTTCCATCTTGCTTCTTGGAAGGAAGGGTAGGCTAGCTGTCAACTAGCTGCCGGTAGCAGCCGGTAGCTGCCGTAGCAGTCGGCATAAAGTTGCCTCAAACTCGCTCTCCACGAGTCCGATTGCTGATTTTGATCGTTGCTTTCAAAGTATACCTATACATATACTTGATGAGGCGATAAAGGAGGAATAAAACATGTCTAAAAGCAATTTAAAAGGTTTAAAAGGCTGAGATTAAAAGGAGCTGCTGACAGAGCTGCCGCCAACGTCGACGCATGTGTGACCATTTGTGTGAGTGCATACAAATGCCAGCGAGTAGCAGAGCTCTCCGGAGCTGCTAACGTAAACAGTGACAGTAATGGTTCATTAGGAAAACAAACTTCGCTCTTTGTGTGGAAATTGTGTTCTTCACAGAAATCGGGTTAATGTTTGTTTGTCTAATTTGATTCTGGTCAAAAGTTTGTTACGTGCAGATTCATATAATCGTCGAGTGCTTATCTATTGTTCACCTAAAATCAGAAGAGAAAATTGACAAGTAAATAAGAAAATAATTAATTGTGTGCTGGCTCATAATGTTCTATCACATTACCAGTTTATGGAGGATTATGCGACGAGACACAAATGAATGTTGCACACGGACGGATGCTACGAAAACGAATGTCCGCACTGATATTTACAGATACAATGTAATGTAAACTTTACGATGCATACGATTCATTCATCCTTTTTTTTTTTTATATATAATTTTTATCCCACGATTTTGCATCCCATTTTTTCACCCAGTACCAATTGCCTATGTAATCCTGGGCTCTGCTCTCCCTCTGCCGCGCCTGGGGAGACAACAGACTGACCTTATGCTTCCTTCAATGCATGAGTAGTCCAAGTTGTTTCTTTTCACCTGACAGGGGGGATTTCCCCGGGATGGAACTAGCGCATGGAAGGAACACGTTATTCCAACCAGTTCTTTTCCCCTCCATCAAGCGCCCCGGCTGGCCAGGGGGAGGCATTATTGAGACCAGGATTATGTGTTTGTGAGGGTATCAACCCTAGGAGACACGGGGAGAACATGCAAACTCCACACAGAAAGGCCCTATCGCTGATCCCACCTAGGGTGTGGGCGCTGATGATGCGGCAGGATAAACACACCCCCAGCACCCACATTGTCCCCCGGCAGGAATCGAAACCAGGACCCTCTAGCTGTGAGGCGAAGCGCTAACCACTGGGCCACCGTGCCCCCATACACCTTTGTTTTAAAGCAGCCACAGTAAGGAAAAAGAAAATTTGACTGCCCCCCACACATACACACACATTCTTGATCCAGTATCCTGTGGATTCAACACAAAAAAAATTAATCTGAGAGAATTATTATAAATGTATTCTATAAGTCTAGCACCAATTTCAATGTTAGACATCTTTCTCTTCACCTACATAATTATAAAACATGTTCCTCAGAGGATATGTCAATGGAGTGTGTGAGATAAAAACAAACACTCAATTCAATTCAATTCAATTCAAAATTCAATTCAATTCAATTCAATTCAATTCAATTCAATTTTATTTTGATGCGAGGCGTTGTGTGCTTGTAGATCGGCTGTTTTCACTAGTTTTTTGTGACAGTCTTGTATGATGAAGCAGGGCTTTATATGTGTTAGGGATATTTTAGTGATTATGTTGCGAGGAAAACGTTGAGATAATAGCCATTTTGGTTGGAACTGACTAAAAATAACTTTGTACTTCAAGTTTAAAATGATACTAAATATTTTTTCAAGTGTCCAAATAAATTCCAAATATTATCAAATGATCTCGCGGCACCCCTGGACTGCCCTCACGGCACCCCAGGGTGCCCCGTCACCCACTTTGAAAACTCCTTCTCAAGCCTTCTTTTATTGCAGCACTCAGTAGAGCGGATATCATGACATCTATCAGCCCATTAATTTGAGAAGTACAGTATCGCTCTCTCTCTCCCTTGCTCCCTCTCTCCATATCTCTTGTCATGTGTGTTTTAGCTTGACCTCAATTACCAGATCAAACCTGCCGCAGCACTCCAGCTTCCAGTCAACATCAACTTTGACTGGCAAATCATCAATAACTGAATTACTTTTTTGCAAGCACACCGCAGGAAAAGATGAGTGCTTTGCGGCTTTGCAGCAGAGCACTAGCCAAACATTTAACATTTATTTCTAGCAGAAGTTGTAAATGGATTGGACAGGTGGTCTGCGTGCGCGTGTGGTGGTGGTGGTGGTGGTAAAGTGGTTGGGGGTGTCATCAGTCACCAGGGTATTTTTTTTATTAGAAGCAGGAGTCAACCAATGTCAGCCAGACCAATAATCACAGTGTGTGTGTGTGTGTGTGTGTGTGTGTGTGTGTGTGTGTGTGTGTGTGTGTGTGTGTGTGTGTGTGTGTGTGTGTGTGTGTGTGTGCGTGCGTGTGGCAGTCTCGCTGCACAATCAGGCAGGCCAAGACATCAGAGAGATAGATTACATTTTACAATCACAAATTAAACCTCAGTAATGTTAAGGTGTTCACACACTGAAATCACTGGCATTCCATGAAACATAAGATACGGTTGTCTTACATTTTATGCTCTATAAAACGTCCTGCTGTACCATTCTTACAAGGTCCCTTTAAGCTCAAACTACTACTACCCTATTGTTTGGCATTATTGGACTTGAATACCGTAATGAAATATGGATTTTAAGGTGCACATTTGAGTTCTCTTTTTGAGTGCAATCAATACTTTCCTCTCAGAGTTCCCCAGTCTTTTACTAATTCACTCAGAGTGCATCCAACCCCCACAGCCATACTTTATGCATCGACTCAACTCAAGGTTCTCAGCAGAATCTCATCTTCTTCATTGTCCTGTCTCTCTCAATTCACAATTAAACTAACCTAGCCCAACCCTACCCTCCCCCTTCATTGTATATACTTACTGTTTGTTTAGACTCTTTTTTTTGTTCTGTCATTTTTCTTTTCTTTACATATCTACTGCATAGTACTGTGTTCTATTCGTCTGTCATTCAATGTTATATGAGATACTTAAATGGTTTCCTGTGGAAATAAGCTTAGTCTTTTCATGGATCTCCTTTTAGTAGACCTTGTGCCAGTGAACTGTACCGTCATGAAACTGTACCTTTTCCTATGCAAACTTCTAATAAAGTCTTCAATCAATCAATCAATGCAATTCAAACGGCTTTATTGGCATGAGATGTTTACATTGCCAAAGCAGATACAATACAATACAATCAGAACAAAATATGTTGAAAAGGAATGTGAAAGGAATGTAACAGTTTTCATGCATCAAGGTTACATGCAGGCAGAGCAGGGATAAATACAATGTTTTTTAAGGTGGTTGGGTTAGATAGGAATTTCCACCTTTTAGTCTGAAAATAATCACGCAGTCGAGGAGAAAGAAGTACAACGTTCTTGGTTTTATTCGTGAGAGCTCTCCAGCATACAGCCAAAACATCATCTCATATACTGAGCCAAGTTCCTCCCACAACCCACAAGGGAGGCCGGACCAAGGCCCTAACACCTTTGCCAGACTGAGACAAACCTCACACATGGATATTAGAGGACAACACTGTCAAAAGACTTTCAATACATTAAGCTCAGACAGTCGTAAATTAGCAATCTGAAACAAAAGAGCACACACACTACATGGGGTGTGTGAGCCAAACTGGAAGAACCAGTTTGAATATGGGGCTTCAACCATTACTATGTCAGGTTTCAAAAGTTCAGAATGCAATTCAGAATGTTTAGAGTGAAATGCAATGTTTAACATAAACATAAACTATTCTCCTTATCAATCCCACATTTGTTTATTTTAAACACTTGTATTTCACTTGCGTACATAATCAATTTGCAACAACAGGAACACAAGTATACAAAACATTCTCTCTCCTAAACCTGTGAATCATGTGAACTGAGGAAACCTCTTTTTTAGGAAACTCAGGACTATATATGGGGCAGATCCATTATACCATTTGGCCATGATCACGTGGACAATTATTTACATTTTATAACACAATCTTGGGCGTTTCTTCGAACCGACTTCCAGAGTTGGAGGTCAGATCCTTTTCAGTGTATTGTTCAGGGGAAGTTAGTTGCACTGTCTGTTCAAGTATTTGGGGTTGAGAAAATAGCCCAGTCCATTTCTCCATCGTTAATTGAATGTTCAGTGACAGGGAAGCAGCATCTGTGTCGCATGTTATGATGAAAAACCCTCCGGGATCACTCAGCTTTGCAGATAGGAAGAACTGGGGAGAGCAGAATGGCGGCGGTTGCCTTGTCACTTCATCCTTCTGTGGTGTAGAGTAGGCTAATTACAGTTTCGTCTCTGGTAGTCCTTCATGAATCCAGTAACCAGGAAGCTAACACACCATCTCTGAAAAGGAAATAGAATAGTTAGTACAAATCAAATCATCACGTTTTATTTTTACCAAGGTTTTGTTCAAAACAAATTAAATCACATCCGGATTGGACATGTGCGGTAGGCTTATACAGTAGCTTAGTCAATATACAGATTCATATAGTAGGCTATAACATGCACATGTCTAAATAATGTTTAAATAATTCACGGCAAGAGGTGATCAAGAAATTATTGCAGTACGATTAGAGAAAAATACAATGTTTGAACAGAAACATATAAATTCCCCTTATCCCCCGTTTTTTCTTTTTAAACATTTGTATTTTTCTCGCATACCTCTTTTCACAACATTCTTAGCAACCCCTCAAATGTGTGATACAAACCATCGACGATACGTTTACCATGGCCCAAATGCACCTTCTTGACAGACCCTTGGTGTTGAGTCCTTGAAGATCTGCCATTCCCTTTTACTGGACAAATAATATGAAAACATCCGACGCGCATGCCAAGTACAGTTAGAATTAGTAGTTAGTTAGAATTAGTAGTTAGTCGTTAGTCACTCGTTAGTCACTCACAACACACATCTTAGGAGGAGTGACACAAATATAAATTCACATTAAAACTGCAAGCATACCCTGAAGGAAATTGGGACATTAAAATAATTGTTACATTAGACAGCCTCCAACCCCTTTTTATACAAATACCTGGAGAAGAAACACAGATTAAATGACAGACTAAAAGTCTGACGTGTAAACGGTTAAAGAGGATTGCAAACAATTCACCAATGACCTGTAGCCTAAACAGTTTCTGCCGGGCGTCCCCATGCCAGAAACCTTAAAAACTAGGCCCAAAGTTGGTCCCTCAAATAGTGTACATATAACATATAAAACAAGACAACACTTATTAATACCAACTGACTTCAAGTTGGCTAGTAAAAGACAAAATATTGAAACATAAAACAGGCAACAATCTTGTTTTTGACATCTTATATTAAATAGTTGGTAAATAATGGTAAATGGTGCCTTTTATATCGCCGCTTCGTTTTATCCAAGCCGCATTATATCGTGCCTTCCACACACCGAATAGTTACCCAGATAATATCATCAATTAGCTTGCTTGTCGTACTGAAATATGAAATCAAATTTACACATAAATACCAATTGACTTTCAAATTGGCTATGAAATACAAACATGTAAAACTAAGACAAACATGTAAAACAATACAACACTGATAAATACCAACTGACTTTCAAGGTGGCTAATTAAAGACAAACATGTAAAACATAAATACCAACTGACTTTCAAGGTGGCTAATTAAAGACAAACATTTATAACAAGACAAGACTATAGACAGGACATCCTAAATAGAACCCGGTAGGCCCATCTTCCTGAACTATTTAGACATAAATACAACTTGACTTCAAGTTGTCTACTATTGACTCCTTAACTTTTGCACTCTGGCAAATTAAAACTATAAATATAAAATAAACTATAAATGTTTTAAGTATGTTTTAAAATTTAGTACATATTAAGCAGAATTAATTCAAAATATACTACATCAGATCTCCACTTCTAATGTATTATAATTTTATAGCCAATTGTTCAAATTAACCTATTTTAACGAATAAAACCAATACTTAACCGAATTTTCGCCGTAGTTCTTTTACTCGTCAATCTGAGCAGTTGCTGGGTGTAGAAGAACCACGTCCACAGCAGCGCACCAGATATATTGAGTCCGCGGTCAGGGAACCATTGATAGATAGGAATTTCCACCTTTTAGTCTGAAAATAATCACGCAGTCGAGGAGAAAGAAGTACAACGTTCTTGGTTTTATTCGTGAGAGCTCTCCAGCATACAGCCAAAACATCATCTCATATACTGAGCCAAGTTCCTCCCACAACCCAGGGAGGCCGGACCAAGGCCCTAACACCTTTGCCAGACTGAGACAAACCTCACACATGGATATTAGAGGACAACACTGTCAAAAGACTTTCAATACATTAAGCTCAGACAGTCGTAAATTAGCAATCTGAAACAAAAGAGCACACACACTACATGGGGTGTGTGAGCCAAACTGGAAGAACCAGTTTGAATATGGGGCTTCAACCATTACTATGTCAGGTTTCAAAAGTTCAGAATGCAATTCAGAATGTTTAGAGTGAAATGCAATGTTTAATATAAACATAAACTATTCTCCTTATCAGGGTTCCATTTGATATCCTTCTATCACAGCAGCTCACAAATCTTGCTGCTTTGTTTGCACATTGTCTCATTTCACCAAGCAGGTATGGGAGTTTTTCATTATTGGTCATGTTTTCAAACTCTCCTTGGGTGGTTATGATCTGTGGGAAGTAGGCCTGTCACGATTCACTCAACTCACGATACGATTCGAATCACGATTCACAATGTCACGTTTTTTTCAACACAAATTTATTTTCCAGAAAAATGACCCCCATAAAATCCACAATTCTTACAATTCCAGTATTTTCTTTTATTTTAACAATACTGTTTTCTCTTATGCTCTTTTCAATACAGTAGAACTATCAAATGACAAAAAACAACAATTAAATTTCAGTTCTATTGTCTTCTCTTACAAGGAATCCTGTATTTTTTAGATGTTCTCTTATCCTCTATACAGTAGCAAATAGCAAATGACAGAAAAGTGTAAACATATCAATTCTTAAATGTCAAATCCTGTTCTTTTTTTAAACAACACTCTTACCCTCTTTTCAATACTGTATCAAAGAATGCCTTTTTCCTGTGGTACATAGCAAACCAACTGTACTGTAAGCCAGGCACAAACTACTAACAACAACTCTTACTCTCTTTTTAAAATCAATACTGCATCAAAGTCAAGACCTAGTGTCTCATTGTGGATAGACTGTTCAAAGTCCCTGACTTTCTAACCCACCATTTCACCTGGTTATATATTGACTGTGTCAATTCTTGTTTTCACTAGAAACGTTTTTTCCACATTGTAACCAGTGGCAGAGACATGCATCTGTAGTAGCATTGTTGTTGTTAGCCCTTAGCACTGATTAGTGCTATGCTCTGTAGCAGCAAAGTAATGACACAGCACTCAACTAACTGCTCTCTTTGTCAATCAAAATCGCGGAGCTCTGCTCCTGCTTCGAGGCACGCTGGCAGCTGTGAGTGAGAGTGAGCATTCCTGCTTGAGCGTCCGACGTTGCCGTTGCCGTCGGCAGTGGAGCACCCTTCATTGATTAAAACCGGAGCGTTCCCATCGTTGCCGTTGGGGGTTAGACGTTGACGTTAGGCATTGATCGAATCGCGATTCATTTTTTAAAACATCGATTCGAATCGTCCCCTAATTAAATCGATTTAAATATTTTTTTTTTTCATGAATCGTGACAGGCCTAGTGGGAAGTATGTGTATCTGATGTCTTGGTACAGTGGACAGGCGGTTAGGAAGTGTAGCTCAGTTTCCACTTCATTTTTCAACCTTTTCAGGCCAGGACCCCCAAAATAATCATATTTTAACTGGGGACCCCCCCACCCTGACGAACACTACGAGTTGAGGCATTACATTTTGTATAACACGGTTCTATTGTGAAAATAGCAGATCTACAAGCAGATCTACAAGCATGTAGATAGGCTATTTTCACAACTTCAAACTCTAATATTTGACCGTTTGGCCAATGTTTAATCTTTTATTTTAGAGGTATTAAAAAGTCCTTAAATTGTCACTTTAGAAATGTGCAGATACCCTATATACACACTTAAATTGTATGTTGGTTTGTTCACTGTTGAGTGAGAAAACAACGTTTCACATTAAGTTAATCATCTGGGGACCCCCCAAAATAATTTGGGACCCACAGGTTGAGAACCACTGGCTTAATGGATGGAACAACATCAGATTCCGGTAAGAAAAGCACTCATCCGGAATTCTCCTTTAACCCTTAGATGCATAAGTGGGGTCCCCAGGGGTTGTTATTCTTCAAATCTTTAAATATAAAAGTGTTAATATTGTCATATTCCAGGTATTCCTCATAAAATAATGTTTGTGACATGAGTTAATTTTAAGAAATTGCAGTTTTTGTATCACTACCCCACTCTTCCATGAGTGGGGTCAAAAATTACCCCAATTAAAATCAATGCTTTTTTGCAATAAACTACTTTGCTCTCACACATAACTCTGCCATACTTTTGCCTAGCAACGTGATTTCAATTTTAAAACGCTCACACGACTTGGGCCTTTTTTCTGCCAAAATAGGGGTGAGCTGTAATTGTTGAAGCCCCGCCCCTTCTGTCTACTAATAGGCGTGCAGTAGCTGTCACACTTTGCTGTCACACTTTGCTCTCACACGTAACTCTGTCATACTTTTGCGTAGCAACGTGATTTCAACTTTAAAACGGTCACACGACTTGGCACTTTTCCGGCCAATAGGGATGAGCTGTAATTGTTGAAGACCCGCCCCCTGTCTTCCTATTGGCTGGGCTTTAAACAGCCTAAACTCAAGTTCGCAGCATGCGGTACCGTCTCGAAACTTGGTGTCTGGAGTCTCTGGACTTAGATGGCCAATATGGACGGGCTGTAATTGTTGAAGCCCCGCCCCCTCTTACAAGTCTGTTATTTCCGCCCGCCCTGGCAGTCGCTTCTCGCATTTAGGGTGTCTTACTGGTAATAGTAGTAATAGTAGTAATAGTATAGTAATCTATCTATAAATGCGAGAAGTCTCTGCGTGCGTGCGTGTCTGCGTGTCTGTCTGTAATCCGCGTATCTCGAGAACCGTTCGTCCCACCGGCTTCAGATTCGGCATGCGCGTTCCCCGCCGCGGCACGGAGTGCAGTGCCGGGCCTCGACCCGACCCGACGCGCGGTTTTCCCTAACCGGCGCGAAACGTTCGGAATCTCCTTATGCGGGGCTGATTGTTGACATCAGGCTGTTCCGGAGGAAATCGGCGCAAGCGCTGACTCATTGTGACATCACATCATAAAAGGCTCTGAGATCACGTACGCCACATGAGTCAACAAAAAAATGCCATGGTTACGTATTCTGATGTTCCTATATGGGCATAAAAGGACACAGGCAAACATATGGTCAAAACGGCTCTTATGACAACAGGTATAATGGGGTTTGCATTAAAGGGTGGGGCATTCATTCCCTATTTCGAATTCGACACGTGCGTTCCCCGCCGCAGCAGGTAGTGCAGTGCCCGGCCTCGACCCGATCCGATACACGATTTTCTGGAACCAGCACGAAAGGTTCGGATTCTGATGTCTGACATCAGGGTTTTCCGGAACCGGCACTGTATCTGCATAGATCTCCATATATGGGCATAAAATGGATGTAGACAGACAGATACAGATATCTCCATATATGGGCATAAATGGACACAGGCAAACAGATGGTCAAAGATATCCATATATGGGCATAAAGTGGATGCAGACAGACAGATACAGATATCTCCATATATGGGCATAAATGGACACAGGCAAACAGATGGTCAAAACGGGTCCTATGACAACAGGTATAATGGGGTTTGCATTAAAGGGGGAACCGGCACTGTGTCTGCAAAACAGTCGGAGGCGCAGACAGATACTCCATATATGGGCATAAATGGACACAGGCAAACAGATGGTCAAAACGGGTCCTATGACAACAGGTATAATGGGGTTTGCATTAAAGGGGGAACCGGCACTGTGTCTGCAACACAGTCGGAGGCACAGACAGATACAGAGATCTCCATAATGGGCATAAAGGGACACAGACAAACAGATGGAGGAGGAGACAAACATAAGACAAGCAACAAAGAGTGTGACTGGGAGGACATCGATGATGCAGATTTAAATTACTTTACAGCTTTTGCTGAAGAGAACAAGGATCAGTAGTCGAGATCTGGGTTGGCTGAGGTGCAGACGGAGGAGACAAACATAAGACAAGCTAAATCAACAGCACAAGACTGACAAAAAACAAGTTCTCCAAAAAAACTCAAGCTGAATTCACTCTCCCGCTCCAAAAAAGAAAAAGAAAATAAAAGAGACAAAGACAAACATAAGATATGGACATAAAATGGACGCCGACAGACAGATACAGATATCTCCATATATGGGCATGAATGGACACAGGCAAACAGATGGTCAAAACGGGTCCTATGACAACAGTATAATGGGGTTTGCATTAAAGGGCGGGGCATTAATTCCCTATTTACATCGTTCCCGAGTTGGCCAGGTCGCCGACTAGACGCTAGCTGGGCCGCCCGCGGCCAGCTTCTAGTAGTAGTAATAGTAGTAATAGTAGTAATACTAGTAATAATAGCTGCGACCGTAAGTCGCAAGTTTAGTATGTGAACGGTCACAGCTTGTCCGTATGTATGTATGTATCTCTGTCACGCCTGACACTGTGATTCTATGGGTTTGTCGCTCTGACATCATGCTCTGATGTCACTGTGATGTCAGGGGAACCACTCTAACAGAATGCGTTTGCTGCTCTGACATCATGCTTTGTTTTATGCCCATACATGGAGTTCCCTGATGTCATCATTATTAAACCCATATCTAACAGGTCTTCATATGGGAATATGAAGACCACATTGGCCACGTACCACACTAACAGAATCCATATATTGCCAAGAAAGATGGCCAAGACAGCCCATATCTGTGTGGCTGGTTCTACAGACAGGGATATCCATGTATGGGCATAAAAGGGATTATGTTAATGTGACATCACAGTGAAGACAGAGCGTGTGTCAGAGCAACAAACCCATAGAACCACATGCAGTGTCAGGCGTGACAGAGATATATGCATACATACATACATACATACATACATACATACATACATACATACATACATACATACATACATACATACAGACAAGCTGTGACCATTCACATACTAAACTTGCGACCTATGGTCGAAACTATTATTACTACTATTACTACTACTATTTGCGACCGTCAGGTCGCAGTTTAGTTGCGACCGTAAGGTCGCAGTTTAGTATCAAAACCTCCACCGGCCGTCCGTCGGTCACACGTCACACGTCACACCTTTGCCCTGCTCATATGCTTTGTGTACGTTGCTGTGGCAACAGTCTGTTGTTGCTGGTCTGTTAGTGTACGTTAGCAACCACCTTAGCAACCAACTGTTTACCCTAGCAACCAACTGTTTACCATAGCAACCATGTTTTTTTACCCTAGCAACCAACTGTTTACCATAGCAACCATTTTTTTACCCTAGCAACCAACTGTTTACCATAGCAACCATGTTTTTTTACCTTAGCAACCAACTGTTTACCATAGCAACCATGTTTTTTACCCTAGCAACCAACTGTTTACCCTAGCAACCAGCTGTTTACCATAGCAACCATGTTTTTTACCCTAGCAACCAACTGTTTAACATATGGAGTTATATGTTGTTCGTGTCCAAATATGGGGCTTGTGAGGTCAGACAATGCCGGTCTTATATAAGGGTCATTTGTGTACGGTGTGATGTCATACTGATGTCAGCAGTGTGATGTCATACTGATGCGGAGATATGAGCAGGGATTGTGGAGATAAGCGACCAACGGTCGCTTATCTCCCGATTAGGGAGTCTTACTGGTATCAAAACCTCCACCGGCCGTCCGTCCGTCCGTCGGTCACACGTCACACGTCACACCTTTGCCCTGCTCATATCTCCGCATCAGTATGACATCACACTGCTTGGCGTGTGCCGTCAGGGTCATTTGTGTACGGTGTGATGTCATACTGATGTCAGCAGTGTGATGTCATACTGATGTCAGCAGCTATGTCTCTATATATGGAGTTATATGTTGTTCGTGTCCAAATATTGGGCTTGTGAGGTCAGACTTAGTGAGATTCGTCGGTTATCTCCATATATGGAGGGAGAACCAGCTTATGAGCCGATGAGTTGTGTCAGAGTCGAGATCCTGCTTGCATCTAATCTGTCGGTAGATAATGCCGGTCTTATATAAGGGTCATTTGTGTACGGTGTGATGTCATACTGATGTCAGCAGTGTGATGTCATACTGATGTCAGCAGCTATGTCTCTATATATGGAGTTATATGTTGTTCGTGTCCAAATATGGGGCTTGTGAGGTCAGACTTAGTGAGATTTGTCGGTTATCTCCATATATGGAGGGATGTGTTGGTTATCTCCATATCTGGAGATTCAACCTTCAACGATTTTGACATCTTGTTACTAATCTGTCGGTAGATAATGCCGGTTTTATATCGGGTCATATATAGGGTTATATAGGGTCATTTGTGTACGGTGTGATGTCATACTGATGTCAGCAGTGTGACAGGAGATAAGCGACCAACGGTCGCTTATCTCCCGATTAGGGAGTCTTACTGGTACTAGTACTACTACTATTACTACTATTACCGGTAAGACGCCCTAATGGCGAGAAGCGACCATCAGGGCGGGCGGAAACAACAGACTTGTAAGAGGGGGTGGGGCTTCAACAATTACAGCTCGTCCATATTGGCCGTCTAAGTCCAGACACCAAGTTTCGAGACGGCAGCGGCGTAGGAAACGGGGGGGTCGCGTACGTTTTGTCCCCCGTGGGCTGCGGACCACCAGTTGGGCTGCCGCGACGCTGAAATCCAAAAAGGAGAGGAAAAAAGCCTCAAATGGGGCCGGCACTAGGACCACGCGGACGCTAGAAGAGGCTGCGGTCAGCCCATAGGCTTCCCTATGCTCGAAACCCGCAGCACGCAGTCACCACCAGACGACTGTGCCGGCCCGGCCCGGCCCATTATCCCATGTCATTAAGGGGGGGTGGTGACGTGATTGTGACTGGGTAGGGAGGGAGGTAGAGACTCAATCCCCCTGCTGCTCAAGTGGTTTGCTCCGTAGTAGGCTATGTGCTACGTCAACGTAACTAGTTCAAAGAAAAGTGGCGCGGGATACGTTGATAGAAGGTGGGACTTTTGTGGGGCGTTTGTGTGCAAATTGCAAGGTGAAAATGGAGCGAAAACAAAACAAAAAAGCAAAGGGTGGCTGGGAGAAAGTACAAGCTAAAAAACGAAAAAGTTTGGAGGCAGATGCGGGAAATGTTTAAAAATAACTAAGATGTTTGCCCAGCAGCAGCCTGCTTTTAATGTCAGCGAGGAGGAGGAGGCGGCGCTACCGGCCAGTAGTGCTCTCGGCCGGGGTATAGTACGGCTGAGCCGGCCACAACTTCAACCAAGTCACCTATCGTCGGGGACGTGGAGCCGGTGGAGGAGCTATCAGAGGAGCCCGGTCACGGTGCTGGAGAGACGGAAGGTGGAGGACAGCGCAGCGTTGTTATTATTCCCGAGGCCGAGGAGGAGTCGCCGCCGCCGGATAAAAACAACAACTTGGATAAGGAAGTGGATGATCGCGTTGGAACTGTAGGTGATGATGAACCTGGGGCTGGGAGTGAGACATTTGACTACTTCGCTCGGCCAAAATCAGCAGATTTTGATTTATTTTTTAAGTACCATCCATTTCAAACAACCACCAACAATACAGTTAAAAGTGTATTTAATTGTAGCGATGGGACACGGCGATCTTGGTTAACTTATTGTAACACATCAAACAAACGTCTATTGCCAGAGAGCAAGTGCGCCAGCGGCGACAGGTTTTAGAGCGTGTTATTGACATTGTTAAAGTAATTGGAAAACGTGGACTCAGTTACACTTAGTTACACTCAGTTACAGTTAAACTGTCCGGCCTGTGTCTATTTTTTTCCTCCATCGCTATAACATGTTCACTCGTTCATACCGCCTAATTGGGCTTGGATACAAGTTTCTCTTAACACTGTCAGTGACCCAAGTTGCTTGTGAGCGAAGCTTTTCCACTTTAAAATTCATCAAAAATCGACTAAGGAGCACAGCATCACAGGAACACCTCGAGAGCTTTATGCTCATGTCAATGGAAAAAGAGACTCTGGCGTCTTTGAATAAGGACCTCATCATCGACCTGGTGGCGGAGAAAAGCGCACTAATGCGACGGCTGCTCATTCAATAAGGTAGGACATACAAGTAGTTTAGTTTATTATTCTCTATTCTATTCTATTCTATTCTATATTCTATTCTATTCTATTGAAATGTGGTTTGGTCAATTTGTTGGGCAGTTGGGCTTGTATAACAAGGCAAGCAGTGTCCAATGCTGTGGTGTGTGCGTTGTGATACAGTGATGTTGTTTTTGGCTGCAGGCCAGGGTCATGCGTGTGAATTTGAACTTGATGTGACTGAGTTATGCAGTGGTCAGTTATTACTGGCTGGTTTTTATTTGTCTGTGGAGTGGAGTGTGAGGCTGTTGTATATTAAGTGTTAGGTGTTACAATTGTATGCATGTAGGCAATGAGTAGATCATTTGATGGGTGAAGTGAGCGTTGCATTAACATTTAATTGAGACCAGAATAGATCGCTGTAAAATTGAGTTGGCTATTAACGTGGTCTAATGGCCTATGGAAAATAGTGTCCTGTGTATGATGTGTGCGCTGTGTGGTATAACTCATTGTTACACACCCGAACCGACCTGGAAATGCACACAGAAACCCAAACCAAACCGAATTTTCGGCCGATCCAAACCGACCCGAACCGCGATTTTTCGGCCGGCGCCTGGCGGCGCCGGCGAATCATACTGGACTAGGCTGTGGGCTGGGCCGGTCCAAATAGGACCCCCCCACCTGGGAACCTAACGGTACGCCTATGCGAGACGGTACCATGCTGCAAACTGGAGTTATGGCTGTTTAAAGCCCAGCCAATAGGAGGAAAGGAGGAAAGAGGGGGCAGGGCTTCAACAACTGCAGCTCATCCCTATGGCGGTCTAAGTCCAGACACCAAGTTTCGAGACAGTACCATGCTACGAACTGGAGTTATGGTGGTTTAAAGCCCAGCCAATAGGAGGAGAGGGGGGAGGGGCTTCAACAATTACAGCTCGTCCCTATTCTCCGGAAAAAGTGCCAAGTCATGTGAGCGTTTTAAAGTTGAAATCACGTTAATATGCAAAAGTATGCCACAGTTACGTGTGAGAGTAAAGTGTGACAGCAAAGTGTGACAGCTGCTGTACGTGTTTAGTAGACAGAGGGGGCGGGGCTTCAACAATTACAGCTTGGCAGAAAAAAGTCTGGCAGAGTTATGTGTGAGAGCAAAGTAGTTTATTGCAAAAACGCATTGATTTTAATTGGGGTCATTTTTGACCCCACTCATGGAAGAGTGTAGGTATTGGTAGGTCATGCATCCAACGGCCTTAACCATAGACCCCCCTCCTCCCCCCTTCTCTATATGTCACAGGTGAGAGAGAAGGAGAGACTTCATTTCGGTCGTGGGAGGGATGGATGGATGGGGGGAGGAAGAGGGATCATCATCCAATCAGTCTGGGATCATGGTGGGAGTTGGAGAGCAATCGCAGAGAGCCAGCGAGGTGGCGCAGACCAGATTGACCTTGTCAAGCAGGTGGGCTGGAACAAATGGTAGAATGGTGAGCGTCTGTCTTCATGACTGAGGCAGGTTCAGGAGAGCTGCTTCCTTCCTCAGGGGTCAGGGGTCTTCAACAGGGGGTTTCCACCCGACAACGACGATATACATAATAGTTTTTTCCCCCCAAATACAAACACAGAAGACACATACAGATGTGACATTTCAAAACTTCAGCATTTCCTGTACTTTTCTTGCATTTCTTCATGGAAATACATGTTTTTTTCCCAGGTTCTTTTCACTGTTTACGTTTAGCCTTGCTCATTCTTCTCTTTTGTTACTGAGAACAAAAAGCACCATTCGGCACTTCTTTTCATTGGAAATAAGAATGTGAGTAGCATTTACCGTTACATAACACCTTTACAAATTCCTCCTTTCTCACTGTCAATGTTCTGACAATTTACTGACAATCCACTGTCTTATTGGCAGACGTGTGAAGTTTTGAAATGGCACATCTGTACAAGGATACCCTGATTATTGGACAGCTGTCAAGTCTCCCTCACTTCATTCTCTCCCCCTGTTGGCTGCAAGCAATTTCAACACTCTTTGTTCTGCAGGCCTTTGTAAGGCATGGCAATGTTATAGTACATTTCAACATCAAGGCAATTTAAAGTGCTTGTTCTCCGTTGACCTTATTGCTATATTGTCTGTACTTTCGGGGTGGGGGTTTATACTTTTGGGTGGGTTGATGTTCGTTTTTGTCTTGAGTGTTCGTTTTGTTGTTTTAGTTTTTACTTAAATTTAGAAGGGTTTCTTGAAACATTGTCTTTCTCATGCTGTAAGCCAGTGGTTCTCAATCTGTGGGTCGGGACCCCCAGGGCGGGTCCCTAAATTATTTGATGATGATTAACTTAATGTGTTTTCTCACTCAACAGTGAACAAATAAGTTTAAGTGTAGAGGGTTTAAGCACATTTCTAAAGTGACAATTTATGAAGTTTTAAGACCCTTTTAATACCTGTAAAATAAAATAAATGATCATTGGCCATATTGTCAAATATTAGAGGCAGAAATTGTGAAAATAGCGGCTCTACATGCTCATAAGGCGTTGTGAGCATGTAGAGCTGCTATTTTCACAATAGGACCATGTTATACAAAATGTAATGCCTCAACTCTTAGTGCTCGTCAGGGTGGGGGGGGGGGGGTCCCCAGTTCAAATACGATTATTTTGGGGGTCGCAGCCTGAAAAGGTTGAGAAACACTGCTGTAAGCTGTGACAATCCTTCAATAAAACAGTATATTTAAAGTGCTTGTGTATTCCTTGTATATATATAAAAAATGTACAATCAATCAATCAATGACTGTTCAAATTAGATTGGGAAAACCTGGGTTGACTTAACAATTTGAGAGGGGAAATCTCACTTTTTCGAACGCACATCATTTCGAGAAACACCACTGCGACACCGGGATTGTGGTCGTTGGGGTCGGTGAAGCCAGCTAATGAAAAAACATCCTGGGCATGTTGAAGTTGCTTCATATATAAAGCCCCAGGGCCAGGCTATAGCAACCACATCCACTTGTATTTCTAAGCCATCTGCAAAGGAGAGCCTTTTTTTCATCTGCATTTCTGTTTCAATTTCCTGTACAAGGAGCTAATAACTTTAGTTATTAACTCAGTATTATTTTTGTCCTGTTTCCCACTGTGTCTTTGACGTCACCCATGTGTCCAACATGGTTTTAAATGAGACGGGAAGGGACAATTCAATTAGGACTTGGATGTGACAGATGAGTAGCTCACACCTCCAGTAGGCTATATGCAGTAAAATCCATTATCTTTCTCCACCCCCCTCTCTTTCTCTATCTCTCTCTCTCCCTCTGCAGAAACTCACTTTAACCCATTTAGGCCTAGAATTATTGAATGCTTTAACCAGTGAAAAATAGCAGATATACAAGCTCACAGCGCATCACCGAGTGCCGTGCTGCGAGCTTGTAGATCTGCTATTTTTGAAAAATCTTGCAAATTAGAATTTTGACCCGATTCTATGTCTGTGTCTTTTGAATCCTTTTAAGATTCTTTTTAAAAACCTTTGTTTCTGTGTCAGCAATCTGGCCAGCCATCGTCAAAGAAAAGGTGTTTTTCACTTAACTGGAGCTCAGTCTGTTCTTGAGAGACTACTATGTCAGTGGTTCTCAAACTTTCTCACGTGAAGGACCCCCAATATATTATGTATTTGGCCATGGACCCATGGATGGCAATGTTAAAGTACATTTCAACATCAAGGCAATTTAAAGTCCTTGTTCTCCATTGACCTTATTGCTATATTGTCTGTACTTTCGGGGTGGGGGTTTATACTTCTGGGTGGGTTCATGTTCGCGAGGCGTTGTGAGCATGTAGAGCTGCTATTTTCACAATAGGACCATGTTATACAAAATGTAATGCCTCAACTGTGTGTATGCTTGCATACAGGGTGTGTGTGATGCGTCAGTGCAGTAGTACTGTGTAGAAGTGCTTGTAGTTAGTGCATGTTGCATGCTGCTCCTGCTTGCTACTTTCTGCTTTCAGCTACTGCCACCGGCTAGCCCTCCTTGCGGGGGGTGAAAAGAGGAGCCGAGTGCGTAAGCCTCCTCCTGCCGGTACACAGCCTCTCCACCGCCAAGACTCCTGCAGTGCCTCCTCGTGGCCACACACGGATGCTCGCGCCTGGCTACGCACCGTATACCATCTGAAGGTGTGCAGCAAGGGCGGATGAAGGCTTCAAGCCTGAAACGGCCAGAGTATGGCTCCGAGGAGCTGCGCCCCACAGTCATTATTAATGCGCAATGTATAGCTTTCATGGAGACACAAGACACCGATAATCCTATACTTCCAGCGGCGGGAGTCCGCAGGAGCCACGCAGCGGACGGTGGTGCTGGTCCTCCCTCGGGAGGGCACTATGACGACTGGACCCCAAACCCTCTCCTCCGGGGAGGGAGGGTTCAGTCTGACCACAGCCCACTGTCCAATGCACTCTTGCGCTGTAGGAGGCCATGTATTATGGCAACCTACAACGCAAACAGTGAGGGAAGAGGCGAGGTTGGAAGAGCTGGCACACTGTGCTGAGGAAAGGGGAGTGGAGATCCTGGCAGTCCAGGAACATAGGAGAGTGCACACGGATCAGCCAATTAACTATCGCAGAGTTGGGGGGGTGCACGTTCATCACCTCATCTGCATGGCGTAATGATGCCCAGGCAGCAACAGGTGGCGTGGGACTCATGGTGAGCTCCCGAGCACGAAAGGCCCTCCGCAGGGTGCAGCCACACACCAGCAGGATCCTTAGTGCCGGTTTCGAGGGAAACCCAGTAACAACGGCCATGAGTGTGTACTCTCCCACCAACGTAGCACCGATTATGGAAGTGGAAAGGTTCTACGATGACCTTAGAACAGCAATCCACCATGTGCCTGCTCACAACTTCCTAATAATCCTGGGGGACTTCAATGCAAGACTTGGACCGGAAGACGCACCCTTCACGTACCACGACAATACCAACCGTAACGGAGAACATCTAGCAGCCCTCCTCATGGAACATGGCCTACTGGCCGCCAACACCCTGTTCCGTAAGAGGCTGGGCAAGAGATGGACGTTCCAGGACCGAGCCACCAGTATGCGGCGTCAGCTGGACTATATACTGGTAAGGAGGAAGTGGAGGAAGTCCATCTTGAACGCAGAGTCCTACAGTACATTCGACTCTGTAGGCTCTGACCACCGTGTGGTAGCTACAAGGCTGCGCCTGAGCTTGAGGGTCCATAAGAGCGCCCCAAGGACCCGGCCCGACTGGGAGGCCTTTGCGGGAAGCCCTGAACTCCAGGCCAACTACACAGCGGAGGTGAGAGCCCGCCTACATCTGCTGGCAGAGGAGGGGGAGCTAACAAGCTATGAGCGGTTCATCTCCGCTAATGAAGAGGCGACCAGGAAATGGGTGCCGACAAAGGGGATGCTCAGAGCCTCCCCTGGATCTAAACACCCAGAAGTTGTCCGAGCGCGGGCGCAGGTGGCAGAGGCACGCAGAAGCTTTGAGAGAGAGGGGACCGCAGAGAGTCAGGAGGAGCTGAACAGCGCCAAACAACAGCTGTTCAGCACGTATGACAGGATCAAAGGGGAGGAGATGTTGGAGAAAGTGAAGAGGGTGGAGGCAGAGCATGGCGAACAAAGATACAAGGAGTCATGGAAGGTCATAAATGAGATGAGTGGGCGCAAGAGGGCGAGAGAGGGACAGCTGGCAGGCTGCAGCCCAGAAGAGAGAGTGACCACCTGGTTCACCCACTTCCGGGATCTCCTGGGCACCCACCCAACAGTGGACAGAGCTGAGGAAGAGATACCTGCAGTCCTCACAAATCTTGAGATTGACTATGGCCCCTTTACAGCTTCTGAGTTTGCCACTGTGAAGTCCACCCTGAAGCAAGGAAAAAGTGCTGGTCCGGATGGTATCCCCCCAGAGGTCCCTAAAAACTGCGATCTCGACAACATCATACTGGAGATCTGCAACCAGGCTCTGATGGATAACATCAAGCCCGACATATGGTCCCTAGCTAACATCATCCCGGTTCCCAAATCTGGAGATCTGTCTAAGCCAGACAATTATCGTGGCCTTTGTCATAGCGAAGATGTACAACCGCACAATACTAGACCGGATTAGGGACGCCATTGACCCACACCTGAGGGACAACCAAAATGGCTTCAGAAAGGGAAGGACCACCGTAGGCCAGATCCTGGCCTTAAGGAGAATCATTGAGGAGGTGAAGAAAAACAACTTGACAGCAGTGCTTTGTTTCATTGACTTCAAAAAGGCATTTGATTCAATAGACAGAGGCATAATGCTGAAAATCCTCAAGGCCTACGGGGTCCCCCCGAATCTACTTCGGGCCATAGAGGTCATGTACAAGGGCACAAGAGCCAAGGTAGTAACCCCAGATGGCATCAGCGAGGAGTTCAAAATCCTAGCAGGGGTGCAACAGGGAGACACTCTTGCCCCCTTCCTCTTTATCATAGCTCTGGACTACGCGCTCAGGAAAGCCATCAACGGGCGGGAGCAGGAACTTGGCTTCACAATTACACCAAGGAAGTCTAGTAGAAACCCTGCTGTAGCTCTGGCAGACCTAGACTACGCAGATGACATCTGCCTAGTGTCTGACCGTGTGGAACAAGCGCAGGAACTCCTGAACAGAGTGGAGGTGGAATGTGCTAAGGTTGGCCTCAGACTGAATGCAAAGAAGACTGAGGTAATCACCTATAACATCAACACGGACCATCCGCCTATTACAACATCAGATGGCAACGCTCTGCGAGAGGTCAATGACTTCAAATACTTGGGTTCCTGGATGAACTCCACAGAACATGACCTTAAGGTCAGGAAGGCACTAGCGTGGAGGGCCCTGAACGGTATGTCAAGAGTGTGGTGCTCGAATCTCCCCCGACACATAAAGCTGAGCCTATTCCACGCCACTGTGGAGTCTGTCCTCCTGTATGGCTGCGAAAGCTGGACCCTGACACCCACCCTGCAGAAGTCCCTGGATGGGTGCTACACCAGAATGCTACAAGCTGTTCTGAATGTGGACCAGAACATCCACATTACCAACAAGGACCTGTACAGGCAACTGCCGAGGCTCAGCAAGAAGGTAGCAGCTAGGAGGATGAAGCTGGCCGGCCACTGCCACAGACATCGGGAGCTCCCTGCCAGCAGGCTGGTCCTGTGGGAACCGACGCGCGGGCATCGATCGCGAGGACGTCCCGCATTAACGTATGTGGACGTCCTGAAGAAGGATGCGGGAGCTGAAAGCTCCTCGGAGCTGGCCGGGTGTATGGAGAACCGGAACGACTGGAGACTCCGATGGAAGCCCGTCTGAGGACGACCGAGAGAGACCCCCATCTCAAAATATTTAGTTCCAGGGACCACCCAGAAGCAAAATTTGAGTTACAAACGTTCGCTTTGAAAATACATTTATTCAAAGATTTGCACACATTTTCATGACTTTTTCAAAAATAGCAGATCTACAAGCTCGCAGCGCGGCACTCGGTGCTGCGTTGTGAGCTTGTATATCTGCTATTTTTCACTGGTTAAAGCATTCAATAAAGAATCCAGTGAATTTGCCTCACAGAGACCCATCAGTGGCAGTCGGATAGGAGCCAGTTGTTTTTACACTGATTAGAAATGAAGTCAGTGGGGTGGAAATTAGTCAATCAAGTGGTCCTTGTTTTGTTTTCTTATTTTCTTTCCCTTCTTGCTTTTCAGCGCATTTGTTGTGTGGCATGTTTGCTGTCAGAGGAAGAGGGTGGTATATACTGTAATTGCATTGGACACAGACTATGCATTAATTGGCAAAGCAGTGGCAGTGACTGTCAATGAGGTACAAAGAGAGATGCTTAAATGCAAGGAGGAGGTGGTGCATCTCGGTGCAACAAATTGAACATAAATGAGAGAGATCTAAAACCAATTGGTAGAATAAATGTGCAGAATTCTTTATGGCTCTTTGGGATGAAACCTCTTTTGACAGGTACATTTCTGTAAATCCGCTAGTCAGTGCTGTACAGTATAAATGCACTATTAGTCCAGGCGTTTCGGGCAGTATTTTGATGGAATCGTGCACTTTATGAAAGAAGCATGACATTTGGTACACAGTTGGAACATGGCATATGGAACATTTTTGGCTATAGGGACATCGCCGATTTGTCTTGGGAAACTTCTGGGAGCCAATCAAAGTTGGGCTCTCATAGACTTTACTATAGAGTAAAATAATACAAAAAAAAAATATGCTTTAAGTAGCATTTGAGGGGTCAAACGGTGTTTTTTCGGGATTCTGAATCCAATGCAAACATTTGTTTTGCAGGAAAAACATGATATACTTTGGTGAACAATGTTGAATACGGACTTTGATATTTGAATATTTGAATATTCAGTGAATGCCCTAATGCATGTATGTTAACCATTTTGTACAAAAGAATATAGAAGACAGCGGACCTTACATGTTTGATACAAGCATCCAAAAGAGACCCACAGCTCTGTCTCTATAGCAACAGTTGCTATAGGTTCCAAACACGATTCAAGATTCAAAAGGTTTGATTTGTCACATGCTCATACATGAGCTAGGTGCCTGTCTTTGTCTACACCTAGGCTCCGCCAATACTGGACACTGATTAGCCACACACAGGGAATGTGACTGAATGTGATAAAGACAATATGGGCTTTGAAATAGGTAGAGAACATTATTAATGTCACCATGAAATGAAATGACATTTAAATTAACAAAAAGGATTTGGCATTTGACTATTGGTAAAATTCATTAGCCTGGCAGGGCCCGACGTCATACTGCGTTCACGTCATACTGCGTTCACTCACTCATTCCTTCCCTGGAGTGAACGCAGTATGACGTCGGGCCCCGCCAGGCTAAAAATTCATTTCCTCAAGCTGTTGTATGAATTATTATTTCTCTGCAAGGCCATTGTTGGAATGATTATTATTATCCATATGAATAGACAGTTTCCCCCAAAATGATTGAATTCACTCCCACACAATAAATGAGACCACACAGTGTAAGTCCGGGTTTTTCTCTTACTGTATATTAAATCAATGAGCATACAAAATAGATGTCCAGTACAGTACAATAAACATGTGTCTCTTTTCTTTCTCAATCTGAATCTTCATACAATGTAACATCAGTTCACAAATATACTTCAGTAGGTACAGGGAAAATAGATTTGTCAAGCATTCATTGGACAGTTAAACATAACAATGGATCATGAGATGGTGTTGTGACTGAGTCTCGTGAACTCAGAAAGGATGTAGAATGTTTTGGCTTCTCATTATCCAGTGTCCGGGACACTTTGACATTTCGCTGGTCAATCTCTCTGTCCCTGTAGTGGGCAGATTCTCGTCACATGCATTAGTTATCAGATCAAAACAAAATAACCTTGTCACTTGTAACACTGAAGTTGGTGTTTTAAATATAATAGATATTAAAATGTTTTTAACCCATCAAATTCCCCCCTAAAACAACAGCTGAAGGAGTTAAAGTGTCGACCCTAGAACCCCAAACAAATGCTGCCAAAGGGACAGATATAGACTTGAACTTATGGTTCACTATCAGCCAAATATTTAATTAAACTCTTTTCGATAGCAGAGTCAAAGAACTGTATATTTCCAAAGGTATTTAAATCAGAACATCTAATAATTGAATCACAATAGGTACAAATATTTTGATAACTTTTAAAAGTAGAGCTAAAAGAAAAATATAACTGTATTTTCTTAATTATTAATTATTATTATATATTATTATTATTATTTTTTTACAAAGGTTCAATGTCCCAAGGTTTGTTGAAAAATTCCCCATGTCGTCAGGCGAGTCAAAACACATCAACACGTTCCCAAGTCATAGTTATAATTTAGGGCTTTACAGTCAAAACAAGACGAACTTGACTCTTCATCATTTGTTTACTTTAACAAGACAAAAGAATTTGGGTTAAAGGAGACAGCATTCTGGTTTTGCCTACCCTAGTAAACTAGACTCCTCTGTCTACGAGGCTAGGTTTGACGCAGAACCAGCCGTGGGGGCCATAATTTCCTGCCCATCCCCGATTACCTTATGTAAGGTGTTCGTCCCTCTAGACATGTGGAGATGTCGAAAACCGGAACCTCCTTAAGCCAAGTGTTCCTTCCTTTTTACCCTTAAGGTTAGTTATTGGCTGCTTTTGTCCGAGTCAATTTCTGTAAGAAAACACTTTACAGCGGGAAAAACGTGTGTAATGTCTTTTGATACTCACGAAATACCATATAGAATTTCAACTTCCTTTTGACATTTCTCCTTTGGACAGACAATGGCGGGTGTCTGTCAAATCATTCTCAATTATCATCGAAATATCTTATCTGTAAGACAAAGGAAAAGAAAAGACAGGAAACAATCAATCAATACTGTAAGTAGTAGGTTGTGGGTAATAGAGTTTTTTTTAAATGTTTAACATCATAATGATTCCCAGAACAGAAATTAAACAAAATACTTTACAAAATACTTTAGACCGTATCAAACATTAAACAAGGGAATGTTGTTATTAACTGGAAGAGAGCAGGTCTAAATAATCTCTCACACACAGACCATCTGTCCTTGAAGGCTACAAATGTCTTCTAGCCACACATACGCACACGTACGCACACGCAAGCAGAGACAAGAGTGGGAGAGAAAGTGAAAAGTTGATAAGGTAGTTAAAATCAATTAATGTTATAGAAAATCAAGTTAAATTCAAAATCAATGTGAAATCACATTAAAATCAGACAAACAGATAATAGGCAATCAGATAAACTCCCCCCTTGAACACACAATGTCCATTGTGTGTGAAAACATTAAAGCATAAATGAACTTTTAAATGAAATGATTTTTTTTTTTTTTTTTTATAATCAATAATCATACAATTAATTAATAATTAATAACATTTTTTTTTTATTTTTTATAATGAATCCAACTACTGTACTGTATAATCCTAACATGGCCTAAGATGGGCTGGCTAAAATAATCAAAAGTGGGCTGTCTACTAGGGCCAAACACTGTGTGCCCGTCGTCCCCGCAGACAGCCATACACTACCCAAAATAAATCAAAGAAGGTAAACTGACAAATTAAACGCCAAAACTATACTAAACCAGCCCATTTTTATTTATTTTTTATTGTTAACAATAATTAATACTATTCAAAGAGAGTAGTCAATAATTAATACTATTAGAATGAAGGTTACTGCCCTTAGAAGCTTTGTGGCTGCAGCGATGTGGTCTGGTTGCAGCGGGCGTGTCACACCATAGAGTTCCATCAGGGTCAGAAAGGCCAGGGAAAGGCAGCCATGGTTCTGCTCCGCCCTGGACTCCAACAACTGCAGGCTCTATGAGTGGAGAACTGACAACAATACTAAATTAGGCATGAAATACAACTACTAGGGTTGGCACCGTGATCAGCCGATCAACGGGGTGCCACACATCTTAAGTGTCAGTCCGTAGTAGTCTGGTGGTGGTGGGAAAGAGTAGTCATTATCATAATCATCAACAATAGCCAAGTTATCTGGCATGGGTGGCATACGTAACGTGGGTGGCCCAATGGGCCTTTATCTAGTCATGATTGTACTTGTACTTGACCTGACTCGGTTGGGGGACCCTGTGTAGCAGGGTTCTGCTGCTGTTGGGCCTGCCACTTCTTTCCACAGCTGAAACAGGTGATTGTGTGTGTATTGTTCTGGGCCCTGTTAGTGTTTGTGTTGATGTTGTTACCTTGACTCTGTCCTTCAGGTCCATTCCCGGCTGGGGGATCCCGCTGATCACCACTGGGACCCCTCTTCGGGTTATGTGTTCGGTGGAGTGTCACTTGTCCATCATCCGACATTACGGCTCGCAACTTAACTAGTGGCTTGGGCTCTGGAACGATGTTGTTGTAATACCTGGCTAGTATTGTGATCTCATCTGTCGTTCTCAATCTCCATAGCGGGTCATGCATAATGATCGCCTGTCTCAAATGGGGGCGTAAAGCGTCAATCAAAAGCTGATTAAGCACACTAGCATATCCTGGCAGCCCTTTTGTGAAACCCGAGTGGCGGTCAAACTGAGTGGTGAAGTGATGGACGAAATCAGAGACGTCCTCACCCTGCCTCATCTTAATGTTAGTGATTAAGGAAAAGTCCACGTTACCCCTAACAAGGTCCTTAGCCTGATTAATCATAACCTGTACTGCGGCTTCATGTGGGGCGTACCTGACCTCACCTGCAGGGTTACTACCTTGGGCCGGCACGGGCCGCATACACTGGTATGGGTGACCGTCTGCCTGTAGCCAATCTAATCCCACAGAAATCTGATAAGGAAAAGCGTTAGGTGTGCAACACATAGTAATTAGTTTTTTAACTTCCCGGGTGTCTAGTCTTAGCTCCACAATTTCTGCCTTTACAGATTTTTCCCACTCATCAGGGTTGCTGTGGATATCGGGTAAACGTTCAGCCGTGTCTCGAGCATCCACTGGGTACCAATTACGGTACACAAATGTAATTTCGCCATCCTCTGGGTACGCACTCATCGGGGCCAAAAGAGAATCGTTAATTTGACTAGGTGTGGGTGTGTGAAACTGTTCCCGACGCTCACCTGTGTAAACTTTTTCCTTAGTGGGTGTATGGCCATTCTTAGTGGGTGTTGGTTTTGGTGGTTTGCGTGGAACGCCGGGGAGGGGCGGATTCGTGTGGTCAGCGGGATCTCCCAGCTCGACCTGATTACAAGGAGGAGAAAAAACAACTGAGTTATTTAAATCATTGTCACATCTTTCTCCTTCATGTTGCCTCCCCCCTCTCTCTACCCCCTTCCTATCAAATAGAAGTGTAGGTAATGAGGTTTGCATGTCAATGTGATGTCGTGCATTGATACCCCCCTGGCGTGGAGGCCCGTGAGTCACAGCCACAGGTGGGGGAGGTTGTGGTGATGGTGTTCGTCCAGCCGGGCCGAGCTCACTGTTGTCCTTCACCTCTGGTGTGGCACGGTGTCGTCCAGCCGGGCCGACCTCACTGTTGTCCTTCACCTCTGGTGTGGCACGGTGTCGTCCAGCCGGGCCGACCTCACTGTTGTTCGCCCCTGTTCTGGCACGGTGTGAGGAAGGCAGAGGCTGGCTGTCCGATTCTGAAGGCCTCTCCTTTTCTTTTCTCTCCCTCGCTGCCTCTCTTTCTGCAGCCGCCCAGCGCAGCTGCGCCAGAGCGAGAATCCCAAGCCTGGCGACCTCATTTTCGGCTTTCTTCAGACTTTTCCGTTGTGAGATTTTATCGATATGTTGATACAGTACTCCAGAAAATCTCGTCAAGTCCTCAGTCGTGAGAGAGTCATCATATCCGAATTCCTTTCTCCATATGGGCAAAAATGGTGCAATTGTGGGGCACCTAGAAACAACCTGTTTCATTTCCTCATTGTCTATCTTAGCCGTTAAAGCTGTTATCAGTTCATTCTCCAAGCTTTGGAGAGAGGCTTCAAACTCAAAGGTGTTGTTCAGTTTGTAAAAAGGTTGTTTAGATTTCGGCAGGTGTTTTCTGTCTCCCTGTGCATTTCCCATTTTTGAAGCTGGTCGGTTAGGAGGAGGATGAAATCGAAGCTAGTTTGCTTGTCACCTCAGCTGGCGGATTAGACGGAATAAAATAAAAAATAAGACTAAAAAGACGAAACACACCAGATAAGACACAACATGTAAGCGTAAAGCATGAAGATTTCCGTCAGAACGTTCTGTTCTGGAACATAAAGGAAATCTACCAATTAAAATAATCACGCTATTTGTTATGTGATTAAGTGGCTCTAATCAGCCGTATTGGGTTATCGTACTGGCCGAAGAGACATTCCTTCAGAACAAAATACGTTCTGGCCCCAAATAAAAAGATTTCTTCTCAGAACTTCTTGAAACAGCCGTTCTAGAGCATAAAATGAAATCTATATTGAAGTCTCGTACTGATACAAACCCAACCTTAGACAAGCAATCTCCGTGGCCAAACGGCTGCTATGTCCTCAAAACATGTAACAAAAAGCAACAAAAACAATAGACTACAAAACATTAAACAATAAAAACGCAGCTTGGGCTAGAGGTAGCAATTCTCTAACTTAGCAGGTACAAATCTTTAAGTACTTGACCCATCTGTGATTTTCAGTCCAAAAAGGCATGAATAAAATCAAAACTTACACTGTGTGCTTTATACACACTTCTCAAGTCCCATGGTAATTTCTCTGCGCGCAGGAGGAAAAAAACATGTGGGAGAGAATCCTTTCCGTGATAATCCGGGGGAGTCAGGGGAAATGTCTGATAATATCCTCGGCTGGTTGTTTCTCTAGCAGAGATGAACGAAGACTCCAAAACAAACTGTCCAGCAGTTTATCGAATCCATAAACGTCAACTCAGTAGAAATCCGCAAGAAGTGACCAATTGTTGGAATGATTATTATTATCCATATGAATAGACAGTTTCCCCCAAAATGATTGAATTCACTCCCACACAATAAATGAGACCACACAGTGTAAGTCCGGGTTTTTCTCTTACTGTATATTAAATCAATGAGCATACAAAATAGATGTCCAGTACAGTACAATAAACATGTGTCTCTTTTCTTTCTCAATCTGAATCTTCATACAATGTAACATCAGTTCACAAATATACTTCAGTAGGTACAGGGAAAATAGATTTGTCAAGCATTCATTGGACAGTTAAACATAACAATGGATCATGAGATGGTGTTGTGACTGAGTCTCGTGAACTCAGAAAGGATGTAGAATGTTTTGGCTTCTCATTATCCAGTGTCCGGGACACTTTGACATTTCGCTGGTCAATCTCTCTGTCCCTGTAGTGGGCAGATTCTCGTCACATGCATTAGTTATCAGATCAAAACAAAATAACCTTGTCACTTGTAACACTGAAGTTGGTGTTTTAAATATAATAGATATTAAAATGTTTTTAACCCATCAGCCATTTTGCCAGTGAAAAAACAAAAAACAAACAAACAAAAAAAAACATCAGAGGCAAACGTTTTAAGATGTCAAATGTCGTCGTTGTCAACTCAATACCGTGCCAAGCTGCTAAATTGCGAGGCTGAAAGACCAGAGCTTTTTGTGCTATGCTGTGATTTGTTATGACAGAAGCAGGGGTTAGAAAAGCTATAAAGCATTTTCAATTATTCTGAGAACTGTAGCAAAAAAAGGGGGGAAAAGGGGAAAAAGAGCAGACTAAGTACAGAGTGAAAGTTCAAGTTTATTAAGTATTGATGGTTCACATAGTTAAATATCTGAAAACACAACTTGACATGAATCCAAAATACACTGATGATTGTGCTGTCAAACGATTAAACTATATGGAATCTATGAATAGGTTGTGGGGGTCCCTGCTTCATTTCTCTCTCTCAACTAAGGGGTCCTTGGCCTGAAAACATTGAAGACCCCTGTTATAGAGTGTGAACCTACAGGACCGGGTGACTGATGCAATGTGTGCCTTGAATGATAGCTGGCTGTCCAGGACCACACCAAGGTTTCTAGCAGCTGGAAGCGAAGTCACCAATGCATTATCTACGGAAATAGTGAGATCCTGCATGGGGCAAGACTTAGCTGGGAAGAAGAGAAGCTCCGTCTTGTCTGGGTTCAGCTTGAGGTGGTGGGCTGACATCCACTGTGAGATGTCGGTCAGGAGGACGGTCCTCGCTCCAAGGAACGGAGGAAAAACCTCACTCCAACTCCAAGCCGCCCTGGCGCATTTTAAAACTCGCTCGCTCACGCTCAACCGTTTTATTAGTGGCCAAGGCCACGAAGTGGCAAATGGCCACTCATTGATTTTGGACTTCATCATAACTATTATTATTCCGCCACTTTTTCTCTAGCGGCTAGACCGTGCAGTCGCTTTTTACGAAACTCTGCAGTATGGCAGAGGACTATGCCAAACGGCTAAAACGCGAAGCTCGCAACAATCGGCCAAAGGGTGGCGCTGTAGGAAGCCTTTGAAAAATGCCAACTTTGAACTGGTGTAGCTCATGCCCTGTTTCAGGTACAGCAATGAAACCTGTATACACTTATGCGTCTCCTCATGCCGAACAACTTTTACTCTCTGACTTTTAACCTCTGACCTTTACCTCTCCCACAATTTTGAATTATATGAAAAACAGTCAAAATCTATCTCCTCCTGGGATTTTCGCGTAACGTGCGCGAAACTTTTTTTACATGAACTTTGGACCAATACGGTTAGATATGTCTCGGCGGATTTCTTTTAAAGCGAAACATTATTTTTTAATAATTCACTCTATATTGCAGTTTTATGCAAATTATTCTTCTGCCTCTAAATCATACTTGCAAAGTGACACATTCATGGCATTTGGCAAATATGTAGAGGGTTAGTCCAAATATCACTGAAAGCAATCTTACTCCAATTGGCCAAAGGGGGGCGCTATACGAAGCGTTTGAAAACTCAAACGTTAAAGGGGCATAAGTCATGCCTTGTTTCGTTTGAAGACATGCAACTTGGTTACACGCGTGCCTTGACTCAAGCGGAAGCCATCCGTGTCTTTGTTAAGTACGCTCCGTCCTTAGATTCTCTGCCATTTTGAGCAGTTTGTAAAACACTTAAACCCGCTTTTATTCCGGAACTTTCGCGTCACGTGCACGGAACTTTTTTTACATGAACTTTGGACCAATATCTAAAGATCTGTCAGATCGGATTTTTTAAAAATTTAAACATGCTTTTTTAATAATTCAATGAATATTGCAAGTTTTATGCAAATTATTCTTCTGCCTCTAAAACATACATGCAAAGTAAAATTTTCATGATGAACTACTGTAGAGGGTTAGTCCAAATATCACTGAAGGGGCGCTATATCATTTTGAAAGAAGCGTCAAGTACATTACATGGAACTTTTTCTTTTTTCTTTTCTTTTTTTTTTAAATGACCATTATGTGTGACTGCCGTAGTGTAGTGGTCAGTGCCTGGTATATGGATGGTTGGCAGTTCAAACCCCACGTCGGGTTGAGTTGATGTTAACATCCTGGATGTCCATGGCATGTGCATATGTCAAACTCTTTAATGTTGACACGTCTGATCTAACTCCAGATCACGTTCATGTTTAAAATGAGCCCTTCTCTACCGGCCGTTTTTTTTTCTGTTCTGAGTAAAAGAAAATATGATCACTCGAAAATGTCAGAAATACTCAGATTACATTGATTTCACCCCAAGCCTCCAAAATATAAAAAAGAAATCAATAAAATCAAGGCACTCAGCCTACATAGAACTTTTTTTTTTAAAACAAACATGGTTAAGAGATCCTGTGGCTGCCTAGTGTAGTGGTCAGGGCATATGCCTTTCATGCAGAAGCTCGTTGGATTGAATCCCGCCTGGGGTTTGTATAAGCATAAAACCATGACATTTGGTAGACTTTACAGTTTGGTTCCTTGAACAATGTCTGATATGGAGCCTTCCTAAAAATGTCCCCCAACCCCCCTTGATGCGTATTTTAATATCCGCCATTACTAAATAATGTATTTTGCATCATAAATCCTGAAACAAGCATTATAATACAAACTGTCATGTCTACACCTATGTTGTGATTTTCAAGGATTGCAATGATATCATGTACCAGCTCCAGTGGCCTAGTGGTTTGAGTGTCTGCCCTGAGACTAGGAGATCCGGGTTCAAACCCGGGTCGCGTCATACCAAAGATTCTAACCCAGGACCCAGTGCCTCCCTGCTTGAAACTCAGCATCAAGGGTTGGATTGGGGATAACTCCCTGCAACATACTAGTGTCATGTCCAGGGGGTGTAGCTGCCTTACGCTACAGAAACAGGAGATAGGCTCCTTCCCTATGAGATTCATAGCCTGGCCGATTCATATGGTCTTCATAGCTCAGCAAGGCTTACTATGTACATCATCAAACTGTCCAGGTGCATAGTATCACAGTTTTTTTTATGTCTGTTGCATATAGGCCTACAGTCTTTTGCATACATGTTGTGTAGAGGCCAATTTGTGCTTTTACCTATAACCACCGATTAGTGTAAAACTTTGTATGCACACTTCCCAGAGGCCAAGGAAAAACCTGTGCCCTGTATTTTTCACATCTGCCATTTATAGCGCCACCAGAAGGCCGACTTACAGTATGTAAAACACATTCTTCGATATTACTCCTTCAGATTTTATCCGAAAATCACACAAATCAGTACACAGTATCTCTACAGTGATGTAATCATGACAGATTTGTCAGATATCATATTCTATCTAATTGGCTAACATTGAATTCCAAGGTTTGCAGGATTGCTCCTTTTTGAACAAAATGTCTCAAACGCAGCCTGCTATGTGTGTGAGATTTTGCACACACATTCCCACTAGGCCAAGAAACAGATGCCACCCTTCTCACATTGGCCTGTTATAGCGCCACCAGCGGGTCAATTTTTGCAAAACCCATTTTTGGAACAAAATGCTTCAAATCCCGCATGCAGCGTCCGATTGCCGCGAAAGGCCCAAGAACACATGGCACCCTTTTCACTTTGGCCTATTATAGAGTCACCACTAGGCCAAAAAAAAAACCTACCTGACCTGCCGGAGTCCTGTTCGGAAGAACACTGCTTCTAGTTTTTCTTTGATATTCTTCTTTGCTTTCCCTTAATGCCTTTTTGCTTTCCTGCTTTTTATGCCTTGGCCACTTTATCGCTGCTTGCAGCTATATTTCTTATTATTATTATTAGGCTACTCATATAAATAAAAGGCAAAACAAGAGCAGGTGATTTATTTTCCCTTTTTTGCACATGAGAGTGGTGATGACCCGCCCGCCAATTGAGTGTGCCCGCGGGGTCCGCGGGTAACGGGTTGACCCACTTATCACAACCAAGGGTAGAGACACTGACTCTAACCTCTAAAGACCTTCCGGGGAGGGTGCTCTTGTGCGTCTTGCTGTGTCACCCTTTCTTGTTTCTTTCTTTTGCTAGTTGTTTTTAATCGCTCTGACCTTTGGACACTGCACTATTAGGTTGTGTTAGTATTTATTTTTTATTTTTTATTATTTCTGCTTGGGTTTGACATGATGTTGAGATACTTGTTGCACTAACTAGCATTGACTGTTATGGTCACGTTTGATTTGGGCACTGTATTATATTGATAGTTGTGCTTTAGGACACTTTATGTATATATATTTATATATATTATTTGTTCCCTTTCTTGTTGTACCTTGCTCTTACTGTACTTACTGTACTCTGTCCTTGTTTTTTCTTTTTATCTTTTTCATAGTTCTCTGTAACTTTGTAAATAACCTTATACTGCTGTGCTGCCTCTGGGCAACTGATTTTCCCCCTTGGGATAATAAAGGTATCTGTCTGTCTGTCTGTCTGTCTGTCTGTCTGTCTGTCTGTCTGTCTGTCTGTCTGTCTATCTATCTATCTATCTATCTATCTAAGGGGCCCGTTCTCCCATTGTCTCACAAAATGCCACCAACCAGACTTCCATACTATATGCTTCAAATCAACACACAGCCAAAATGGATTGCAGTTACACCCACACGCGCCACACCTGCTAGACGGCTGCACGCTACGACTGACACAGCCCTGGGAAGGCAACCCGGCCTCGTGGGAATCTACGCTCAGAGGAGCGCACTTTTCTAGTTATTTATGTCCTGTCTCCTACACATTACATCAGTGTCTTTGCCTGTCACTTGTGAACTTTTCCCTCCCATGTGTATGGCCCAATTCAGGGTTTTAGATGAGGCAGCAAGGGATATTTAATTTAGGACTAGGGGTGACAGATATGGTCGTTGTCGGGCGGAAACCTCGTATCTCCAACTTTCAAATGTGTACGTTCTTTTGCAAAGTAACGCCCTGCTTCATCATACAAGGCTGTCGCGCAAAAGTAGTGAAAACAGCCGATCTACAAGCACACAACGCCTTGTGTGCTTGTAGATCAGCTGTTTTCACTAGTTTAAATCATTTTTAAAATGATAAATGCAAAAGGAACGGTTTTGGACATACAAGGTTTTCACCCAACAACGACGATATGGAAGCTTAACCCCCCATATCTCTCTCTCTCTCTCTCTCTCTCTCTCTCTCTCTCTCTCTCTCTCTCTCTCTGGTTGTGCATTAGCATAATGCTGCCATTGACTGCCAATGAAGGCTAGTGCATCCTGCCCACTCTTCCCTCAGGAGCAGTGTGCCCGCCATGGATGTGCAATACTACTTTATGTAAACCCACCACAGAGCATTGACAACCCCAGCTCCCTAGTTGCGACCGAAGGTCGCATTTACCCTGAAAAACCTTGTCGCTTGAGTGACCTTTTTCTGTACGGGAAGTGATGTCAGTGTGATGTCAGTGAGTCGTGACGGGGCGGCTACACAAGACTAAGAAAGACAAAAGACAAAAAAAAAGAGAGAAGGATACACAAGACTAAGAAAGACAAAAACAGAGAAGAATAAAAAAGAAAAAAAAGGAGGAGGAGGATAAAGATACCAAAAGGAGAGAGAAGAAAGGGTAGATGAGGTACAATGTGTGGTATCCTCCTCCGATCTGATACGGGGCGGCTGGACTTAGATCACCTATGAAAGAATGTCCATCCACCTGGAGAAAAGAAAATGTAACAAGGAGGTGGCAACGGGGCATCCAGATAAAGTTATTAGGCCTGGATCCGAATTTAAGTCGACGCACAGGATTCCAGAAGTGTAGCGCTTATTCGCTCTTGTATCAAACCGGTAGGCTTATTGACACGTTCTTAGAATTTAACATATTTTCTAAAGTAAATATGGGGGCGGCTGTGTTAAGAACGTTTCGTTGTCAAGCTCAACGAAACACTATATATATGGAACACTATACATGGAGTAGAGCCCGACCGATATATCGGTCAATTCGATATATATCGGTCGTTTTGGAGCAATCGGTATCGGATCGGTGAATTATTCCACCGATATCTGATATATTAATTGTCTGTAACGTGTCTGTGGATAGAGCATGAAACCCTGAGTTATATAGGCCTATGTGTGGGCAATACCAGAATTATCCAGCAGAGTGCAGTATAATAGTCCAAGATGCAAGCCAACACTACTGGAGCTGCTGCCTGTGTGTCGTTCACTCACCACATGCACTGTCTAACTCTGATTTTTCATGTTGCGGTGGAGGAAGGTGTGTAGGCCTATGTGAAAATCCACAGAGAAATTTAGATGTCTGACTAATAGACTATAGAACTTGTGTTGTTTAATTGCTTGGCAATGCATGGCGGCTGTCTGCACTTTGCAGAGCCGCTGTGCGAATCCATGAGCGAATCAAACTTTACGTTTGGATAAAAGACACATATTAATTCATAAACGAGACAAAACACAGCAGAACCCCCAAATTAAATGAGTATTATTATCCAACAAGCAATAGAAATTGATAACTGCGACCAAACTCAAAGTTTGACATGAAAAGCACAAAGAAAAGCAATAATCTGACCATTTATCCGAGGGGCGAGCAGTCAATTAAATGATCTTAAATGAATAAAAAAATATTTTTACAAAACATCGGTATCGGTATCGGTGCTCTAGCACTCTCCAACATCGGATATCGGTATCGGTCGGAAAAAATTGTATCGGTCGGGCTCTAATATGGAGATAGTCCAGTCCATCATGTCATATGGGACTACCGTCATAGACAGTAGCCATTGTTAGGCCGGAGTCAATGGCTTTTTATGCCCATATATGAGTCATTCTGTACCACATCTCCATGTTTAGGCAAACTCCACACAGAAAGGCCCTATCGCCAACCCCACCTAGGGTGTGGGCGATAGGGCCTTTCTGTGTGAAGTTTGCATGTTCTCCCCGTGTCTCCTAGGGTTGATACCCTCACAAAAAAATGAACAAACTCCCCCCAGAATGACAACAACTAGAATCGTCAGAGAAACGCTGTGGTTGGCCAGATGGTCAAGAATTGGCGCAACCTCGCCCTTTAGGGCAAGGTCGCATGTCACCCTGAGGTCGCATGTCACCCTCAGGTGTCTTACTAGTATGTCATACAGCCATGTATGCACACATATTGCAGGAGTCTTCAACGTTTTCAGGCCAAGGACCCCTTAGTTGAGAGAGAGATGAAGCAGGGACCCCCACAACCTTATCATATATCATTTGATAGAACAATCATCAGTGTATTTTGGATTCATGTCAATTTGTGTTTTCAGACATTTAACCACTTGAACCGTCAATACTTAATAAACTTGACCTTTCACTCTGTACTTAGTCTGCTCTTTTTCCCCTCTACACCAAACCTCTTTGCTAAAAATTGCAAAAGAGGTTTGGTGTAGAAAAAAAATAGCAGATCTACAAGCTCACAACACCTTGCGCTGCGAGGCGTGGTGAGCTTGTAGATCTGCTTTTTTTTTTTTTTTTGGCTAAAGCTCTCAGAATATGGACGCTAGGGTTCTTTCTATCACTCAATGATTTGGAGGACCCCCTTTAGTAACTCTGAGGACCCCCTAGGGGTCCCGGACCCCCTCTTGTAGACCCTTGATATAACATGTAAACCAACCCCAACATCGACAACCCCAGCATGCAGCTCATAACTGGAATGGAATGCAGCCACAGTGTACAGTATATACTGTATAGTTACTGTGAACCCACAATGTTGACAACCCCAACTCATATGGATAGGGGGCGTGACAAGATTATAATGGAGGGGAAAACTTTTGACAAGTTAACTTTGTGTGAGATGCATTTAAAAAGAACGCATTATTCCACACTCGATCTAGCTAATCTTTACTTTACTGCAATGTGCAAGTCTCAACCTGTTTACTTTGTGTTGGCTCTGATAGGGTGAAATTACATTTTAATATATATTATATTTAAAACACCAACATCAGTGTTACAGTGTCAAGGTTAATTTGTTTTGGAAAATAATGACTTATACATGTGCCGAGAATCTGCCCCACTACAGGGACAGAGAGGATGACCAGAGAAATGTCGAAGTGTCCAGACACTTTGATAATGAAAAGCCAAAACATTCTACATCCTTGGCTTCTGAACACGACACCATCTCATGATCCATTGTTATGTTTAACTGTCCAATGAATGCTTGACAAATCTATTTTCCCTGTACCTACTGAAGTATATGTGTGAAATTATGTTTTGTATAGGCAGAAGGCACTATGGGTGAATTGCTGTACTGTACGTTGAACTCTGAACTATCCTGTTAATACAATTATTTCAAACAGACTTATTGGTGTGCTGCCTCTTTCTTGGACTCTGACTCTAACTGTGGTTTTACTCTGTGGTTGGAACTAAGTCACTCTGGAAATGGTTTACTTTCTAAGGAATGATGGGAATTCATCAAAGACCCATCAGGATCTACAACCTTTTGTGATTGTGCATGTTTGTGATTGATGTCCTATAAGAGGTTGTCTTGTAATCATAAGGTCATGTGGCTGAAGTTAGCTGGTTGCAGCTAAAACTGAAATTGCCCTGATGGATTAATAAAGTCTACAAAAAGAAAACACGTCCTCGTAGTTGATTGTGATGTAATTTGCTTTCTCAACAATGCCCCATCATCACTTCTGTAATGAGTGTTGTGTCCCATAGGGGGAACTTTGACAGATGGGAGAACAAAAGGAAAGGCATGTTATTGTCCCTCTCGAAAGACCAACAAGACCAACAGAGCTCTTTGCCCACAGAACACACGTCACTCACAGGGACCAGAGGAGGCTAGTCTCTCGCTGATTTGATTATCATGCATGGCCATAATCAATCTATTCTTAATTGTGTCCTTAACCCATTAGAGACCAAAACATGACCACCCCTGAATGTGCATTTTGTTCATACACCTTCCTACCTGGTTTAGATGGATTTCGCTCATTGCTGCATATGTTCTGAGATCTGTGGATCCCTCCCCACAGCTAAAACGGGAACTTCATCATCTCCCAAAAGCGCTCATGTCGGCCGCTCCAAAGATTTTTTGTTTTCTTTAAACAAATCGTCTATTTATGGTTCCTAGAGACGCACAGACCCGCTGTTATTTTGTCAGCAGCCGTAAAAGCATGAAAACCGGCCAGTGGAGTTTCGCTTCCTTAGCCCAGGCGAGATTCTCGCCTTCTCACGAGCCTTCCGGGCCGGCCCTGAACGCCTCCTTTAAGGCCGGGGACGCATCTGTGTCACGTAGCCACTTTATACTTTGGCTATTAAAAAATAGCAGTTAGGCCTATAAAAGCTCATATATAGCGCAAAAAAAAATACATATCGTTCGTTGTCGGGTGAAAACCTTGTATGTCCAAAACCGTTTGTTTTGTATTTATCATTTTAAAAATGATTTAAACAAGTGAAAACTGCCAATCTACAAGCACACAACGCCTCGCACCGCGAGGCGTTGTGTGCTTGTAGATCTGCTGTTTTCACTACGGCCTTGTACGATGAAGCAGGGCTTTACTTTGTGAAGAAAACATACTAATTTGAAACTTGGAGATACAAGGTTTCCACCCGACAACGACGATATAATTGTCCTTGACATTGAAAACTTTGAGCAAGAAACATAGGATTACGTTTTTCAGAAAACCATTAGAATTTAGAAGACATTTTTACGTATTTTTCTGGTCTTAACCAGGTGCCAACAACGAGGCGCCTCGTCAAACTCTTTGATGTTGCTGAGTGCCGTCGACTAGATTGACAGGTTGATAAAGGTTTTATATTAAACTGTAGCTTGCGGTCTGTGGCACCTGCCACTGAAGAAAAAAATTAAATTCCCATGATGCAACAGGAGATTTTGCATACAGGCTAATGTTATGACATTCACAAACTTGGATGTATCTCCTAATCTAACTCCAGATCACGTTCTTAGTTTAAAACAAGCTGTTCTCTACCGACCGTGGGCCGTCAGGGCCTGCAAGGCCTTCTCTGCTGGCCCTGCAATTCCCTGATAAAGACATTTATATTTCATAATATATAAATATTTTTCCACAAATATATCGTATTTATTTTGCTGCCATTCATTGTCTCTCATTCACTCAGTCAGGCTGGTCTCTCCCTGCAGGTCTAAAAACACAGCCTGTTTTTTTTTAACCAATCAGAATTTTTGTTGTGTTGTCTCCGGGTAGAAATCTCCACCCTGAGCCTTCAAAATGTCCATTGAATCCAGCCGCAGTACAAGTGAATGGGGCTGACCTTTCGATTGTCAGCTTCTTCTAACCAATCAGATCTCAAGTTTGCCTTACTGGGCGTATTCTTTCAGATAGCAGAGCCTTCTAGCGCACAGAAATAAAAAGCTAGATACCTCGTCCACCACAGCAGTTGATTGGATCGACCCGTCCAACTTGATAGGCAGAAAAGTGGATGTGTCGAGGGCAGGCCACTCAAAATAACTACTGGCCAATCACAGCGTGTCTTTTCCGGGACAGCGTGTCTTTTCAACAGAGCCAGTTCCTAGTGTTGCGCGACGCAGCAGTTTTTAAGAGCTGCGTATGAAAAGACCCACCCCCACCTGCCTCTGATTTGCCTACCGACCTTCCGTGTCTGTTACGCACACTGAAGAATTCCAAGCCTGTCAATAAAAAATGCCTATCAATGCGAGACGGGTACCAGAGAGCCGGAAGAGGCGTCTACCTCCCTCCAAACCAAGCCTTTGTTTTCATGTTCTTCTGTTTACTCTGAGCTGATGATGATGAGTTCAGTTCACTAAATTAACTCACAAATAAATGCACAAATAACAAAACATGGCTGAAGGAGGAGAATAAACAGAATTGGTGTGGATTTACTGGACAATTTGGGAAACCTTTTTCGAGTGGGACTTAAAGAAAGACTTGACATTGATGGACACATTACCAGTCATGGTGAGTTTAATCAATCTTTATAGGCTACTGGAACTTCAAACTCCATTTTAACCATGTTAGATTCATCAAAAACACCTGACCTTTTTTTGGTGACTCATACTAACCTCCTTATACGTGAGCTGGCCGTGTTTTTCCGATGACATTTTTCATTTATTTTTAATAGTTTTCTATTGTATTACACATTTTTTTCCATTTTCCCCCAAAAACTATTACAAATAAATGAAAAAAAAGTTATAGTAATCTGTCCAGGGTGTTCACAAAAGCCTGAGTAGACGATACAATTACCAAAAATATTGTTTTGAAAGTGGAATATCCCTTTAAATAGCCTACAGTATGTGTGTCTGTAGTCGTCTGACTGAGCAAATAATGTCCACGACCAGTGTTAATAATAGATGTCACACTATTATTCTAGTGTGACCACAACACAAATAATTTATTAAAAGCCACAGGAAGCCAAATCTCCATTTGGACGAGATGGAAATAAGGCAAATGAAAAGCCATTTCCTTCTAGGGGCAAGAACAATTTATTAATTAATTTATTAATTATAAGTAACTGAGTAAATGTAACTAATAAGCCTATTACCCACCTCCTAGCCCCCCTTTTTTTAATGTAATGGTCCTCATTCACAAACCTTTTAGCAGGTTATTCGAGAGATATTTGTCTACATGTATTAAATATCTCAGTAAAACATTAGGTATGGGATGAGGCAGCTGAATAGAAGCGTGTGAGGTATGGGTGGTGGGGGAGGAGGGGGTGATGTTTATTCCCTGTGGATCTGTCTCACCCACCTACCTCTTTTTGATTTTCCCCTTCTTCTCTCTTCCCTGGTGCATCCATATTTCCCCTATCTCTTGTGACTGTCTGTGCTCACTCTGTGAGACCATTCATTTGACGGGGGTGGAATTTAGTTTGAGCCACCAGCCATGCTTTTCAATTCCCTGTCAGAGACTGGAACCAGTGAGGTGATTACCTTGTAAGAGAAAGACAGAACATTTTCTGACGGTGTCTCGATTGGGTCCAAATTTCTGACGCACGCACGCGCGTCGCGCGTCCATGCAGGATTGCACAGATTCCCAAAACCCTGTATTTACAGAGACCTTTAAGGTGCCATGGTTAACTTAATATAATTTAATGGTTAAATATACAGTATCTTACAATAAATGCGAGAAATCTCTGTGAGTATGTGAGTATGTGAGTATGTTCCCCGCGTATCTCGAGAACCGTTTGTTCCACCGGCTTCAAATTCGGCACGCGCGTTCCCCGCAGCGCGGAGTGCAGTGCCCGGCCTCGACCCGACCCGATACGCGGTTTTCCGGAACCGGCGCGAAAAGGTTCGGAATCTCTGTATGCTGAGCTGATGTCTGACATCAGGGTGTTCCGGAACCGGCACAAAAGGCTCTGACATCATGACACTCCACATGAGTCAACACAGACTTCGGCACGCACGTTCCCCACCGCAGCGGGGAGTGCAGTGCCCGGCCTCGACCGACCCGCTACGCGGTTTTACGGAAACGGCGTGAAAGTTTCGGAATCTCTGTATACGGAGCTGATGTCTGACATCAGGGATTTCCGGAACCGGCACTGTGTCTGCAAAACAGTCAGAGGCACAGACAGATACAGAGAGAATGGGCATAAAGGGACACAGACAGACAGATACAGAGATCTCCATATACGGGCATAAAAGGGACACAGACAGGCAGATACAGAGATCTCCATTAGGGATGCGAAGATATACCGGTACGGATCGTAATCGCGATACAAACGTCCGCGATACGGTTGAATCGGTTCATTCAGTGTGTACCGGTACAATAGACGGCCGAAATCGTGATGGATCGTACCGTGAGTGTCTGGATCGGTAAATTCCGCGATTGTATCGGTTCTTCCATATAGTATTTAATTATATCCTGTGTTTCCGAGGCGCCATGAATGCACCATCATCAGCCGTTCAACCCCCTCCCCAAAAGCCAGTCTTTAACGCGAGCTGCGACTCGGACAGACGGACAACATCTGCACTCTGCATGCAGGCAACCAGGGAGAAATGCGAGTGAATCAACAGATTCAACACAGACGAACTAGCAGCCCCACGGGTTAAAAAGATGCAAGATTAGTTGTACAGTACTTAGCTTTATATCATCCAAGTCCGCTGCGCTGATTGTTGTCACAGAGTAGCACAGGCTGATCGAGTGATATGTAATCAACAGCCGTTTCTTAGCGAATCTCCGACGGACAATTGATTGAGATCATCTTCTGCGCTATATTAACTGCACACACACACAACAACAATGTTGCTGGGTGTTGTAGGACTACTGCTTGCGTTTAAAACAAAGTATTTGTCACTGTTCTACAACTTTCCTGTTGATGCAAGCAACTCTCTCACTTGAAATAAGCTTAATTTATACATCGCAGTACAAGGGTGTCGCACCTAAAATAGCAGACCTACAAGCTCACAATGCGTCGTGGATGCGACGCGCTGTGAGCTTGTAGATCTGTTTTAAAACATTTTGGCTATAAAAATTGCATAATCCTGGATTAAATATAATATAATATAATATAATATAATATAATATAATATAATATAATATAATAATACAAACCAGGGAGGGACTTTATTGTTTTTCAGGTCAAGGACCCCTTAGCTCAGACAGAGATCAAGCAGGGACCTTCGCTGTAGGCTAGGCATTATATAGCCTACTGTATCACACAAATATTTGGCAGGCCCCCTGTAATAACCCTGGATTGGGGTCCCTGACTCCCAGTTGAAGACATATAGGCCTACTAATAATGACATAGGCCTTCTATATGATTAGTTATGAAACAATTCTACAATAGCCAGCAGCTTTGTGTTCTCCCAGAATACTAAAGGCCTATGTTGGGTTGTTAGACAGAGCCTAGTACTACAGTGAAACAATAAATTGCCTTGAATTTAAATTTCATACATTTTTAGTCGCTATGTTTTGTAAATTTTGGGATTTGGGCTTGAATCGGGGTGAATCGTATCGCATCGTATCGGGAACAGGGGTGGATCGCGATGTATCGTATCGGCAGGATTTCAATGTATCGCAATTATATCGTATCGCTGGCAGTGTATCGAGGTCCGTATCGTATCGCCTCAGTGGTCGAGATTCGCATCCCTAATCTCCATATATGGGCATAAAATGGATGCAGACTGGCAGATACAGATATCTCCTATTTACATCGTTACCGATTAGGCCAGTCCCCAGCTAGACGCTCGGCCGCCCGTCAGGCAGATACAGATATCTCTAGTGGTGTAACGATATAGTAACTGTATCGAAATATCGTTTTTAACTTAAAAAATCGAAGTAGATCGAAATGAAAACAGCTGAAATCGAATCGTTTTATTTTGTATCGTATTGAATCGGCAGTGCAAAGAATCGATTGTATCGATACTACCTACTTGTGCATTGTATTTAGCATTTTTAAGAAGAAAAAATTAAATGGAGGGGTTTAATTACTTTTCCTTTCCATATAGCTACACTGGTCTATTGATAAATGTGTGTAATCTCTGGGTTTCCCTTAAAAACCTGCACGATCCACACCTTTCACACAGATTTAATTTCTTTGCTAAATAGTTACTATATCGATTTTAAATCATTAAATCGAATCGTATCGTATCGCCATGAATGAACCAATATCATCTATGTATCGTATCGTCAACCATGTATCGTGATATGTATCGAATCTCTATTAAAATGTATTGTTACACCCCTAGATATCTCCATATATGGGCATAACATGGACGCAGACAGACAGATATCTCCATATATGGGCATAAATGGACACAGGCAAACAGATGTTCAAAACGGGTCCTATGACAACAGGTATAATGGGGTTCACGTTAAAGGGCGGGGCATTCATTCCCTATTTATATCGTTCCCGAGTAGGCCGGTCCCCGACTAGACGCTTGGCCGCGCAAATATAGGTCTACACATTCTGTAGGTCGTCTATTATTAAAGGAGTCGTTCAGACCAAAACACATATAGGGTTAAATCTGCCTTTTATCATACCCCTTCATACCTGCTTTAGTCGATTTTTTTTTCAGAACTGCCCCTGTTGCTAGATTTCGGCTGCCCCTGTCACTATATTTTTCACAGGCCCTCTCATACCTAACAGAGTAGATAGTCTTTATTCTAGTGTGGTTATTTCTTTAGCTTCAAAGTTTGTATTTTTTTATTGGATTGTGTTTACACAATGTCCTGAGACCAAGCAAACCACTGTTTTGACCTCACAGGCACCCTTACTTGTCAAACGGCTTCTGCTCTGCACCAAAGCAGGGAGAGGAGAGCCTAGAAAGGGAGGGGAGGAGCAGAGGATATTCTCGTCTGTTCCCGTCAAACTTTAGAAGGCAATGGTAGCCAATCAGGAGGGAATATGGGAAATGGGACAGATCCATGTTGATAACATGACTGTAGAGATATAGTGTACCGCTTTGTGTGATTTTAGGGCAAAATCTGTGGGAGCAGTGTCCAAAAATGTGTTTTGCTAGAATCGCCCTCATGGTGGCTCTAGAAGAGGGGCATGTGAGAAATGAGGGGTGGAGGTTGTGGTTTGGCAGCCAAGGGGTATGTGTGTGTGTGTGTGTGTGTGTGTGTGCAAAGTTTGGCATGGATAGGGGCAACGGTGGCGGAGATATGAGTAGGGGAAAAGTGTGACGTGACGGACAAACTGACAGACTGACTGACAGACAGCCGGTGGAGGTTTTGATAGTAACTGCGACCTGACGGTCGCAATACGTAGAGTTGCCATCCAATTGTAACTCAGTCCATTTTGACTGAGAGTTTCAAAACCCATTAGACCCAGAGATCTAACCTAACCTAACATTATGCAAGGGACAATTGATGACCAGACAATCGTTGTGGGGAATAAAACCCTTCAGGGTTATTACACGGCTACATGTACATTTAAGAATTTACCCAAAAGTAAAAATGAAACAAAAAAAGTGTTTCCTTGCTTTGTGGCAATCAAAGTATTCCATAAGTGTTGCGCTGGGCGGACACGGTCGGAGAATCACCATTTAGGCAATCTGGCTAGCAATCTGGCATCGTCAAAGAAAAGGGGGAAACTCTCTGTTTTGTTCCTTTTCATCTGTTCTCGGGAGATTACTGTTTAGGTTACTGCATCGTCAACCAGAACCAGCCTCTTTGCCTGGTTTCACTCCTTGAAAGCACAAGTCTTCCTGTGTAACGGCACATTTTTCTTAACCAGCAAAAGGACCAAACTGAAAACATTTGACAGAGATTCCTGGAATTTCCTCCTTCACATCCATCAAGCACCTGCACTACATCTCGGATCAAAATATGATACTTTTACTCCACTACATTTATTTGAGAACTTTAGTTACTAGTTACTTTGCAGATATAAATTATAATGTTACCAGTAAGACTCTAATCGGTCACATGTATACACCGCTTTGAGTGATTTTAGGGCAAAATCTGTAGGAGCAGTGTCCATTTTTTTAAACATCTGCCTGATGGTGGCACTAAATGGGACAGATCCATGTTGATGACAGGACTCTAGACATACTGTGTGCCGCTTTGCGTGATTGTAGGGCAAAATCTGTAGGAGCAGTGTCCACAAATGTGTTGGCCTCATGGTGGCGCTAGAAGAGGGCCATGTGAGAAATGAGGCATGGACAGGAGCAATGGTGGCAGAGATATGAGTAGGGGAAAAGTGTGATGTGTGACGTGACTGACAGACCGACAGCCGGAGGAGGTTTTGATAGTAACTGCAAGCTCACAGCGCGTCATGACGTGCTGTGAGCTGGTAGAAATTAGATTCATTCATTAAATTAGCATAACGACTAAATCTGGGAGAAAAAGGGGTAAAAAGCTCATGTGTCTGTCAGCCCAAGTGACTTCATTGCGTATAAGTAAAACAATGACACCTGTACAATTTTAAGATTTAAGCCTTAATTCATAGCCAAGAAATAACAAGTTGTCAACCGAAAAACATAATGTGTTGAAGTAGAAATTAGTTGCAAGTCCAGTGTGCAGGAATTCAACTCTTAAATTGTCCTTTGATGTGAGCAATTGCCCGCAAACCATGCAGACACACACGCGAGCACACATGCTTGCAGGGGTGTCGCACCAAATTCTGGGCCCTGGGTACAAGGATTCACTGCGGGCCCCCCATGAATGTTCTTCATAGGGGGAGGGGGTTTAACCCATTTTGACTGGGAACGTTATTACGCTGTTATGTTGTGCTTGTTCCATTGAAAAATTGCATACAAGCTCACAGCACGGCACAGAGTGCCGCCGCGCTGTGAGCTTGCAGATCTGCTATTTTTGAAAAATCCTGAACATTTGTGCAAGTAGTATTTCAAATCCTTCTAAGTTTTTTTGAAAAGCCCATGTTTCCCATCTCAAAATATTTAGTTCCAGGGACCCCCCCAGAAGCAAAATTTTAGTTACAACTGTTCGCTTAAAAATACATATATTCAAAGTAAGGCTAGGACTTTAACTGATTAATTGCGATTAATTAATTATGGAAAATTAATGCGATTAAAAAAATAACGCATTTTAATCGCACTTAGTTTTTGTACCACAGAACCTTCAGTTTCGGGCATACCGATCATAGCGAGGCACCAACCAAGAAGAGACAACAAACGCAAAGGGAGAAGTAGCCGATCAGAGCGCTTTGCTTGGCGAAATTTAGATTTAAGAAACTCACTTGTTGATTCACTCATACAACAAAATGTGTTTTACTTGAAACTTTTTTGCTTCTCAGGTCAAATATCGATGTGCGATTAAAATGCGATTAATTGCGATTAATTAATCGCAGAGCCTGTAATTAATTAGCCCTAATTCAAAGATTTGCACACATTTTCATGACTTTTCAAAGATAGCAGATCTACAAGCTCGCAGCGCAGCACTCGTGCCGCGCTGTGAGCTTGTATATCTGCTATTTTTCAATAGCTAAAGTATAAAATAATTAAGGCCCCTATACACCTTGGGCCCTAGTAACTCAGTCCCACTCCCCCCGTCCCCCCGTCCCCCCCATTGTGACGCCCCTGCATGCTTGAGGTCCTAATCTTATGCCTCGATTATCAAATGATGACATTTACAGTATGTCGTTGAGGGTTTAGGCACAGTTTGATGATTGAAGCATTTAGTCATGCCTTGCCCCCAGCGAGCTAAAAACAGCTGGGACTCACAAACTGCTGGACCAAGCAGTATAAATAAACAAATATATGCCATATGTTATGCAATATATTTATTTATTTATGTGTGTTCTGAACACGCACACGCACACGCACAATGCACATGCACACGCACATGCACATGCACATGCACATGCACATGCACATGCACATCATGCACATGCAGATGCAGCTTAATCAGGCATCCGTGACAGATTCAGAAAGGCAATGAATGAATTATTGAAAAATGAATGCTGACTTGATGCTTGATGAGACATGCATGTTGTAAACACTGGATATTGTGATGCATGTCACACAATCTCATATTTAAGAACACTTGCCAATAGCCTAACGCTTAGGCCTACCCTCCTTATTCGTGCAGCATGATAAAACATTAGTAGACCTATGTTTTGTAGAAGTGAGAACCCAATGATATCAGCCTTCGATTTCAATGTGTTCTTAAAGAAGTGGTGCCATAGTTTTGTACTTTTTCTGGTTTTCATGTGTCTAGGAGGTTGACAGTACTTCATTAGACCCCCTGGTGTGGTTGTTATGAGCAATTATGTATTCCCTTTGTATTTGAGGTTTCTTCCTGGAGGCTGACACCTTGTGGGTCAAAAGTGCCGATCCAAAAACAGTGATTAAATGGCATCATATAATCATCCCCTCCCCTTTTACCATTCACCCAACACTGTGGGTGTGGATAACCTCAACTGGGTCACCACCCACCATGACAACCAGGCATACTTAATGAACTGGTGGGTGTGGCCACATAAAAACATAATTTTATCTCTTTCTGTACACTTCTTTTGAAGAAATCTTCCTCCTATTATAATCATAATACCTGATAATCATGTTTTAGGGGGGAAATAAATCATGGCACTGCATCTTTAAGTTCTAAGTTCTCTCTCCTTGAACATTGTGTGTGTGTGTGTGTGTGTGTGTGTGTGTGTGTGTGTGTGTGTGTGTGTGTGTGTGTGTGTGTGTGTGTGTGTGTGTGTGTGGCTCCACTGGTCCACTTCCGAACACCAATGTACCTTTTTTCACACCAAGCTGGAATCGAACCCAGGTCTCCAGCTCAGCAGATCGGCAGGTAACAGGCAACGCCAAGAGAGCTATAGCTCACTTGGGAGGAGCAAGTGTGTTACAGTACAGGTTAGACACAGTGGTGTGTTCTAGATTTTTTTGAAGGGATACAATAATCTCCCTGCACATGCTCGTGGATATACGCTACCTGTGTTTTCAATGGATGCAATGCTCTGCAGAGGGCTACTATGTTCATCTCAGAAGATTCTTTAAGGCGCCAGTGAGTTTCAGGTGGAACATTTTTAAACTTCTACCTTTGTTTTTCAAATGGAAATGTAAAACGGGTCAAAATGACCCGAACAGAACTTAAGGGTTAAATTCAACAAATTCTTTCAATGGACTAAAATCTTGTTTTATTTGATGGCCTTCCTGCCCTGGCATTTGGCTTTTATTTGTGCCCTCAAAAAACACCAAAGGCCAAGTGGCCTTGCCTCTAAAATGATGAAATTCCAGGCCTGGTCGTGACCCATAAAAATTGTTTGGGAAACAGTGCTTTGGACAATCCACAATCCACAATCCACCTTGCAGGAAACCAGTCAAGTGTTAACAGCAGAGGTTACATAAGACAGATGCTGATGGATGGGGTGCTAAATGAAATCTCAGCGTTGCAAACAAAGGGGAGAAAGACGGGGCACTGCTAACTGTCATGGCCACTCAGGAACATCTTCTTAGCGTCCGGAACACAAAATGCATAGCTGTCAGATTGAGTGACCACACACACACACGCACGCACGCACGCACGCACACACACACACACACACACACACACACACACACACACACACACACACACACACACAGTGATGTAAAGTAACTAAGTACATTTACTTAAGTACTGTTACTTAAGTAATTTTTTTAGGTATCTGTACTTTATTTGAGTATTTCCAGTTTTCATTTCTTTTACTTCTACTCCACTGCATCTCAAATCCAAATATTGTGCTTTTACTCCACTACATTTATTTGAAAAAATAGTTACGTGTTACTTTGCAGATATAAATTATAATATTATAAAACATACATGAACCACTTAGCCATATCCCATATTTTATACTTTGGATATTTGAAAATAGCCGATCTACAAGCTCACAACGCGTCGCATCGTGTAGATCTGCTATTTTCAAACAGCTGCTATTTTCAAACATTTTGTTCTTTTACTTTTGGTACTTAAATACATTTTGATTCCAATACATTCGTACTTTTACTCAAGAACATTTTCAATTCTGGACTTTTACTTGAACAGTAGAGTATTTCTATAATTAAGTAACCCTTTTACTTAAGTAAAAAATCAGAGTATTTTTTTCCTCCACACGCACGCACGCACGCACGCACGCACACACACACACACACACACACACACACACATACACACACACACACACACACACACAATTCCACCTCCGCTCTGACTTGCACCCACCCACCTCAAATGACAACGACAGAATATCAAGTGTCAATTAGAGAGAAGACAGCTTGAGGGCTTGACAGGCGGCACCCACGTAATTCCCATCCATTTGATAGGTGGTGGCGGCATCAGAAGTGTTGTAGGAGTGGGTCACTTGGAGAAGGCCTGTCTTCTCTGCCATGCAATGATATTGAAAGTGGAAGGCAAATGTGTACACACAGGGTCAGTGACGTGACGCCCCAAAAAATGTGTTTTTAAAAAAACTTTAAATTGCAGGCATAAAAGTTATTTACTTTTGTTCTACTCACTCTCAACCTTATGGAAATACATTTTGTTTTTAGATATTTTATTGGAATCAGACTTTATTCAGCAGTTTGTTGTACTTGTGCCTGAAATCGTCATATGGTGTGACATGAAAATAATTGTTCATAAAATGAAAATGGAGTACATCTTTCTTAAGTTACTCACTTTATCAAAGTCCTTTATCATAACTAACCAGTGATCCACTATAGTTTTTTGAAAATTAATTATATCTGTATATTTTTTTCATAATCGACACTCTGTGTGAGGCCCATGTTCATGATCTTACAACATATTTTAAATGTATTCTGTCAAAACTTTCTCTAAAATTACACAAATATTTGTGACTCTTCCTGATAATATTCTCTATGTAATCCATAAACATTTTTTTGGTTTAATCATTAATAAAGGTATGATTTCTCACTATTTGGAATGTCACACCAAATGATTTAGTGTCACACCGTATGATCATATCTTCATGTGTCAAAGCAAACTGTGTTTTAACCTACCTATTAGTGAGTACTGAACTTTACTGATTGATTAAACAATTACCCAGGATAACATGGCCTTAATATTTCTGAACAGGATATTATTGTAGGGCTTTAACATGGGATAAGAAAGAATTGTAGTAGTAGATGGATGATGAGGATGTGCACAGGAATGCTATGCACACCTAAGTCTTCTGCCGGCCCACGGCAGAAGGATCCTAAAGGGACAATAAGGCGCATAGCCACACTTGGAGCCAAGGCATTGAAGGCAACATTTTATTAACACCAATTAGTGGAAACAGAACTCAGCATTCAGGTAAATTGCTTTTTTCCGAAGTCTCCTGAACTTGAACACAGCATTTTGTGTTGAACAAATGTAATTAGGAATCATGACATTACACCACATCTCCACTAGCTAAAGAGTGCTGGGTTGCGCAACTCTGAAAATAGCTGATCTACAAGCTCTCGCAGCACAACGTGTTGAGAGCTTGTAGATCAGCTATTTTCGCTAGTTTTGTCTCGGGTCCTACCTTAACACTGTCCACTGTCCAGTCCAGTGAGTCAAAGTACAAAAGTATTAGATCAGATTAGATTATACATTTAGACTGTATTGTACATCAGCCAGTCGTATTTGGTGAGGGTAGCAAACCGGCTGCCTTGTTGCGGTTCTGCTATGCCACAGACAACCTCCTGCTCTTCGTAGAAAATGCAGTCTCGCCCCTTTGGCTCCTCTCTCCTTGCTGGGTCATTGTTTAGTTTCTCCCTGTACTTTCTCGTTCTCTCAGCACTTGTCATTTTCCAGCTGACAAAAGAAAATGGAATGTATAGTTTAAGACAAAGAGAAAATATTGTTTAGATTGAAACAATATGTTAAGGTTTCTGTGAAGGGGTTTCTGCTCTGTCTGATGAATTTGAAGTATCACTGAATGAAGCTAAATTACATTTTATGTAAAAATGTTTAAAACAAATGTTTAAATGTACAAAAGAAACATGGAACTTTGTTATTTGTTGTTATATCTGTAGTTAAATACAGTATAAATCATATGGTGTGACAGTCAAGTCATATGGTGTGACAAGCAGACATGTCACACCATATGATTAAGTGTCACACCATATTACTGTTTTCTCCATTTAGGTTTACCTTGAGGCTACTATGTACACATTAGCATGCTAACAGCATGCTAGCTATAACAAAGCAGCCTAGATCTACATGGAAATATGACCAAAACTTCAAATAACTTAAGCTTTTTTTAAAGAAAAGGTGTCACACCAAAAGACATCCAGAATGGTGAGTTTGTCAACGTTTCAACAAGATGGCATTTCATGAAAATGTTAAAATCATAACTCACCTCAGACACCTGTCTTGCAGTTGTGCTGGGAGTGCTGAATAGCCTTACAGAAGAAGGACCTCTCTAGCCAATAGGTGTCCAAATAATTGCCTGTTTAATTTTTCCAAACTAGTGTCACACCAAATGATTTTGGGTTGGGGGACAAAATGTTTTTGATCAGAAATGACTGAAAACATTATGCTTTGACTTTGAAAAGATATAGGCTCAAAATAGACATTTTTTTTAGCCTAAATTCATTTTCAAATGATTTTTAGCAATTCTTTTTCTTAGTTTTATTCAAGTTCCCACTTTGAGAAACAAGGTCAGGACAGTCACACCATATGAGTTTTGCCATGTTTGGTTGAAGATTCTGAAGAAATGAGGAATGAAATGTTTTAATCTTGAGTAAGTTCACATAAAGCTTAATGTCCTGCACAATATTCAGAAGGTTTTTGACAAATAATTTTTTATTTATACATGTTTGACACCGAGGACAGCGAAAACGTTACGTCACGTCACCCACCCACATGCGAATAGAAGTCATCAAGAGTCAGGTTCAACAATGAGAAGCTAAGATTGGTCGAAGTAAAAAAATATATATATATATCGTCGTTGTCGGGTGGAAACCTTGTATCTCCAAGTTTCAAATCATGTTCTTTTGCAAAGTAAAGCCCTGCTTCATCGTACAAGGCTGTCGCACAAAAGTAGTGAAAACAGCCTCGCGGTGCGAGGCGTTGTGTGCTTGTAGAACGGCTGTTTTCACTATCATTTTTAAAATGAAAAATGCAAAACAAACGGTTTGGACATATAAGGTTTTCACCCGACAACGATGATATACAAAATGATGAGCCATGTTTAAAGGTTGGCAAAATGTACTATTTCTATGCAAATTTGTGAAGCTAGGATTGGTGGAAGTAAACATTTTTGACAAAATGATGAGCAATGTTAAAAGGTTGTCAAAATGCACAATTTCTATGCAAATTTGTGCCGCCACTATTGGAAAATGTATTTTCTATAGATCTCAGCCATGCAGTATTGCACTTGACTGAACAAATAAGGTGTCTAGACCTATGTTTTGAGGGTCTAGGACAGGCGGTACGCTGCCCTTTCTCATTAATATCAAAACATGATGAAGCAATATGAGTGCAGACATACAACAGTGTAATTTCCTTGAAATGACGTTGTTGTTACGCTGTTAAGCCACGACAATGACATAAATCATGGGTGGTACAGGGCCCTTGTGGCCCTTGTGTGAAACATACCTCTCTGCCATGTTGGGTTTCCTAGTCAGGGCTGTCCAGGTTGTGGGTTGCAGCCAGCATGAGTCTAGGACAGGGGTTCCCAAACTTTTTCTCAGGGCACCCCATTAATATTTTTTTAATCCGAGGCACCCCTACATTATAATTTTCACTCACAGCACCTTATATGTATTGCATATCGTCGTTGTCGGGTGGAAACCTTGTATGTCCAAAACCGTTCGTTTTGTATTTATCATCTAAAAAATGTACTAAACTTGTGAAAACAGCAGTTCCACAAGCACACAACGCCTCGCGGCGCGAGGCGTTGTGTGCTTGTAGATCGGCTGTTTTTACTAGTTTTGTGCGACGGTCTTGTATGATGAATCAGGGCTTTGCTTTACCAAAAGACGTACACATTTGAAACATGGAGATATGAGGTTTCTGCCCAACAGTGACGATATTTAGTGATTATGTTGTGAGGAAAACGTAGAGATAATAGCCATTTTGGTTAGAAATGACTGAAAATAATGTTGTACTTCAAGTTTAAAATGATACTAAATATTTTTTCAAGTGTCCAAATAAATTCCAAATATTATCAAATTGTCTCGCGGCACCCCTGGACTGCCGTCACGGCACCCCAGGGTGCCCTGTCACCCACTTTGAAAACCTCTGGTCTAGGAAGCTGCGAAAGAAATAACGTCACAGTTTCAGTGAAATTGAGAACAGGAGCTCTCGTCGTGCGGCGCGGGGTGGAACAAGCGGACGCTTTGATCCACAACAAGACAACGACAACGTAGCGTCGGCAGGAATGATATCGCCTCACCCCACGGAGTGTTAGGGTTAGGGTTAGGGTTAGGCATAGTTTTACTGAGGTTAAGGTTAGGGTTTGGGTTAGAGTTAGGCATAGTAAGCTAATGGCTAAACGCAACGAGTGACGTCAGCGACTACACAAGTGAATGGCTGTTGTCGCCATCTCATGGTGACTACGCAGAATCACGTTTCTGCAACAAAAGAAAAAATCATGTCACATTACACGCTATTTGTGTAACCTAATATGTGTGAAGTGAAATTGCATTTGAATGTACATTGTTTTGAGGACTTCAATGTGTTTCTTTTTCTTTTCTTTTTTTTGCAATTATAGGCATGATGTGCTAGGCTCCCATAGCCAGACCTTTACAATGGCTGATTTGTCTGGCTACGCGAGGCTAATGATGTGCAGATATATGTGTGAGTTTGGGGCAATTTTTGTTTTTTAATAGGAAACTTGGGAAATGGGCATGGACGACATGGGGAGTTGCGACATGATCCAAGGAATCCAAAATGAAAGCAGCATGTTATAGCTATGGGACAATTTCTGGCCGTAGCACCATGGGGCCAATTTGGAAATGTGTGAGTGAGTTTTCCAATGCCCGCTGGCAGCCTGCATGAAAAGTGATGATGACTGGACCAGCAGTTTCCGAGATTTCCTAACGACAGATGGACGGACGGACGGACGGACGGACGGATGGGCAGATGGACACACACACGCACGCGCACGCACGCACGCACACACACACACACACACACACACACACACACACAGACACACACACACACACACACACACACACACACACACACACACACACACACACACACACACACACACACACACACTGGGGCGGAGATGAACATAATGCAAAATGCCTGAATGGAAAGAAAATGTAAGATGAAGAAGGAGGAGGAGGATTTCAAGGCACCACCTCCACAAGATAGGCCTATGTAATTCTCTCATCCTTCTCCCACTATACATTAACATCTGGGTGGAAAAGAAGATACCATCGGACTGGACAAAAGGAGTGATAGTTAAGGTTCCAAAGAAAGAAAGTCCCAAAGAACTCGCCCCATGCAAGATCTCACTATTTCCATAGATAATGCATTGGTGACTTCAGTTCCTACTGCTAGAAACCTTGGTGTGGTCCTGGACAGCCAGCTATCATTCAAGGCACATATTGCATCAGTCACCCGGTCCTGTAGGTTCACACTCTACAACATCCGTAAAATCAGACCGTTCCTCACCCAGGAGGCAGCACAGCTCCTCATTCAGACATCTGTCATATCAAAACTTGACTATTGTAACTCTCTCCTCACTGGTCTCCCGGCATGTGCACTTAAACCTCTCCAACTGATCCAAAATGCCGCGGCACGACTATTCTTCAACCAGCCTAAGTTCTCACATGTCTCTCCCCTTCTCCGCAGCCTCCACTGGCTCCCGGTTGCGGCCCGCATGGAATACAAAACACTGATGCTGACCTTCAAAGCAGCCAAAGGTATGGCTCCTCCATACCTCCAAAACCTGATCAACCCCTACACCCCCACTCGTTCACTTAGATCAGCCAACACAGGGATGCTGACCGAACCCTCGCTAAAAACTCCAGGGCAAAAATCCACTCGTCCAAGACGGTTTGCCCTCTTGGCTCCCAAGTTGTGGAATAAACTCCCTGTCGCACTTAGAACAACGGACTCACTCGCTACCTTTCGCCGTGGACTGAAGACTCACCTTTTCAGACTCCACCTAAACCCTTAGCACTACAGTAAAATCAATGACCATACATGAAGCTAGTCAGCATTTGTTTTTGTTTTTTAGGTTTCTTTAGAACTTTGATTATATTGTGTTTTCTCTAGATAGATATCCATTTACATTGTTATATTGCTGTTAATGTACTGACCTATTATCTTGTTTATTATTGTGATGTTGTATCTGCTTATTGTAAGTCGCTTAAACTGTAAACTGTAAAGGCGCACTATCTGACTGTAACAACTGGAGGGGCATCACACTTCTTTCTATGCCCAGCAAAATATTCTGCAAAATAATTACAAACCGTATTACATCAGCAGTTGACCAAGTACTCCGCGATGAACAAGCCGGTTTTAGAAAAGGAAAGGGATGCGTCGACCAGATCTTCACTCAGAGGAACATCATTGAGCAGTGCAGTGAATGGCAACGACAGCTGTACATAAACTTCGTCGACTTCCAGAAGGCTTTTGACAGCATCCACCGTGATAGTCTCTGGAAGATCATGAGAAGCTACGGAATCCCCTCCCACATAGTTAACATCATACAACAATTCTATAACGGTTTTTCTTGCACTGTGGGAATAAGCACCAGCAGCTTCCAGGTAGTGTCTGGAGTCCGCCAAGGATGTGTGATGTCAGCAATACTTTTCAACCTTGCAATTGACTGGGTTATGAGGAGAACCACAGAAGACAAGGCAAGAGGAATCCGATGGACCCTCTATTCCACCATTGAAGACCTTGACTTCGCTGATGACCTTGCCCTGCTATCACATACACACACACACACACACCTTCAGGAAAAAACAGATTACAACAATATGGCCAACAAGTCGGTCTGATTGTTAACATCAATAAAACCAAAATCATGCCCATCAACACCAATACACCAACCCATATAACAATAGATGGACAAGCCCTAGAAAATACAGAACATTTTACATATCTCGGAAGTATCATTCACCATGATGGAGGAGCAAATAAGGACATTCAAAACCGGATCAACAAAGCATACATAACCTTCATAAGACTTAAACAAATCTGGAAATCAACTCAATACAGCACCAAAACAAAACTCCGGATCTACCAAAGCTGCGTGCTCTCAACACTGCTATACGGCGCAGAATGCTGGAAAACTACAGAAAGCGACATCCATAAACTATCAACTTTCCGCACCTCATGTCTGCGTAAAATCCTGAGTATATTCTGGCCCAAGACCATCTCTAACAAGAACCTCCTCAACATCACCCAACAGGATGACATGCACTGCATAATCAACAGACGCAGGTGGTCCTGGATCGGCCATGTCCTCAGAATGGACATCAATGCAATCCCAAGAGTTGCATTACACTGGACCCCAGAAGGCAAAAGAAGAAAGGGAGGCCTAAAACAACATGGCGTAGGACGTTCGAGAAGGAGCTCAAGCAACACCATCAGAGCTGGGGGACCATAGAGAAGATGGCCAAAGACAGATGCAAGAGGAGGAACTTTGTTGCTGCCCTATGCGCCAGCCGGCGTGATGGGGATAAGTAATTCTCTTAACTGTTTAAAGGCCCATTCCCACTGGGCCAGATAACAGATAAAAAAATCTCTTTCTCCAGATATTTTTCCATTCAAAGTGGATGGTAGATACAGATAAAAAAAAAATCTGCCACAGATATTTCTTTTATCTGTGGCAGATATTTTTTTTATCTGTATCTACCATCCACTTTGAATGGAAAAATATCTGGAGAAAGATTTTTTTTATCTGTTATCTGGCCCAGTGGGAATGGGCCTTTAGTCTTACCAAATCAGAAGGGGAGGAACTGAATCCATCCATCCATCCATCCTCACAGAACATAATTCATGTCCTCTCAATTTGACGGAGCGCATGACCTTTTCTCACACACCGCGTGTCACGGGTTTTCACAAAATGAACGAATCACCGGGCACGGTGATAAAAGCCTTCAGCCTGCACGGGCCCTGACTGCAGCACTGTGGAGACAGAAATGATGGCAAATAATTGGACAAATCGTCCAAGAATTATGTTAACACGTGTGAAATAAAACCTCTTTGACAGAACAAAAAAGAAAAGAAAAAAAAAAAACACACACACTCACTGCCGCAGGGCAGAACAGCAATTGCCCTAGAGTACACTATATAATATATAGTCTACTCTATACCAGTAAGACTCCCTAATCGGGAGATAAGCGACCGTTGGTCGCTTATCTCCACAAATAGGCCAAAAGTTTGTTTTACCAATTATCAAGACATACGGGCAGTTGACAGTTTGCCATGGTTACTCATTGAAGTTGAATCTCCATATATGGAGATAACCTACGCATCACACTAAGTCTGACCTCACCAGCCCATATTTGGGCATGAGCAACCTATGTCTCCAGAATCAGAATCCCTTTTATGCCCATATATGGAGATCCCTAACAGCATCCCTTTTATGCCCATATATGGAGATCCCTAACAGAATCCCTTTTATGCCCATATACGGAGATCCCTAACAGAATCCCTTTTATGCCCAGTTGGTTGCTAGGGTAAAAAAACATGGTTGCTATGGTAAACAGTTGGTTGCTAGGGTAAACAGTTGGTTGCTAGGGTAAAACCATGGTTGCTAAGGTGGTTGCTAACGTACACTAACAGACCAGCAACAACAGACTGTTGCCACAGCAACGTACACAAAGGTTTGTGTACACATGTGGTGTGATGTCATACTGAAGATATATGACATCACACCGTACACAAACAAAGGTGTGACGTGTGACGTGTGACGGACGGACGGACGGACGGACGGACGGACGGACGGACGGCCGGTGGAGGTTTTCATAGTAAACTGCTCCCTGACGGTCGCAACCAGTAAGACTCCCTAATCGGGAGATAAGCGACCGTTGGTCGCTTATCTCCTGTCACACTGCTGACATCAGTATGACATCACACCGTACACAAATGACCCTTATATAAGACCGGCATTATCTACCGACAGATTAGTAACAAGATGTCAAAATCATTGAAGGTTTACCCTACTAACCAGCTGTTTACCATAGCAACCATGTTTTTTACCTTAGCAACCAACTGTTTACCCTAGCAACCAACTTTTTACCACAGCAACCATGTTTTTTTTACCCTAGCAACCAACTGTTTACCCTAGCAACCAATTGTTTACCATAGCAACCATGTTTTCTTACCCTAGCAACCAACTGTTTACCCTAGCAACCAACTGTTTACCATAGCAACCATGTTTTTTACAGGGCCTGGGATTGATGACATCAGAAATCTCCATATATGGGCATGAAAGGGATTTTGTTTCTGGAAATATGTCTGTGGGGTGCAACATTTGGAATAAAACACTTACATCACACATCTGGATATCCATACAGCCCATCTAGTTTGCCTGTGTCCATTTATGCCCATATATCTGATGACATTGGGACAATGATCTCCATATATGGGCATAAAACTTATGTTAATTAGTAAAGCCTGGATCTCCATATATGGGCATGAGGGGTACCCTAAAAGGGCATCTACCTACCTACCACCATACTGCATTCCTCATTAAACTACCTACCAGTAAGATGCCTAAGGGAGAAAAGCAAAGGGCGAGGTTGCACCATTTCTTGGTCTTCTGGCCAGTGATGTATATCGGACCATTTAACCATATATGGAGACATCTGGTACCCAAAGATATTCACAGATATGGGCTTAATATTGATGACATAAGGGATCTCCATATATGGGCGTAAAAGGGATTTGGTTCCCCTGGCATCACAGGGATCTCCATATATGGGCATAAAATGGATTTGGTTACCCTGGCAACACGGGGATCTCCATATCTCCATATATGGGCATAAAATGGATTTGGTTCCCCTGGCATCACAGGGATCTCCATATATGGGCATAAAAGGGATTTGGTTCCCCTGACATTACAGTGATGTCAGTGGCTGGTTCTACAGAGGGGATCTCCATTTATGGGCATAAAAGGGAATGTATGTATGATGATGTCAGATATCATAGACGTCATAGGACTTTCACATAACGAATAACTGAGTAAGCATGTAAACCCGTAAAATCTATATTTGGGCATGGCTGATTTATGACCTCATCATGATGACACGAGCAAACACAGCTGAATTGTATAAATGATCAGTGCAGAAACCAACAGAAGTATTTGACCAAGACTCTTCGATTTAAACATCAACAAAGGTGTGACGTTTGTTGATGGTCACGTGTGACGTGTGACGGACGGACGGACGGACGGACGGACGGACGGACGGCCGGTGGAGGTTTTCATAGTAAACTGCTCCCTGACGGTCGCAATAATACAAAGTCACTAATTAAGTTAGTGTCCGACCGTTCGGAGATGGCCTCATCTCAACAGGGAGGCTCATAGTCGGAGGCCTTAGGGAGATAGAATGGTAATTTCGTGCTAATCAGTCTAAAAGCGCAAAATTTTGCACAGATGTAGCCCAGGGCATGCTCTAATGATTTAGCTAGGGCGCCCGAGTCGGCGACCTTCGGGATCGCCACAGCGGCCAGATCAAGTTGGGCTCCCATCGACTTTCTATGCAGGAGGAAAATACCCAGAAAAACATTATTTTTCTGGGTATTTAAAGTTGTACCATGTAACTTGTTTTATAAAACAAATCTTAAAATTGTCCTAACTCTTAAATCGCTAAAGTTTTAGAACACCCACTCCGTTATTTTCAGCTAATGAAGCCTTCTCTTTATATGTTTTCTATGATCCTGACCGGGGACCGGTTTTCGCGCAAAAATTACGTCATCATACACTACCGGCCAATCACAGCGAGGGTTATACACTGCCGGCCAATCACAGCGCATCTTGAAGTGGGGTCGCTAGCTATCACAATAGGGCGGCCATATTTGTAGGCGCCCGTGTGTCTCTATCTATACTCGGGTGAAACACTCCGTTTCTCCGGAATGCCTGAACGCACAGGAACCAGGGACCCCTCTAAAGATAGATCTCGGCGAGGTGGAGGCAGACGCGGGGGTGACGCGGGGGTGTGAGGCCCGGTCCGCGGCGGAAAACGGCCGAAAGACGCAGACGCTACTGACCACTAGTTGAGCAACTTACACAGTATAGCTTTAAGTAGGATGTGAGGGGTCTAACTAGGGGTTTGTCATGATGCTGAAACCATTGCAAGCATTTGTTTTGCACAAAAAAACATTCCTTAGGCTAGAAATGGCCCCAGAAAACGATGGTTTAGTGATGAAAAGTGATGAGTCATCACTTTTCAGAGTTTTGTGGGTGTCTTCTGGAGCTGTGGCGACCACAAAGGTCGCCGACTCGGGCGCCCTAGCTAAATCATTAGAGCTTGCCCTGGGCTACATCTGTGCAAATTTTTGCGCTTTTAGACTGATTAGCACGAAAAAACCCTAAGGCCTCCGACTATCACCCAGATTCAGCCCTCCCCTCTCTCTCTCCTCTCTCTTGATGATGACAGCGGCAGTAAAGGACTAATGGAGTCACAAATGAACTAGCTGTCATTTCCTCCAGAAGCGCAGCGCGCTGTAGGACAGGACACATCAGAGGACAGCTAGTGAGCCCATATGCCTAATGAGCTCCCAAAACGGAGGGAAATGCATGCAGATTCCCAGGGGTGTCGCACCAAATTCTGGGCCCTGGGTACAAGGATTCACTGTGGGCCGCCCCCCCATGAATGTTCTTCATAGGGGGAGGGGGTTCAACCCTTTTAGACTGACTGGGAACGCATTGTTTTGTGCTTTGACTATTGAAAAATAGCAGATATACAAGCTTGCAGCGCAGCACCGAGTGCCACACTGTGAGCTTGTAGATCTGCTAGTCTTTGAATATTTCAAATCCTCCTATGTTTCTATGTCAGTGGTCCTCAAACTTTTTCAGGACCCCCAAAATGATATGATTTTGGCCACGGACCCCCAACTCAAAATATTTAGTTCCAGCGACCCCCCAGAAGCAAAATTTGAGTTACAAATGTTCACTTAAGAAATACGTATATTCAAAGATGTGCACACATTTTCATGACTTTTCAAAAATAGCAGATCTACAAGCTTTTTCAATAGCTAAAGTATAAAATAATGAAGGCCCCTCCACCTTGGGCCCTAGTAACTCAGTCCCATCCCCCCCCCCCCCCTGTGACGCCCCTGCAGATTCCCCACTGATGCTGCAGTGTTGGGGGGATAATCTGTGGCTTCATGGCAGTGGTGGGAAAAGTACTAAAATGTTTTACTTAAAGGAGTAGTTCACCACTTTCCAACCTGTCTTCATATAATAGGTCCTCACTAATGTTCATGATAAAATATCACAATTTTTTTCTACTCAGTCCAAGTCTCCTAGGAGAGCTGTGGGAAGTTCAGAATCCATCGTCTTGTGACATCATCATTTCCCCCCCAAAAAAATGAATCAATATTTTTGAAAAAAATATTTCGATTTTTATTATCGCGAGAACAATGGCTTCCACTTTAAAATTGCAACTTTTCAGGAATAGAGCCAGCAGTTTCTATAAGCTGGATTGGCAATCGATGATGTCACAAGACGATGGGTTTCTGACCTGCCCACAGCCCTCCTCTGAAAAAAAAAATATATATATTTTTGAGTGAGGACCAATTATATGAACATAGGTTGAAAAGTGGTGGATTGCCCCTTTAAGTAAAAGTATCAATACTGCAATATAGACTCTGTTACGAGTAAAAGTCTGGAATTCAAAATGTACTTGAGTGAAAGTACAAAAGTATTGGCATCAGAATTGACTTAAAGTACCAAAAGTAAAAGTACTTAGGTTGGCCTACGCAGAATGTCCCAGTTCAAGTTTTCAAATATACAAACATCTTTTGAGAACAGCAGATCTACAACCGTTTATATACATTTCGTCCACTGGAAAACAGCAGATCTACAGCAGATCTACAAGCTCACAATGCATCGCGATGTGACTCTTAAGTACTGTACACAAGTAAGTAAATCTACTTAATTACCTTACACCACTGCTTCATGGTGGCTATAGCTGCCACAGTGTCTATAAGAACTGTTTTTTTTTTCTGACTATATCTACTGCATAGTACTGTGTTCTATCCGTCAAACATGAATCTGATGAATTGATGTCATGCATGCAAACATTCAGTGGGCTCTAAAAGAAAAACTGCAAAAAAGAGATGCGTTGTGACTGTATTATCATTCTCACGTAGTGGGAGTAAGCTTAAAAGTGTAATAAACTCTCAGTGATTATTGGTCTATATGTCATACCGCATGCTGATTAGCTATGTGCTGCATGAATGTTCACATTAAAGGAGTATTTGTATTTGTTGCATTCCTAAGACAAACATCTGATTACATTTACCCCCATTGATTCCGGATGGGGACCTGAATACATTGCCCTGGATGGGGACCCAAATGCATGGCTCTGGATGGGGAAACCGACATGGTTTTTAAAGTTTACTATAATCAATTTTTTTATCTTAGGAATGCAACAAAAAATGAAAAATATTATTGAACTCAAGTCTCCATGGTAGTCTCTGATAGAATTCTGGTTGGTTTTCTCCAACAGGCTGGTGTTTGATATTTTCTCTGGCCACCTGATGTTTAAGATGCGTCTTAGGCATGTGTTCACAAAGGTCTGGAGTTTGTTGGTGGTAATGTTTGTCACTCTCCATGTCTCTGATCCATAGAGGAGAACTGATTTGACGTTGGTGCTGATCTTATTTTGGATGGACAGTGCCTTGGAGTTCAATATGGGTCGCAGTGTGGTGAAAGCGTGTCTGGCCTTGTTAATTCTGCTTTTGATGTCATCAAGAGGCATGAGAATGTATTTAATTATGCCATCAAGAAAAAAGAACAATGTGCTAGAACAATTATGTTGACAATGAACAGTAGGCACAGGGGCGTCAATTGGGTATGGCAGGGGTATGCAGCCGCCATACCCTGGGTCCAGGGGAGAGAATAAAAGTTACTTTTAAATATAAATCCATCAATGTCTATCAGTGCTGGTTATTATGTTGTTAAATTAAAGTAAACTAAAGTGCAAAATGTAACAAAATGGTCACTTTAACAAGGTATTATAATTATATTCTCTTGACAGAATGGTATATTCCCAGGTTCCACAGGTCAGCTGCACAGGTGCAATGCATTATTGTTAATTGTGGCACGTTTACTAACATGCCAAGTTTAGCTACACTTGAACAACCGTTCCAGGCTGCCATATAGCCCAAGAAACTAGAAACGGGGGAAAAACAGAACTTCTTAAAATAAATGTATCATGCATGTTGCTAAGGTATGGCAACATGACTAGTGTCTTGCGCGTGCAAGACACCAGTCATGTTGCCATACCTTAGCTTTTTCTGAACTGACTCCACTGAGTAGGCACAGTGTGGGCACACGAGCGTGGACACACTGTGCCTGAGGTACTTTCACATGGCCATGGGCACATTTCCTGCGTCATACCCTTCAGTGGTACTTTCATAAATGTCACTTAGATGTAACACCTCAGACTAACACTCAGGGGTGTAGCACCATGCTGGGCCCTGAGTACAAGGATTCACTGCGGGCCCACCATGAATGTTCTTCATAGGGGGAGGGGGTTTAACCCGTTTAGATGGGGAACACATTATTTTGTGCTTTAACTATTGACAAAAAGCAGATGTACAAGCTCACAGCGCAGCACCGAGAGCTTGTAGATCTGTTATTTTTGGGAAAAAAATTACAATTTGTGCAAGTCTTTGAATATTTCAAATTATTTCAAAGTTTTTTTTGAAAAAAACTATGTTTCTATGTCAGTGGTGCTCAAACGTATTTGGCCAAGGACCCCCAGAAGCAAAGTTTGAGTTACAAATGTTCGCTTAGAAAATACATATATTCAAAGATTTGCACACATTTTCACAACAAAAGAAATTGCAGATCTACAAGCACTCTGTGCCGCGCTGCGCGCTTGTATATCTGCTCTTTTTCAATAGCTAAAGTATAAAATAATTATGGCCCCTCCACCTTGGGCCCTGGTAACTCAGTCCCACTTCTCCCCCCCTTGTGACGCCCCTGCTAACACTACCACGACTCCACACTGTGTCGTTGGTCTCCAATTCATTATAGAGTTCATGTTCTCTGGTGTCAGAGGGGAGCAGTTTGTCACTGTCAGGCAGAAACCTTGTATCTCCAAGTTTCAATTTTGAGTATGTTTTTCCATATATTAAAGCCCTACTTAACTCATTCTTAGCCAAATCGCCTTTCATCGCCATTTTGGGGACGCCAAACCGTGCCAGATCGCCAAACGTCGCCTTGGGGATCATTTTCTGATGATTTTGGTATTTTTTTGACATTTTTTGAGCTATAAATGACCATTCTAGCTTCATATAAGCTTCAGCAAGGATTCTGCGATGGAAGTGACGTCATCGCCGGAAACCGGAAATCGAGCGTGTCAATCATGTACCCGAGCATATATTTTACATTGGAAACCATTACAGCAACTCGGCTCTATCTCACGTTCTAAACGTCGGATCTTGATCCGGTTTGAAGGCTCTGTGCGTCAATTGGGCATCTAAGGCACATAGTCGATACTTTTTTTTTTTTTTTAAGAGCGCGGATGGCGTGCACGGGTCCCGGGCCGTTCCATGCTAACGCTAATGCTAAGTGAATGGACTGGTTGCTAATTTGAGGCCTTCTAGCAATCGCCAGAGACCTTAATCGCTGGCGACATCTAGTGTACACTATATAGACTACAGCCTACCAAAACATCATGCATATAAGGGAGATCTACTGTGACTCTGAAAAATTAATAATTTCCTGGCAGTATAGGCGCAAACGCATATTGTAAATGGCTGTGTATTTAAAGGACAACTTTTTTTTTTTTACAACAAGGGTTCATATTTTAGATTGTAATTAGAGAAAAGAAAAAAGTGAGTGTGAAAATGTTTTCATTTGCTTTGTTCTATTGTTTTATCGTGTTTACCGTACTAAAATGTGGGGCATGCGTACGCATGGGGGCATGCGTACAATTGGCTAAATGTGTCTTTTTAGACACAATAAGCCAGCAGTTTCTTTATTGCTATTTACAGTAACACTTCTAGCCCCCATAAGTCACATCCAACCATGAAAGGTTGCGTTGTATCTTGGGAATGGGCTTATTCTGTGTAAAATGACATATTAAGCCACTTGTACGCATGCCCCCAGCCACTGAAATAAGAATCTCTAAAACAATAGAAAGAAGTAAATGAAATCAATTTAACACTCATCTTTTATATTCTTTAATCACAATCTAAAATATGAACCCTTTGTAAAAAAACTGTCTTTAGTCATACATCTTTAATCATACAAAAGTGCTGTACGAAAGTTGTGAAAATAGGAGATCTACACGCACACAACGCCTTGCGGTGCGAGGCGTTGTGGGCTTGTAGATCGGCTATTTTCACTATTTTAAATCGGTTTTAAAATAATAGCAAAAAAGGTACGGTTTTGGACATACAAGGTTTCCACCCCGACAATGACGAGTTGATAATTACATGTGGATCATTCAAGGACTGTAAGGCGTGTAATTTTAGGGTGGATTGCCATGTCAAGCGATGCAGAGAATCCCCTTTACAGTGAGTGGTGTGCTCGTAATGACAACCAAATTTGCAAGACAGGTGACCCAAAGTCAACCCTCTAAAACTTTTAATGAGTTCACGACAGTTCTGATACTGGGAGTTTGCTGACCACAGAGCAGGTGTTAAAACATCTAGATCCACTTTGTCGGCGATTTAGCAGTTTTTCCTGAACCACACGGCTCAGTGTTTGAGCTGAGAGACTGAAGCTGCTCACTGGGGGTTTGGATAAGAGCAGACATGCTCGCTGTGCGTTCTGTGGAACCACAATGCAGTCTGCTGCTTGGCCTGCACAACACACCTCCCATGGTTTGTGGTCACACTGGGATATAGAGGCCTTTCTGGGCCCGCCCCTTTCCCCCCTCCCCCTGAGCGGCAGCCATGATGGAGTCACTGCTGCAGCAGTGTGTGTCTATGTCTATGTCTATGGAGATGGGACTTTTAATGAAATTAGTCATTACCAGTCCCATCTCCATGATATTTAGATCTAATTCCTTCGCCAGTTCCATCCGCATGATTTGTAGATCTAATTCTATGAGTCCCATCCCCATGATTTGTAGGTCTAATACCATCGCCAGTCCCATCCTTATGATTTGTAGATCTAATTCCGTCACCAGTCCCATCCCTATCATGTGTATGTCTAATTCTATTGCTAGTTCCATCCACATGATTTGTAGATCTAATTCATGTGCCGAACCTGAAGCCGGTGGGACGAACGTTTCTTGAGATAAGTGGATTACATACATACATACTCACAGAGATTTGTCACATTTATTGTAAGCAGATGAATTATGTGGATGGGACTGTATCGAATTAGACCTACAAATCATGGGGATGGAACTGGCGATGGAATTAGATCTAAACATAATTGAGATGTGACTGATAGAATTAGATCTACAAATCATGCGGATGAAACTGGCGATAGAATTGGACCTACACATCATGGGGATGGGACTGGTGATGGAATTAGACCTAAACATAATTGAGATGGGACTGATAGAATTAGATCTACAAATCTTAAGGATGAGACTGGCGATGGTATTAGACCTACAAATCATGGGGATGGGACTCATAGAATTAGATCTACAAATCATGAGGATGGAACTATATAGAATTAGATCAACAAATCATGTGGATGGAACTGGCGATGGAATTATACCTACACATAATTGAGATGGGACTGAGGAATTAGATCTACAAATCATAAGGATAGAACTGGTGGTGAAATTAGATATAAAAATCATTGGGATGGATCTGATAAAATTAGATCAACACATCATGCGGATAGAACTGTCGATGGAATTAGACCTAAACATAATTGAGATGGAACAGATAGAATTAGATCTACAAAATTAGATCAACACATCATGCGGATAGAACTGTCGATGGAATTAGACCTAAACATAATTGAGATGGAACAGATAGAATTAGATCTACAAATCATAAGGATGGGACTGGCGATGGAATTAGACCTACAAATCATGGAGATGGGACTCATAGAATTAGATTTACAAATCATTTGGATGGAACTGGCGATGGAATTAGACCTAAACATAATTGAGATGGAACAGATAGAATTAGATCTACGAATCATAATGATGGGACTGGCGATGGTATTAGACCTACAAATCATGGGGATGGGACATATAGAATTAGATCTACAAATCATGCGGATGGAACTGGCGAAGGAATTAGATCTAAATATCATGGAGATGGGACTGGTAATGACTAATTTCATTAAAAGTCCCATCTCCATAGACATAGATATAGACACACACTGCTGCAGCAGTGACTCCATCATGGCTGCCGCTCAGGGGGAGGGGGGAAAGGGGCGGGCCCAGATAGGCCTCTATTATCAGTGGCCAGGGGTGTCGCACCAAATCCTGGGCCCTGGGTACAAGGATTCACTGCGGGCCCCCCATGAATGTTCTTCATAGGGGGAGGGGGTTTAAACCATTTAGACTGGGAACGCATTCTTACCCATTACTTTGTGCTTTAACTATTGAAAAATAGCAGATATACAAGAGTGCTGCGCTGCGAGCTTGTTGCGACCGAAGGTCGCATATACTCTGAAGAACCGTGACGCTTGAGTGACCTTCCTTCCGTATCCTCGTGACCTTCCTTCCGTATCCTCTGTGATGTCAGTGTGATGTCAGCGAGTTGTGACATCACTTCCTGTACAGGGCGGCTACACGAAATGTGGATAACACTATATATGGAGATAGTCCAGTCCATCATGTCATATGGGACTACCGTCATAGAAAGTAGCCAGTGTTAGGCCGGAGTCAATGGCTGTCTAAACATGGAGATGTGGATAACACTATATATGGAGATAGTCTAGTCCAATATGTCATATGGGACTACCGTCATAGACAGTAGCCATTGTTAATCCGGAGTCAATGGCTGACTGTCTGTACAGGAAGTGATGTCACATGACATACTTTTTATGCCCATATATGAGTCCTTCTGTACCACATCTCCATGTTTAGGCAAACTCCACACAGAAAGGCCCTATCGCCAACCCAACCTAGGGTGTGAGTGATAGGGCCTTTCTGTGTGGAGTTTGCATGTTCTCCCTGTGTCTCCTAGGGTTGATACCCTCACAAAAACATGAACAAACTCCCCCCAGAATGACAACAACTAGAATCGTCAGAGAAACGCTGTGGTTGGCCAGATGGTCAAGAATTGGCGCGATTTGCATGTCACCCTGAGGTCGCATTCCACCCTCAGGTGTCTACGGTGGAGACCTATCCACTGCAAATTTGAGGTGGAAAGCATTCCACCTCAAGTCAGAAAATAAGTGCAGGCCATCATAGTCACAGCCCACGGTGAAGTCCTTTACCCCGTCTAGACCGGTTCAGGTCAACCAATCAGTGAACGGGGTGTAGAGCCTGCCTGTCTGATAGTAAAAACAGAGAGATGTGTTGGGACTCACGGTGGAAAGCTCTCCACCGTGAGGAATGATGTAACGTTGTAGTTTCATGACTCAAAAAGACTCGAAAAGACTACACCGCGGTGTAAAGCCTTCCACCGCGGACCCGACTATGATCCGGGCTTCAGTGCCACTCCTCCCCTTGTGACACCCCTGCCTGCACAACACACCTCCCAGGTTTGTTTTCACACTGGGATATTATCAGTGGCCTCTGATCATAAAGCTGCAAACGCTATTAGACAAAACCTTGAGGCGACACTTTATCACCTGCATCCTCACCACCTCAAGACCTTTAATAGAGATTGGTTTATGTATTTATGAGGATTTATTGGATGGGGGCGATATTCCCGACAGGCTATGATAACACGTCTTAAGGGAGTCAATGTAGTCGGTCTGTGTGTGTGTGTGTGTGTGTGTGTGTGTGTGTGTGTGTGTGTGTGTGTGTGTGTGTGTGTGTGTGTGTGTGTGCGTGCGTGCGCGTGTGCGTGTGCGTGTGCGTGTGTGATGTGTGTGTGTGTGTGTGTGTGTGTGTGTGTGTGTGTGTGTGTGTGTGCGTGTGTGTGTGTGTGTGTGCGTGCATGTGTGTGTGTGTGTGTGTGTGTGTGGTGCCTTTGAACTAGGAGATCAGACATTTGCAAATGAAGCATCCCTGTGCAATTTGGAGCTCTCCACACAACATTCATTGCCATAATATATCCTTATAATCAGCAACGTGTGGGTGATGATTATACAAATCAAATATCATATTAATGCAAGGCAATTAAATGCTACAGCTTTGAATACAAATGTCAGAACTGGTGGACAATAGAAAATAACACTGCCTGTTGCACATTGTGCGGTGCGCTGTGCACAGGACAGGAGGTGGACACGGGTGTTTGGTTCTGCGTTAATATTATTGTCTTTATTCACGTGGGGAAATCCAAGTGTAATAAATGTTGGTAGTATGTATCAATGTTGATATTGCACATATGTCCGGGGACCCACAAGCCCAAAAGCTCAAGGAATAAGGACCTGTGATTTTCTGCCGTACTTTTTATTTCTGTTTTATCTATTAGTTTGGTCATTAAGGTCCACAGAATGAGAGGCCTGCTCTGCCGGAAACATTGCGAAAAAAAGTTATGGCCATTTGTATATTCACTGTCCCATTGACTCCACTACACTGTGACTACACAGGAAAAGAAAAATATTAAAAAAAGAAAAAATCGGCTTTAAGTAGCATATGAGGGGTCAAACTGGGGGTTCTTCATGATTCTGAATCCATTGCAAAAAAAAACATTCCTTGGGCTACATTTCGACCCCAGAAAATGGTGAAAAGTGATGAAAAAAAAAAGGTGATGATTCACCGTTTTCTTTTTTTTTTTTCACTTATCACCATTTTCTGGGGTCGAAATGTAGCCCAAGGAATGTTTTTCATGCAAAACAAATGCTTTCAAATGGATCCAGAATCATGAAGAACCCCTAGTTTGACCCCTCACATGCTACTTAAAGCAGATTTTTTTCTTTTTTTAATATTTTTCTTTTCCTGTGTAGTCACAGTCACAGTGTAGTGGAGTCAATGGGACAGTGAATATACCAGTAAGACTCCCTAATCGGGAGATAAGCGACCGTTGGTCGCTTATCTCCACAAATAGGCCAAAAGTTTGTTTTACCAATTATCAAGACATACGGGCAGTTGACAGTTTGCCATGGTTACTCATTGAAGTTGAATCTCCATATATGGAGATAACCTACGCATCACACTAAGTCTGACCTCACCAGCCCATATTTGGGCATGAGCAATTTATGTCTCCATATATGGAGATATGATGACATCACACAGTCCTCAGCCGATGATGTGGCGTGATGTCATACAATACACAAACGAGCCCTACAGTATAAAGGGGCAATTCTTGCCAGGAAAGAAGCATTTCTTCGACTCAGACCTTATCGCCAGGGTTGGCTTATAGCAGCTGTCGGTAGGACCATATATGGATTCTGTTAGTGTGGATCTCCTAACAGGGCATCATCTGGGATACAATCCCTTTTATGCCCATATATGGAGATCCCTAACATAATCCCTTTCATGCCCATATATGGAGATCCCTAACAGAATCCCTTTTATGCCCATATATGGAGATCCCTAACAGCATCCCTTTTATGCCCATATATGGAGATCACTAACAGCTAACAGAATCCCTTTTATGCCCATATATGGAGATCCCTAACAGAATCCCTTTTATGCCCATATATGGAGATCCCTAACAGAATCCCTTTTATGCCCATATATGGAGATCCCTAACAGAATCCCTTTTATGCCCATATATGGAGATCCCTAACAGAATCCCTTTTATGCCCAGTTGGTTGCTAGGGTAAAAAAACATGGTTGCTATGGTAAACAGTTGGTTGCTAGGGTAAACAGTTGGTTGCTAGGGTAAAACCATGGTTGCTAAGGTGGTTGATAACGTACACTAACAGACCAGCAACAACAGACTGTTGCCACAGCAACGTACACAAAGGTTTGTGTACACATGTGGTGTGATGTCATACTGAAGATATATGACATCACACCGTACACAAACAAAGGTGTGACGTGTGACGTGTGACGGACGGACGGACGGCCGGTGGAGGTTTTGGTAGTAAACTGCTCCCTAACGGTCGCAACAAATGGCCATAACTTCTTTTCGCAATGTTTCTGGCAGAGCAGGCCTCTCATTCTGTGGACCTTAATGACCAATCTAATAGATAAAACTGAAATAAAAAGTACAGCAGAAAATCACAGGTCATCTCACATCCTGTAGGGGTGGGTCCCCAGTGTTGGGAAAGTTCACTTTAAAGCTATACTGTGTAAGATGCTCAACTAGTGGTCAGTAGCCCTATAGCAAACCGCGGTCGCGTCCGCGTCTTTCGGCCGTTTTTCGTACCTTCACACCCCCGCGTCTGCCTCCACCTCGCCGAGAGCTATCTTTAGAGGGGTCCCTGGTTCCTGTGCGTTTAGGCATTCCGGAGAAACGGACTCCTTCACCCTGCCTGGTAGGCGAGATTACCTTTTGAGTATAGACACACGGGCGACTACAAATATGGCCGCCATAGCGACCCCACTTCAAGATGCACTGTGATTGGCCGGCAGTGTATAACCCTCGCTGTGATTGGCCGGTAGTGTGATGACATAATTTTGCCGGGAAATCCCGCCCCTGTCACGGCTAAGTAGAAAACATATAAAGAGAAGGCTTCAGAAGCTGAAAATAACGGAGTGGGGGTTCTAAAACTTTAGCGATTTAACAGTTAGGACAATTTTAAGATTTGTTTTATAAAAAAAGTTACGTGGTATAACTTTAAAAACAAACTAGTTCAAGTTCAAGTTCAGAACTTCTAAAATGAACTAGTTCATTTCATAGTTCATAATTCTATATTTTGAACTAAAGTTCATGGTTCCCCAAAATGAACTAACTTAGTTATTTTTCGTTCTTTTTTTAACCATAATTTTTTTTATACTTTTGGCTATTCAAAAAAAAAAAAGAAAAAAAAAAGAAAAAAAAATATATATGTCTATATATATATATATATATATATATATATATAAATGTTTAGACGTTGCTGCATGCTATTATTTGTCAAAATTATTGACACAGCCCATATAGAACCACACACAGCAATAATTTCATCCAACTTAACATTGAGGTGCCCACAATATTTATGTGCCCACTGGCCAGTTCCCAGTCTTCCTGCACCCTTATTGTGAAGGGCTGAAGGCAGACGTTTCTAAACCTCGCGCACAGCATGTTTCCGCGTTGGTTAAAATAGCTGATCTACAAGCTCACGTTGTCTCGTGGATGCGACGCGTTGTGAGCTTGCAGATCAGCTATTTTCGCCGTGCAACACACATAGGACAAAGTATAGTCAGGCTTGCGAGACGTAACAAGGAGGAGATTCACAGTGCAGCTGCAGAGTGCAGACAGCACCGCATATCAACGTTCACGAGGAGCTGCGTGCAGTGCGTACTATTGGAGCATGTGAATGAAAAGAGAGACGAGAGGACAGACGACCGCGGAGGCGCGGACCGCCGCATGAACGGCCGACGAGCGCCGACGAACGCCGTTCACGGGCGTCAGAATGACCGCGTTCGACAATATCGTTCATCAAGCGAAAACAATTACGTTCAGTTCACGTTCGCCCAAAATATGAACGTGTTCATGAACGATCGTTCTTTGAACGCGTTCGGGTACAACACTGTGGGTCCCTGACTAATAGGTAGCGCATAGCAGCTGCCGGAGTGCGTCGATGTTGGCAAGCGGCAGAACCAATCCTCTTATAGAAACCCGGGCTTTTATTTGTCACAACAGTAGCGGGCACAAGGCTTTTATTGAAAGGAGGCCTGTATAAGAAGGAAGGCCTATATTCCTATTTTTCAAACATATCAGAATGAATAAATTAACATTTTGTGTCAGTTTGAAGCCAGTAAAATGTGCTGGGTTCATTTATTGAAACAAGTGCTGTATGAAATGAACAGTGCAGTTACAGGTGGACACTGGTCATTTTCGAGCTGCAAATAACAAAAAGATGTATTGGTATTTCCTGCAATAACATTATTGCAGCTTGGGCTTACATGAAAACAAATGAACAGTGCAAATTAAGCAGATGTGACTTAATGCTGCCCTCAGAACACATTCTAATCAAATGACTACAAGTCACAACTGTGCATTTGCAAAGCATAACGACAGATACACAGACAGAAGGGAGATGGGAGGAGCCGAGGAGGGGGACACGAAAATGTATCGTCCTATTGCCTCAATCACTCACAGGGTTTTGTTTGTCACGCATTAAATCTGGGGGTCCGCGGCGGTCCGCGGCGGTCCACGGGGGTACGCAGCGGTCCACAGGGGGTCGGCAGGGTCCCTGGACCCCTGTAATCCATCTGAACATAGTGGCTACATCTCCTAGCAGCTAAGCGTCTATTCTCTGTGTTGTTGCTGTCATAAAGTGCACCCAGAAGTACTTTGAGGTCACTAGCAGGTCAGGAGTCAGGACCGCTATCATAGTGAACATCGCCCACTAGAGGCTAATATTTGAACCCGGGCTTTTAATGGCTTTTTCAGTGACAAACCCTGAAATAGGCTAGGTTTTTAATTGAGTACAGGATATTATTTGGGGATTTACGGTAATTCATCTGATTATATCCATAACTCACTCTCTCTCTCTCTCTCTCTCTCTCTCTCTCTCTCTCTCTCTCTCTCTCTCTCTCTCTCTCTCTCTCTGTCTGTCTCGCTCTCTCTCACACTTATTCACGTAGTCTAACTATCCCAACTACTATTTGAAGCCGAGGCCCAAATTGCATGGCAGGGGTCTCACAGCACATGGTTGGTTCTACAGACTCCGACTTTCGCACTCGGATAGCTCAGATCTTTGCCTACGTTCTTGGCTATTTCCCCTGACATTACTGTACTTGCATGATGTACAGTTGTACAAAATGGATGCATCGACGAAGACAACCTTCTCAAAGGCACTGTACACACTCCTCTGAACAATGACGTCTGAGAAATCAACAACATTATGCTTGGCTGACTTCCCTACAGAAGAGAGAGCCTACCTTTCAGCCAACTCAATTCAGGAGGACGACCACAAGGATTACGTGCCTGTGTAGCAAATCAGTCTGGATTCCATGGCTAATCTTTCTGGAACTATGGGATGGAATTGGAAACTACAGTGTCTGGGGGAAGAGATCCATCAGCTCATATTCTAATGATAAACAGAACATTGTGTGTGCATCCGTGTGTATCATTGGCCTGAGAGTGAAAGTGTCCCACTTGATTAAACGGAAGAGAAACCAACGTGCATTAATGTAAGCTACAATATATTTAAGCTACTGAAGTGAAAGAATATAGCAATTGTTTGATTGCACTTGATTGCTCTTTATTTAGTGCTTGTGCACAGGAATGGGAGAATGCATGACAAACTGCTCAATTCCTGACAGAGCATGTGAGCGGAGCAGAGCGGGAACGAAAGCCGCTCCGCGCTCCAGAGGGCTCTTGTCCCGCTCGCTCGTTGCTTTGGTCGGCCACTGGGCCGCTCCGCTCCCCGCCGCTCCGTCGCTCACCTTGATTTGCGCATCAAATAAAAAAGTATTTTGCTACCATGTCCGAAACACTTTCTCCTTTGTTTTGCCAAAAGTGTTGCCAACACAAATGATGAGCCTTTGATGGAGAGCTGCCTTCAATGTTACAAAAGACGCCATCTAAGGCATTGTATCTTTTAATAAGATGGGCAAAATTAAATCCAGTTGGTTGATTAATCACCACATTCGAGAGGTAGGCGACTCGTAGCGTGTGTTTTTCATCAGTCTCACTTGCATTTCAAATCGTATCCTTTGACTGGCTGGTGATATATATCTTAACTGACACAAGGTACTGTAGGCTATTTATTGCGACCGTCAGGGAGCAGTTTACTATGAAAACCTCCACCGGCCGTCCGTCCGTCCGTCCGTCACACCTTTGTGACCATCAACAAACGTCACACCTTTGTTGATGTTTAAATCGAAGAGTCTTGGTCAAATACTTCTGTTGGTTTCTGCACTGATCATTTATACAATTCAGCTGTGTTTGCTCGTGTCATCATGATGAGGTCATAAATCAGCCATGCCCAAATATAGATTTTACGGGTTTACATGCTTACTCAGTTATTCGTTATGTGAAAGTCCTATGACGTCTATGATATCTGACATCATCATACATACATTCCCTTTTATGCGCAATCACAGGTGAGATCGCAGTGATGTCAGATACTCAGAGCAGGGATCTCCATATTTAGGCATAAACAGGTGACATCACAGTGATGTCAGATACTCAGAGCAGGTATCTCCATATATGGGCATAAAATGGATTCTGTTAGGGATCTCCATACTGTATATGGGCATAAAAGGGATTAGTGATGTCAGATACTCAGAGCAGGGATCTCCATATATGGGCATAAAAGGGATTAGTGATGTCAGATACTCAGAGCAGGGATCTCCATATATGGGCATAAAAGGGATTCAGATGGAGATTCAACTTCAATGAGTAACAATGGCAAACTGTCAACTGCCCGTATGTCTTGATAATTGGTAAAACAAACTTTTGGCCTATTCACATCCAACCATCTTAAGATACTCAGCTAGTGGGGAATGCTCTCTTCCCTGGTGAGAATTGCCCCTTTATATAGGGCTTGTTTGTGTATTGTATGACATCACGCCACATCATCAGCTGTGGACTCTGTGATGTCATCGTATCTCCATATATGGCCATCTCCGTATATGGAGATATAAGTCGTCCATGCCCAGGTATGGGCTGGTGAGGTTTTGTGTGATGGGTAGGTTATCTCCATATATGGAGATTCAACATTCCAGGTGTAACTATGGCTGCCCGTGAGAGGTGGAGGCTGTGATATTTGTGGAGATAAGCGACCAACGGTCGCTTATCTCCCGATTAGGGAGTCTTACTGGTTATAAACAATAGCCTACGTGTGTGGATGATATAGATATATTTGACTTGAGTGAAATCGTGATAAAGGGAATTCTCTGTCTGTTCTCTCTGCTGTGCCGGACCGGGTGCACTCTGTACTCTCTGCGTCACTGCGTTGGAAACATGTGGCGCGCGGCCCCAACAGATCGGCTAGGAGCGGAGGAGGTCGGCGCTCCAAGGAGCGGAGGAAAATCCTCGCTCCAAAGCCGCTCAGACCCATTTGAAAAGTCGCTCGCTCACGGTCACGTCAAAAACGGCCTGCTCCGCTCACATGCTCTGATTCCTAAACACATTAGAGAGAAATAGAGACAACATGGCCTCTGGAGTATTGGAATAGGCTCTATGCATATACGCCATTTTGTTCTACTTCCGGGTGTCTTTCGACTTCCTTCACAGGTGTTACCGATGATACTAATGAAGGCTCTGTTCCATTCTGGTCAAACAGAGTCAGGGTGCTGATATTGTGCATGTTGGCTCACTGGAAACACTCTGCTACACCAGTGGGTCTCAAAGTGTCCTTGAGTGGGTTCCAAATGTCCCCATACAGGTGTGTAACTCTGTGTACAAATGGAAGCAAATGGACTCGCAAGGGTCCATTTGATTCCATTTGTTGATTCCATTTGTACAGAGTTATGGGGGTTCTTGAAATTAAAGAACCACTGTACAATAAAACAGACCCTTCATTAGTATCATCAGTAACACCTGTGAAGGAAGTCGAAAGACACCCGGAAGTAGAACAAAATGGCGTATATGCATAGAGCCTATTTGGCGATTCAGTCAAACCTGACCGATTCCTCCGTCTTCAAATCTAATCCTCGCCTCCTCGCTTGGAGGAGGGACCAAGAAGCAAGTGGAGGACGTGGGGAGAGGAGGCGAGGATGGAAGTTAAGAGTATTCGATTTTGCCTATTGAGATGTTTGGTGAGGTGAAGTCCAATTGGTCATGTCTGGTTATCAGGTATTATGCGCAACTGATTGCGACCGTCAGGTCACAGTTACTATGAAAAGGTCCACCGTCTGTCTGTCTGTCTGTCTGTCTGTCTGTCTGTACGTCACGCCACGCCACGCCACGCCACGCCACGCCACGCCACGCCACGTCACGTCACGTCACGTCACGTCACATCACGTCACACTTTTGCCCTATAGTCATATCTTTCTTATCTTTGGTATTATTGCGACCGTAGGTCGCATTTACTACCAAAACCTCCACGGGCTGTCTGTGCGTCAGTCAGTCAGTGAGTCCGTCACACTTTTGCCCTGCTCATATCTCCACAACCGTTGCCCCCATCCATGCCAAATTTTGCACACACACTCCTTGACTGCCAAACTACAACCTCCAAGGACCCCCGGAGCCCCAGGGACCCCCAGGTCCCTGGGGGACCCCCAGATGTAAAAAATGACCAAATGTGCTCACACGTCACACGTCACACTTTTTCCCTGCTTATATCTCCGCACCCGTTGACCCGATCCATGCAAGATTTTACACACACACTCCTTGCCTGCCAAACTACAACCTCCAAGGACCCCCGGAGCCCTAGGGACCCCCAGGTCCCTGGGGGACCCCCAGATGTAAAAAATTACCAAATGTGCAAAAATGACCAAATGACCACCCCAACGGGGCTGCTCACGGGGAATTCCCGGGGACCACCGACTCCTGGTGCTCCAGAACGGATGCAAAAGTGGTGGCGCCCCCAGTGGAGGACCCCCTGCCACTGCAGCGCACATAAAATGCTGTAACTCGGGCTAGGAGCGTCCGGGAGAGCCGGGGCCGGTACCTATTCATCTGCCAAGGCAAGGCGGAGACCCCACCCCTCATTTCTCACATGGCCCTATTCTAGCGCCACCTTCAGGCCGATTTTTAAAACACATTTTTGGACACTGCTCCTACAGTTTTTGCCCTAAAATCACGAATATCACTACACAGCATGTCTACACTCATGTCATCAACATGGATCAGAAAGATTTTGGAAAAACACATTTTTGCCCTATTTGTGGAGATAAGCCACCTACGGTCGCTTATCTCCCGATTAGGGAGTCTTACTGGTTTTAAATTTATTATATCTCTGCCACCGTTGGCCCTATCAATGCCAAACTTTGCACACACACTCCTTGGACGGCAACTCACAACCTCCACCCTCTCACATGGCCCTCGTCTAGCGCCACCATCTGGCCGATTTTTGCAAAACACATTTTTGGACACTGCTCCTACAGATTTCGCCCTAAAATCACACACAGCGGTATCACTAAAGTCATGTCATCAACATTGATCTGTCCCATTTCCCATATTCCCTCCTGATTGGCTACGATTGCCTTCTAAAGTTTGTGTATGCGACCTGATGGTCGCTTATCTCCCGATTAGGGAGTCTTACTGATTACATCTCGTCATTCACGCCTTTGTTACAGAGCCTTCAGTGTGGCAGCCCCCATGTGGAACTCTCTACCATTGGATATTCTTTGAAGAATTCCTTGAGAAGACACATATTGACTCAGGCTTATGGCACTTCGTTTATTGATTAGTTGCTTGTATGCCTTGGGTTTTTCACCCCCCCCCCCCCCCCCCCCCCCTAACCTCTTCCATTTGTTGTTGACTCGGAGGTGCAACAATGAAGTGAATTATTGAGGGAGCGCTATAGGGGGACGTGCGTGGGTGCAGCTTCCAGCGGTCATGTGTAGTGTTAACACAATGTACTGTACACGTTTGTTCTCAGCAATTCAATGCCTAAGGACACATTACTGTGTGTGTGTGTGTGTGTGTGTGTGTGTGTGTGTGTGTGTGTGTGTGTGTGTGTGTGTGTGTGTGTGTGCGCGCGAGTGCGCGTGCGTGTTACATCAGAAGCAGACTGTGGGGCCTGTGAGGCACCCCTGGGCGAAGCATTAGCCAAGCAAATGGCCATGCTGAGTGGCGCTTCATGCCGACTTAATTAAAGCCCTTTGCACACAGAAGCGTTTTTTTCGCACGGAAAAAACGGACAATTTCATTTTTTTTTAAGAAAACAACGATTCTCTATGACCTCATGCACACCGGCTTCGAATTTGCCATGCGGCAGGTGGCTGCGGCTGTGCGTTTTCGCAAAAACCAGTTCGATTTGTGCGTCTTGTCGCATGCGGTAAAAACGTATTCACTCCTTTTATGACTCCTCTTCAGATCCGCAGTGTGGATTCCGCAAAGCCTTGCACACCAAATCCAATGCGTTTTAGCAAATGGAAAGAAACGCAACGGTCATGTGTGCAAAGCCCTTTAGTCCCCAGAAGTTCTTCTTTTTCCGCCACAATGGGGGGGGCGGAGGAACGCCGTTCAATCCAATGCCAAGCCGATATAGGCTTGGCATCACATAGGCTTGGCATCACAAATAATCTGTCCTCGTCACTGTGCAGCACGACTGGAGAACCCCATCATCATATCAATATATGGCGCAGGGGAGTCCCCTCCCCACATGTGTGTTGTGCCTATGAGTGAGCATGCATACGCTTGTGGGTTCACCCCTGAGTGCTATATTTTATTAAACAAAGAGTCGGGGGGGAAAACTGCAAAGCTCAGCCAGAGGTACATTAGGTATAAGTGACTCTATGCTGATACAGAGCGTGTGTGTGTGTGTGTGTGTGTGTGTGTGTGTGTGTGTGTGTGAGAGAGAGAGAGAGAGAGAGAGAGAGAGAGAGAGAGAGAAGGGATAGACATTGTCAAAACATTTTTCTGTTGTGATTGTAGGGATAGTTCACCCCCGAACTTGACCCATGAATATATACATATTTTTTAGTTTTCTCCTCAAATTATTGGCTTAGGAATGCGACAAAAACAAAATAATATCCATGAATTTGAGTCTCCATGGGGTGATTAATCCATAGAATAAAAGTCATTTGGGGAGTGAACTATCCCTTTAAAGGGGCCACAGCATGCTTTTATTTTGCAGGTTTTAGCCTAAACAACAGAATGGGCCAGTGACATAGAATGGGGCCGATTTCAAAAGAGTGCCGTTCAGCCCATTCAGAAAATCACTGAAATTAAAGGCAAGGCTTTTATCCATTTTTTTGGGGCTGAAAGAGACACTGGGAAAAAAAAGAAAAAGAAAAATGTGAAATTCATGGTGTAGTCCTTTTAAGTTTAAGTCAATTAATTTCATTGTTGAATATGATTCCATTCAGTTCCGCCCCACTCAATTCAGAGATTATTGTCAATCGACCCAATGTAAAGACGGTACAGATCACTCACTCACTCACTCACTCACTCAAATCAATCAATCAATCAATCAATCAATCAATCAATCAATCAATCAATCAATCAATCAATCAATCAATCAATCAATCAAATACAATAAATACACACACACAAAATAACCAAACCAGAGATTGAATTCTGCATTCCGCCTGCAGCAATATGGTTTTCATCAGCTATAGTGGTGGTGCACTCTCCAGTAACTCAAAAGGCATTTGAAAGAATATGTTTTCCTATAAGAGATGCACTTTCAAGGACTCTGCACTTTTTGCATGGCACTTAATGCATGCACTTTATGGTCATGTGCACTTTATTTTATTTTAAGGTATATCTGTCCGCTACATGTGTTCTGTATTCTGTTGTTTTTATTGTTTGATGTACTGTTGTCTATGCTGCAAACCATTTGCCCTTCGGGGACACTAAATAAACGAACCTTGAACCAAATTGTCCCATGTGAGTTCTTTGTAGTGTCAGAGGTTCATTTAACAAGCTATGAGCTGAGAAAGTCGCCGCCTTGACAGCAGCGGGTTCCATATACAGCAGGGTCTTCAACATTTTCAGGCCAAGGACCCCTTAGTTGAGAGAGAGATGAAGCAGGGACCCCCACAACCTTTTCATAGATTCCATGTAGTTTCATCGTTTGACAGAACGATCATCAGTATATTTTGGATTTATGTCAATTTGTGTTTTCAGATATTTAACCACTTGAACCGTCAATAGTTAACAAACTTGACCTTTCACTCTGCACTTAGTGTGCTCTTCCCCCCCCCCCTCTACACCAAACCTCTTTGCCGAAAATAGCCAATCTACAAGCTCACAATGCCTCGCAGCGCGAGGCGTTGTGAGCTTGTAGATCTGCTATTTTTGGCTAAAGTTCTCAGAATTTGGACACTACACACTATGGTTCAAGTGGTTAATATAAAAAAGGAGAAAAAATGTTTCACACAAAGATTTGGAGGACCCCCTGTAGTAACTCTGAGGACCCCCTAGGGGTCCCGGACCGCCTGTTGAAGACCCCTCCCGATATACAGTATTACTAAGGCTTGATCTACAAGCACACAACGCCTTGCGCCGCGAGGCGTTGTGTGCTTGTAGATCGGCTGTTTTCACTACTTTTGTGCGACGGCCTTGTATGATGAAGCAGAGCTTTTGAGGCGGCAGAGAGTCGC